>NW_026000130.1:9664160-9778252 GCF_001458135.2 Marmota marmota marmota
AAAAAAAAAAAAAAAAAAAAATTTTTTTTTTTTTTTTTTTTAGAATTCCAGTATCTGAGTCATCTTGGGGCCAAGTCCTATTGACTGAGTTTTCTTTGGGCTAAGAATCACATTTTGATGTGACTTTATATGTCTAGTATTTTTAATTGCATTCTGAATACTGTAAATGGCATTTTATAGATTCTAGATTCTGTCCTCTTCTTTTGAAGAGTATTAACTTTTGTTCTAGCAGGCCTTCTATTTCAAGTTTATGTTTGTTAGGATAGATCTGTTGCAGTTTTGCTTTTAGTCCTAAAGTTAATCCTTTAGTCCTGGAATACAATTTTTTCTTCTAAGGCAAGGACTTTCTGTGGTTTTAGTGGTTGAATTCCCATTAGTGTCTATTGCTTTCAGTTGATTTTCAGTAACTTCAAGAAGTTTTCTTTCATATTTTATCTAGAATCATTCATTGCTATCTGTGATCAATTGATCAGCACCTTTGTACATTTGTTTTATAAGCATTGGTCCAGCAGTGCCTGTCTTTGTGGCTGGATATGCAGGGTGCCTGACAAAATGTTTGTAGAAGGTGTGTTATTCTGCTCATCTCACATGGAGGTGGTCTCCAGTGCATCAGATGTAAGAGAAGGTAAGCTGAAGAAAGTCAGATCTCATCTAAACTACCCCCTATTTCCACAAACTATGTACAGAATATATGATCTTAGATATTGCACAGGAGGGCACCATGGACACTTTAAAACAGAAAGTAGAACATAGGGGTAGGGATGTAGCTCAGTGGTAGAACACCTGTCTAGCAGGCATGAGGCCCTGAGGTTCAGTCCCTATTACTGAAGAAGAAGAAGGAGAAGGAGAAAAAGAAGAAAGTATAATAGTATAACATAAAAACTTCATGTCAGGTTGACAACCATGCTTTACACACCTACGGTTTACCAGGGACCCATACTGGGGATAAAGATATGAAGAAAGAAGGCCCCGTTTGGACACAGGAGAAAAAAACCCTTCTAGGGTCACAGAAAAAAACAACATTCCACGGGAGCCCTGAACAGGTGATTCTTAACCAGAGCAGAAGAGTGAAGAAGGCACATCTTTGGACTGAGGGAATAGATAGACAAAGGCATATAAAGACAAGACAAGGCCAGATGTGTGCTGCACTGAAAAATCCAAATAAGAGGAGTGCCCCCTTCACTGAGTGCCTCTATGGTAGCAGGCACCTGGTTCTCAGAGCAGCCTTTGGAAGGGTGGGGCAGGGTGAAAGCTTGTCTGAGCTGGTGGAGGCAGGACTCGTTCCCACTATGTCTGGGCCTCCTGGTATAGTTTCCCGCCCTGACATGCCTGGGCACTGGGGAGCTGACAGGTACAACACTTTTTGAGAGAATTAAGGCACAAGATGGGAGACTCTGCCTTGCAAAGAATAGACTGATGTGAACAACATACTCCATTTATACACTGCCTCCCCTCCCAAAGACTTTGAAAATCAAATACTCCCCAAGCTATGGAAACCAAACCACTGGCTGATTGTTAAAACTTTATTATTATAATCATCCAGCCCAATTCCAGCCATCATGGGCAGAACAATGAGCCATTGAAGCCTTGTGGAAGTTTCACCTCCCATCTACTCTCCCACAGGCAGGGATCTAGTGCTGGGGCCTCTGTGGGGAGGGTAGCAGGGGCAGCATGCTGGTATCCTGGCTTTACCATTGCATACCATAGTGAGTCCTGGGGAGTCTGGGCATAGTCTTCTCATTCATCAAGTGAGGGACCTGAAGAAAACACATCCTGACATTGCTTTGCTCCCCTGACATTTTGTACCATATCTTGACCCTTGTAGGTCAAGATATATATGCCTGCCTTATGGAAATCTATGGATATGAAAATTCTATTAAGATGCTGGAGATACATGAGGACCTGAGTGCCTTACCCAGAGAGACTGTGGGATTATCCTTCCCCATGTTGGGGTACTCACATGTGTGCCCATTCCCAGAGTGGAGCTGGCCCTGGGAGTCTCAGCTGGACTAGCAGCCAGCAATTGGGTCAGTGACCAGCAATTGGGGCATAGAGCTGCACCCAAATCTTTCCCAACCCCCAGCTGCTAACGTAACAAGGCCATAATGTGTCTTCTTTATGGTTCTACTTTATTCCCAAGCATTTGGTGTTATCTGATCCTCAGTTATTATCCCAAAAGATCTGATTTTATTAGGAGAAAAACAGTTTAATTTTATGGAACCACAAGGCCCAATCACTGTCCCATGAAATACTAGAGGCCGGGACCTCACTAGGTCTGCCTTGGCTATTATTTCTGTTGTTGCCACTGGCTTTGAATTTCCTGGGTAGAGGCTTCAGCAGATCCAGCCAACCAGCCAAGGACCTGGTGTTTTCAGAGCTTGCTAGCGTTCACCAGGTCAGGATTTTCTTTTACCTCTGTGGGTGCCCAGCACTCTGCCCCATCCCTAGTTGGGTTCAGCTCTAAACACAGATGGCTCCTGGGGGGAAGTCCTCTTGCTGCCCACTGGGAAGGCCCTGAGTGCCCCTCAGATGGTGCTGGGAAGGCTGCTGGAACCCTGGCTTGGGTTTCAGGATTAGGGTAACCCGAGTACCATAAACCGCATCAGGGCTGGGATTAGGCAGGCTTGAGTCTAAGATGCTTTACTGGGCCCCAGGGGGACGAGGAGGGCTCCTTATTGCCCTTGTCACCACAGGTGCTTGGCTGGGGACCAGGATATGCAGGGCTCCTGGAATCCCTGGAAACCTGAGAATTCTTGGGGAGTGAAGTTGTGCCATAAGGGGGATGGGGGATAGAGCGGGAGGACAGCAGAAATGAGGCCCCAGTGGGTTCAGAGTGCTCAGGTGGGTCTGTAGGAAAGTGTGAAGGCCTGCAGCTGTTAGGCCCAGGTCTGATGACCTCTTGATGGTTGTTCCACCATCAAGCTCACAGGGATCAAGTAGCAACATCTGCTTAAATAGGCCCAAAGTCCTGTCTCTTTTCTCTCCCAGGGTTGCTTCCTACACTGGGTGTTGACAGAAGCAAGTTGGGACACTAAGTAGCCCCAGGCCATGGTGGGCATGAGTGTGACATGGCACGACACCATGCATGGACAGGCACAGGTGCCTGAAATCTTTAGTTTCTGATCAGTGTAGTGAGGTATACCTACAGCCACTCTTGTTTCTTGAGGACCTATAATGCTGGCCCTAGAGGGTGCTGATCACAGCCTGTGGAAGCTCATGTTTGCTGTATGTCCTTGGCCCTTGACAAACCTTCACCCTGTTGTGGTGGATTCTGAAAACAGCAGCAATGACTACAGCCATGAGTGTTGGGCTTGGAGGTGGGCCCTGTGATCAGGGGCTGTTATAGGTAAGGCCTAAGGAACATTTAGGTATGGCAGTCTGGAGTCTCATCTCTCTAGCTCTCTGCCTTCCCAGATTACCATCACTGAGATATATCTCTTCCATTTTCTGAATTATCAACCTCTTAGTAGTTCTTTGGTGAAGAATTTTTCTCCAGCTATGTCTAGTTATTTCCCAAGCTGAACATTCTGGACAAGCCCTTGCCATCCTGCTACCTGCTTTGGGTAGCTCCTTCTTCCCCAGCCTGTCCAAGGGGAACACCATTCAGCTGGGCCCCTATGGCCTAGCCCTGTGGAAGCTGGGACAGAGTTGTTGTCTACACAAATCCAGGAGAGCCTTCTCCCAACCTGGAAGAAGCCCAGCAGAAAAGCCCCATAGCAGAGCATCAGGGAGTCCCCTCAAAAACTTGGGTATGCAGAAGAACATCAGGGGCAGGCAAAGCCTGTGCTTGGCAGCTCCTCCTGCCTGCCTTCTGCTAGGAATGGGCATCAAAGATGCCAGTATATACTTATTTACTTATGCCCATCTGGCACAGGAAGGATGTAAGGCAGCTCCTAAGGCCATGCAATGACCAGTCATAAAAAGCCTAGATCTAAGAAGAAGGAAGAAACAAAGGTGGGACATAAAATGCTACCCATGCAGGCCAGCCTGGTTATGGGCTTCTGGTGGCACTAACACCAAGGAGAAACCTGATGGGGAGGAAAAGAGCAAAGGAGGCAGAATTTCTCAGCCTAGAGAGATCCTCAGAGAGGAATCTTTTGTGCTGGGAGCCTGATCAGGTGGGCTTGGGGCTGCTTCTTGGTGATTTTTTCCTTGGCAGCCTAGGGACCAGATTCTAGAAACCTCTAACAACAGTCAGCCACCTCCTTGTGCAAGCATGAGGAAGAAATAGGGGTCAGGGTTGTAGATAGATAGGCAGTAGGGTCCCTGGCAGCAAGGGTGCTAAGGGTTCAGACCTATAGATAACTCTCCAGGTTAGGCCCTAAGGCCAGGCCCTGCTCAAGCAGTCCCTGGTCAAGGATATCTACATAGCTAGAGGAGAAGGATAGTACCCATCATCACCCCACCTCCATTCTAGTACACAACCCAGTTTAGATTGGGCTGAGGCTCCCACACCTGGCAGGAGGCCCACAGCTTTCAACTTTGGGGCCAGGAAATTTTCGTCTGAGTAGGGTTTGGGGGTAGGCCTCCAGGAGCCAAGCCTGGTTTAGATCCCATCTGAATGGAGAATTAGTTCACACATGCTTCACAGGACTGGGCCTGTGGAGGAATATACTTGAGCTTTCATGGGTTCTGGTACTCAGGGCTAGGCTCCTGGTGGTGTTGTCCCACTCCCCAGCATCTAGTGCCCAACGGCCATCTTTATGCACCCACTACTGCTGCTTCTTGCTTGATGGGTGGCGGATATCCCCAACCACATGTCTGGCAATGACTAGCCCACATTGTCTTCCCCTTGTACCCTCAGCAGGACCAAAGTTGGATTAACTAGACAAGTGGACTGGCAGATAAGCAGAGGTCAGGGCAAGGGAAGCCAACAGGTTTGGTCAGGCTTGGTAACAAGGGGCCCTGGTTGGAGGGGAAGTGGCTCCAGAGGCATATAAGGTAAAATCAGGGAGGCAGGAGCAAGTTCTACCCACAAGTCTAGTGCAGACACGAACACACCTCTCACATGGAGTGAGTCCACTGACCAGGAGGGCCAGGGGAATCTGGAGTCTGAATAGGGTATAGAAGGCTCAGCAATATGGCCTTGTAGTACGAGGTCTCCTGCAATGGCACAGCCCACCTGGCCATTTCAGAGTGTCCCTTGTGTAGGTCCTGGGTGGCCTGAACTTCCAGGTAGCTCTGTACCCAGCAGGTGAGTGGTAGGTGGTAGCCTCGGGCCTCCCCTTGTAGACCTACCTTAGAGTGGGGAGTAATCTGGGGCCTAAGTACTGGTGGCACCTCCAGGCTTCTGCTTGGGCACTGAGGCTGGAGTAGCCACCTGGTGATGTGAGTCATGTATGTCAAGATACTATGGGACACACAAACACACAGACCTCAGGGACAAGCTCAAACCTGAAGTCAGGCACAGATACTCTGAATTGCAGGCACTGCCAGATGCTGAGTTGCTCCTCACAGGAGCAACTCTGCTCACATGTGAGGGCCCCCATCCAGGAGGTCACTTCCAACAGCCAGAAAAGCAGAGCCAAAGCACATACCCTCCACTGGCACTGAATGAAACTGGGCATCCCAACATGCTGTGGGATGCTCAGAGTGGATGCTCAGGGGGGCTTCAGTCTGAACATCTCAGCTGTTCCTTTTGATATGATGACTTCCTTCTACACCCTACTGTCAGCCCCAGGCCCCTTTGTCAGAGACTTCTCTGGACCCTGCCCTTTACTACTAGTACTTCATTCAGCCTCATAACCGCATGTCACCCTTCCTCTGTGTGCTTACCCTCAGAGAGCTTCAGAACAGTGTGCAAGGTAGGGGTGGCTGAAGGAGGAAAAGGGTGTGGTGTGGCAGAAGAGGATGGGTGATCCTGCCCCACTTCCCAGGGGAGGGTGAGGCAGAGATGGGCCAGCTTGGCCCTGAGCATAGTACCCCACCCCCATCGCCCGCTCCTCTCCCTCCCCTATCCTTGCGCAACCTGGAGCCACAAGTAGAAGTGTGCAAGACATCCCCAGGGTAATTGCAGGTTACATGGAACAATCTGAGGAATTAAAATCATATTTTCATTGCACCATAAAAACATGCAAAGGCAGCAAGGAGACAGCCCTGGGGCCAGGTGGAGAGCACCTGGCCTGTGGCACTCTGGCCCCTCCTTGTGTTTTCCTGGGTGGAAGGGAAGGGCAATCTCTGAGCAGGGGCTGGCCATGCCATGATCTTGGAGCTAGAGCAGTAGGGACACCCAGGACAGAAGCCATCACTGCATAGCATATCTGGCCTGCTTCTGACCCTGGCCCCACCTTGATGCAGGCACAGGAGCTCAGGGTGAGAGGCCCACTGGAGCTGCCATGTGTACACACTCATGTTGGGGTTTTCCTCTTATGGTCCTGATCCATAGCTGACTGTGTGGGGTTTTTGGGCTCATGCCTCACTAGAGCAATAGCATGCCTCCAAGGTTCCCTGAACCTGTTTCAGGGCAATGAACCCCATGGCCAAGCCAGCGTATACTGCTCCAGCATCCAGCCCTGAAGGTTGCCCTGGTGATTGTGGTCCCTAAGATCTTTGTGGAAGATTTTCTTCTGCAACACTAACTGTGAGATGGACCAGTCCCCTGCTCACCATTTCCCAGGAGTGCATAAGGCCCTGTGCAAAGGGAGTCAATGGACTTAAGACCATCTGGGATATGAGTTATAGACATTTTGATCCCTCCTAGGGGTTGGCACATGCCAGATGAACAGCACAATGAGAGGAGAAATTATAGGAGCAGATATGCTGATGCAAGATCTGTTTCTGGGGAAAAGGTGTGCAAGACCACCTGGAGGGACTATGGGGGACATGGATGTGTGTGGGCATTCTGACTGCCAGTGACAGGTACTCCTGGCTGACTGGGTGGGCAAGAAGGCAAAAGGCCCTCACCCCAGGGAGCTGCCTGGTATATGCTGAGGACCCCACATAGGCTGAATCTTTTCTGTCATCACAGAGAGTACCAACTGCAAGTTTCTTGTCTGCCCCAAAATAGAGGGTGCTGCTGCGGCAGAATAATGTCTGCCCTACCTGTCTGACCCCCAGAGGGGCCTCCCACAGACCCCCCACAGGCCCCAGGTGTTAGCTGACCTCTTTGCCTCTGAGGCAGACAAAAATCTCAGGCTAGAGGATTCTTCCCTGCAGGATCTGCTTCAGGGGTGTGCCACCAGCCGTGCGTTAAATGGGACACGGCTGATCTGGCTCTGCACTTGTCAGGAGGACCCAGCCCAGCCCAGCACTTGGCATCTTAATTGGGCGTCTGAGAGCTCCCGCACACGCTTCACACCGTGAGCCAGGCTCCCGTAGGCCCATTAAGGTACAAACACATTCCTTTGTTCACTGACAAGCAGGGTCCCATCCAGGGCTCCCAGGCCGGCAGACTAAGTGATGTTTTCTTAAGGAAGACATGAGATTAGCTGCCACTAAAGCCTCAGCACAATGCCGGGCCCTGCCCAGCGCTGTCAGCACTGTCTCTCTGCAATGTGACAGACAGGCGCTCCCTCAACCCATCAAGCCTCAATGTGCAGGATTAGCCAGAGTGCAGCCAACAAGCTGACTTGGAGGCCATGATGGAAATGTAATGAGGTGGCTGATGTTCAGGGACAGAAGTCTCAAACACTCCTGTCACTTGCCCCAACCCCTGCCCAGTATCTGCTTTGGGCTGTCCTCCTTGCTTTGAGGTACACAGAAAACTAAGGGGAACCTTGCAGAGGGTCCCCAGAGAGATCCCTATGAGAGGTCAGATAGCCAGGAGGCACAGGGGGGACTGTGTTCTTCCTGGGGGCCAGAAGGGTCAGCATCTGCCCCTCTCACCCACTGGCTACTGGGAACTTATATGCTCTGTACTCTGGATGGCCCCAGTTGATTGTGGGCTTCCCTTGCCAGCAGGTCCTAGAAACTACTCTCATTTGATGAAGGGAGCTGGTGGGCTGGCCAGGCCCTACCTTACCTGAGCAGTCCTGCATATATATCAGGGATATCATAGGCAAAACACACTTTAGGAAAACATCCTCTTTATTTACAATCCAGAAACGCCAGGGGGCTCGGACATGGGCAGCCCACAGAGTGGGTTTCTGCCCAGGCCGTCATCATTTGGCATTTAGGGGTCTGGGTTGGGCAGTGGCGCTAGCCCAGGTAGAAGAGGAGAAGGGGGCTGACTACCCCTGGAGCCATCCCTGCAGGGCACACCAGCCATCTGTGCAGATACACGCTGCTCCCATGCAAACAGAAGAGGGGAAGAGACTCATCCAATTCTCGCCTTCTAGTCCTGCCAACGACAGGTGGGAGTCAGCACAAGTCAACCCTCACATTTGTTTGGACACATCTCCCGCAGCTGCCCATGGGACCCTCAAAGGGTAGACTGGAGAGATGCTCCCCTCCCCCTACACCAGTGCTATAAAAATATTTTGAAATGATAAAATTTTTGTAGCAGGATCTTAACAAAACAGCTCTGTGAGGTATAATATTCTGATAAGAGTTTCCTCAAGATGCTTTGTTTGTCTGTATCAAAGGCATCCCTGGTTCTGGTAGGTTGTGGTGGAGCTACATGTCAAAATGTCCAGGCAAGGCCCCTAGTCAGGATCTGCTGCCCACTGGACCCCTCAGCAGCTGATTAGACAATGAAGTCTGCCAAGAGTATCTCAAGGGGGAGCTTACTGTTCTGCCTACCAACTCTGCCTCTGCTCTGGAGGAAGAGGGGATCTAAAGAAAGGATTAGGAGGAGTCAACAGTCATAGGGGACACCCAGGGAGGGCTGGACTGTGTAGGCCCCAGGGTTTAACCCTGCTGGGGCTTGAAGAGTGTTATGTCAGACTGACAGGGGACAAAGCCCTGGCCATATGCATGCTTTCCTAGGGGCTAGGAACTCACTAATTTTTTTCCACTACAGAAGAAAACTGCAATGAACACTGCAATACCCCTGAGACTTCTGGCCATCCGTTTGGCCAGCCCAGCTTTGCAAAGCTGTATCAGAACCAGATGTGCAGGGCGGCAGCTGGCTATGTATGAGGCAGCATCTCCACCTTCTGGGCAAGAAGGAAAAGAGCTGGTGCTGGCACTCTGAAAAGACAGGAGCGGGTGGCCAGCTTCTTGCCAGCAGCCCACAAGGACCAGCAACTTGAGGTTGCCCAGGGGATACTATAGGTGTGAGCCTGTCCTTTCAAAACCTGAACATGGGGAACATTTAATGGCCAGGAAGGGCTCTCTGGGTATCTTTCAGAGAGTAAGGATACTTGGTGGCCTCCCCTCCAATCCATGCTTCTAGGCTACCAGGGCTTAACACAGGGAGCAGAGCACACTTGTTTCAGGTGGCATAGTAGGTGCAACCTCCACCTACCCGATGGCTCCCACAACTCTGAACCATGTGTTTACCCTCAAACCTGTTTACCTGGATCTGGGCTTTTTAGGAGCCTTGGCAGTGGGGAGCAGCATGTCGTGTACCCTTGGCCTTGCAGGGATGATGGCTTAACCTCAGCAGCCAGTCACAGTGGGGTCCAGGCCTGAGCGCTTGGAGATACGTAGCTTGACCACCTCCTCAGAACAGGTGGGGTGGATGCCTACTGTCCTCATCACCTGTGCATAGGAGGCCCCACATCTGCATGCAAAGATTAGCAGAGATACGCAAGGAACCTGTCAGCACAGGGAGTCATATCTATGCCACTCTGATCCTAGGAAGGCTTTAGAAGTACCCCTGCCTTCTCCAGCCCACGCCAGGACACCTGCCTGTGTCTATGTTGTACCTGACCACCTCCTTCCCAGAAAATGTCCAGTTTCCTCAGTGGCCAAGTGGCAATCCCTTCTGGCCCACCTCCCATCCAACCTCTGCTTGGCTTGTTATAGCCTGGCCTCCTGCTGCTGTAGTCCTACCAGGCATAGTCCCATCTGGTCCTTCCCGAGGACCTGCTCCCTCACTCTGTCAAGATATAGTTCAAGGGCTGGGATTGTGGCTCAGTGGTACAGCGCTTGCCCAGCATGCATGAGGCACTGGGTTTGATTCTTAGCACCACATAAAAGTATTGTGTCCATTCACAACTAAAAATATATTTAAAAAAAAAAAAGATATGGTTCAAATTACCAATCAAAGTAAGCTCAAGCCCACTTCTTTTTTTGGTGGTGCTAGAAACTGAACCCAGAGTCTTGCATATGCAAGGCAAGTGCTCTAACCATTTAGCTACACTTTTTATTACTGTAGACTGCACCTGCCTGGCCTCCTGCTCATCCCAGTTCTGCTCAGACTTCTCACATGCAGCGGCATAACGCCAGTGCTCTGAGCACCTGCTGCCCAAGGCAGGGAGCTGGCTGCTCTGTGGGTGGCTGTGCCCTGAGCCCCAGCATCCTGCCTGCATAGAGTGAGTATACAATGGAGCATGGGGGAGGGGTCTGGTCTAGCTCAGCAACTAGCCCTATAAGAAACAGCCTTTGCTTCCTCTGGAACTTCTGAGACCTGGCCCTCATCCAGGATCCCAAGCCCACCTTCCAAAATTCTACAGATTAAGAGCTGAGGTGGGTATTCAAGGCATCTACTCATGTCCCTTGCATTACTTCACACACTCAATGTACACTGTTCATCTACTTGGGAAAACAGTATTATGGATGCCTCATAGGGCAGAGATAGCTTCCGTTGTTTGTCATTAGACAAGGTTGCAATAGGCAGCTCTCCTTAAGATACACTTGTGTGTTGGAATATCTCATGGGTAAATTCCTAACTCAAACAATAGGTGTGTGCATTACAGACAAGAAGTCAGTAGTAGGAAGGTCCACTCCATGTCTGAAATATCAGTCTTTGAGCTCTACTAGCTTGCTTCAGAGCATCAGTGTTTCTACCATGTAGACCCTGGAAAATGATCATTACAGGACAGTATTAAGCCCTTTATGCTTTATCAACCAAGATGGTTCAACAGTATTTGAATTACATTTTAATATTCCAAACTTTACATTTCTGGGCACAGTGGCCTTCTATTGTTTATTATTATTTTATTTCCTGTGAATTGCCTATTTATTTTCTGTATTTTTTCTTTTTGGGTTAACAGCTCTTTGCATATTAAGAAAATCAGCTCTGCTGGGCATGGTGGGGCACTCCTGTAATCCCAGCAGCTTGGGAGCAAATAGACATTTGGAACTGGACATTTTCTGGGAAGGAGGTGGTCAGGTACAACATAGACACATACATAGACACTTAGACCCTGGAATTCCCCAAACACATGGCATGATGGGGTTGGGATGTAACTCAGCAGTAGAGTGCTTGCTTAGTAAGCCTGAGCAACATAGCAAGGACCTTAGCAACTCAGTGAGACCCTGTCGCAAAATAAAAAATAAAAAGGAGTGGGATGTGGCTTAGTGGTTAAATGCTCCTTGGTTAAATTCTCTATATCAAAGAAAGAAAAAAGAAAAACAACTCTCTGCAGTTGCACTATAAAAAGAGGCTGCCAAAATTTAAAGGACTTTTCCAGAAATTATTCCAGAAACCAAGTGTTGGTATTGGCATCAGCATTTGCATTCTAGAGCATGTGAATGGCAAAAGCCTTGTGGATGGACCAGATTGTAAGTGTAACTAAGAGCTAGTTTTAAGGGTAAGAGGACTGGTTATAGGGAAGGTCAGTGAGAAGGCTGGGGCAGGAAAGCAGGGCCAATATGTTGAAAGGTTCCATGGGCAAGGTGGAGGATCTGGGCCAGATACTCTGGGCCCTGTCAGCCCCAGAAGTCTCCCAGGCTAGATCTAGTGCTGTGGACGGCCCCAGCTTACCATCACTTGCACAGTGTCAGTGAACCGGGCTCTAAGGGTCACTCTTCTTGCACCCCACAGGCTCTAGGAAAACTCTCAGCAAGGGAGGCTACATGAGGCTCATGAGTTCTATCCAAAGGTTACTAAGGACTGGACTTCCAAATGATAACTCTGCCACAGATGGCTCTGCAACTTAGGGAACACAGACACATGTTCCAAGGATATGAGCCCACTCCAGACCTAAACCTCCCTATTAGTTATTCTGTTATACCCTGGGAGAACCTGATCCCTACAACTCAAGCCATTGCTCCAACATATGGGCTAGATGGGCTATGGTGGAGTCTAATGCTCTCAGCCCTGTGAAGGCCTAGACAGCCCACTGGGGAGAATGGGGGTTCCCCAGAGCATCTGGCCCAGACCCTCCATCTTGTCCATGGAACCTTTCAACATATTGGCTCTGCTCTCCTGCCCCAGCCCTCATTGCCTTCCCTATACCCAGACCTCTTACCCTTAAGGCTGGCTTTTAGTTATACTCATGCCCCAGCATACTTTGGACCCCATCTGTCCACATACCCTTCTCTTTGTGTTAAATTGTTCTTGTGCCTCTAACCTTTGCTTCATGCACAGACAGCTCCACCCTGTCCAGCCCTTCTGCCTAAGAGATCCAGCAGAGAGGTGATCATGCTCTAGCCTCCAACTGTTATAGACAACCTACCCCACCCAGAGCCATTGCATGGCTCCTTAGACCCTGGAATCCCCAAAACACATGGCATGATGGGGTTGGGATGTAACTCAGCAGTACAATGCTTGCTTAGCACATGCAATACTCTGTGTTTGATCCCTAGCACTGAAAAACAAAAATATAACACAGCTTTAGTCCAGGACATAGGCAAAAGCCCAAGCCCCAGAAAACACAAAACCACTCCATTGTGGCTCTTTCCTGGCTCACTTGAAACCAGGACCTTGCTCTCAACTACCTGAGGGCTCAGCTGGGGAAGTGAAGACCAATTCTGCTTGTTCTGACTGTGTAGAAAAGGCCTAAACAGTGACCCAGGGCCACAATGATCCCCAGGCAGCCAGCCATAGCAGACATGTAGCATGGCTCTGCCTGAACAGTGTTTGGCTAGAGAAGAAAGCTGCCTCTCTTCCCACTGAACCTGCCATGTCTGAGGGGAACCTAAAGAATCCGTGTTGGAAACATGCGCAAGGCCACATGAAAGCAACATGAAACCCAGCAGGCTTTCCACTGTAGTGCTGCCAACACTAGGAGGGACACCCAGTCTGAGCAACGCATAACGGCCGAAATTCCTCCCGACTTACTTGATCCCCAGAGCAAATCCTTGAGTAACTTCACCAGCGTTGGGGCCGAGGAAGTGCAGGCCCAGCACCAGCTGTGGGGGCTCCCTCAGGCACACCATCTGAAAAACAGAGTATCTCAGTGGCAGCCAGGCCAAAGGAGGGACCCAACTATGTCCCACCTCTGGGGATACTAGTGACCCTCAGACATTCCAACTGTTTTGCTAGAGGGGCATCACAAATCTCACCCACCTCTGTTGCCAGCTCTTTCCCTCCTTTCCTCCAACCCCCTGCACACCTCAGCGCTGGACCCAAAAGACACTCACCTTTATGTAACACTGGGATGCATCCCGTTCAGCCACTGTGAACTCTAGTGGTTTATAATATGCGTGATAAACCTGGGTGACAAGATACCAGTTCCTGGAATTAGCAGCCACAGCAAAACCAGTCCTATGGGTATTTTTTGGATCCAACAGGAAGGGTGCAAGGAGTAGATGTGTTCTCAGGGACCCAGAATTATTCACTTGGCTCAAAACTGTGATGTGGGGTGAGAACACAGCCTAGTCTGCTGCAGAGTGTGTTCACCTCTCCCATGCACAAGAAGCCAGTACCTGCAGCCAAGCAATCTGCAGGACAGACCCTCTCCTGCTCAGGCCCTAAACCCCTGTAACTATATGCAGCAGGACACTAGATTGCTCAGGTACTGCTCACCATGATGCATCATGAGCTTGGGCCAGGGCATTGGTGCACTCCCTTGGGAGCAAATGTTGGGTAGACACAGGTCCCCCATGACAATTTAAACTGGACAAGGTAACTGCAGCAGTGGCCAGTGTGGGGGTTGCCCAGCCTGCCCACATAAGCAGGATTGGGCTAATGGTCCTCTGTTGGGCATTCTGTCCTTGGTTTGGCCTTGACTTCAGTGAGGAGGAGGGGCCTGACACAGGGTGGCCAAGGGCTAGGGCAGGCTACGGTCACACTGGAGCTGTCGAACAGAGGCTTTCAGCACCCATGAAGGGCCGACAGCACATTTGGGGCTGCAGCGAGTAAAAAATGAGCAGGGCCCTCACATGTGCTACACAGCCATTATTAATTAATAGAGCTTCAGAGAATATTGTTCTAAGTAAGACAGAACTGAAAAGAAAACAAACAAAGAGTATTTGGCCATTCAACATTGTGAAACATAAAATAACATTATAAAATGCCATGAACACATGTCCCAGTGTACTTATGATGAATCAAACAAAAATAGCAAATAAAGTGCTGCAGGGAAGGCTGGCCTGTCAGATGCTTCCTAGTGATGGAGGGGCCTGAGGTGCAGGGGAAGGGCCAGGCTCTGGAGTCCAGTGACTCATTCCTGAATGGCACAGACCTCCCTGCCCAGGCCACATGGGGTCTGGTTTCCCCTACCGCCTGCAAGCTGCTGTAGCAGGAAGATGAAACCACATGGAAGGCTTTCAGCTTCCACAGCCTGGCAAGTTTCAAAGCCTCCAACTTCCCTTCAGAGCACCTAGACATATTCTGTGGCCACCTTGGGGGCCATAGCCCACCTGCCAGGGCAGACCCCAAAAAGTAATCTTGCCCTATAAAAGCTCCTTTCTTTGGGATGAATGCTTGAGTCTGGGCCACTGAGGCCTGCAAGGATTTAAAAAGTCTGGGAAGAGGACTGGAAGCTTGGATTGGGGCAAAATGGGATCATGCCTGCTGGAGCTGCTGGGGGAATGCCCAGAGGTACAGGTAGGAGGGGACGGGGCAGCCTTAGGTAAGAGGGCAGAGTAAAGGGGAACAGTGGTCAGAGAACACCCCAGAGGAGCTATTCCAGGTTGAGAGAGACCATGCCCCTGTGAGATGGTGAGAACCACAGAGGCATATGGGCCCTCAGGTCTTCTGTGACAAGTACTCTTCATGCTGGAATGGGGCTGGTACTTTGATGCCCTGAGACTCTAGCAGGGAGCTGCTGGTACCAAGGTGAGGACCCCTGATGTGTTGTAGCACAGCTGGGCATGAAAGCTAGAGGCTGCTGGACCACTCAGCTTCAGAATGAGGCATCTTGGGGCCCTTCTGTAGTCACATGACATGCAATAGCAGATGGCCACTGAGATCACAGAAGCTGAGGCTCAGCCCACACCAAAGCTGACAGAGGCCTCTGCCTTCCTTCATTTCTAGAGCTGCCTTCCAATGCTTCTGTCCTGTGTGTTCCCTCCATAGCCATTGTTCTGGATCCCCCTATCCTGCCCTGCCAAGCCACAGCTCACAGGAAGCAGGGACATAAATACCCCTGTTCACAGGACTTCCATCCAGGGAAGGACCATCTGTGGGGGTGAGAACCACAAATGTACCTCAATATGCTCTTGTCCATGGTGAGCCACAGCCTCCTCTTCTGACAACCCCACACAGCCATATTCCAATGGAGTGAAGACAGTAGTGGGAACCTAAAAAGCAGGTCTGGAGTCAGGTATGCCTCTAGACCCCCAAAATTGAAAGTCTCCACTGTGTAATTCAAATAGAAGTGATCACAGGCCAGGGCCCTAGCCACAGTGGCTGGCAGGCTGCAAGCACAGCAAGTGGATCTATTCACAGTTCCTGGGCTTCACTCTTGGACTAAACCATAAACATGTGCTCATATATGTGTACAAAACATTCACACTTGCATATGCACATATGTACCATGAAAGTGCAGGCATACAAGAGCACACACATACCCTACCCACTCCAGAAGATCCAGCCTTAGCCTTTTCCAGGCTGGACTTGGGTTTCTTTAAGAGAACTCACATTGTTATAATCCATCAGGTCTGAGGATTGTCCAAAGAGCCGCTGGGCCAGAAGCTTCCCTGCCATGATAGCTGTGGGTGTCAGCTCAGGCCGCCCCTGATAGAAGAAACTCAAGGTTATATCAGTACCACATTAGAGAGGGCACCACCCATCATCTTCCTCATGGGCAGCTCCCTGATGAAACTCCACAGAATGGCAGTGAGTTGAGAGCTTTCTCCACTGGAGGTTGATTCTCCCATGGTGAGAAGGTGCAGGAATGCCAAGACCCTCATTGGTTTGCTTATTCTCTTAATGGCTTCCTTACACCCTCCTCTGGGGAGAAACCTGTGCTTATGACCCTCTTTCCAGGAACAGAAAATGAACTGCTAATGGGCTCAGTCAGTTCACTTTCACTCACTCAAGTCTTCTCTCTGAATCCCTTATTCATGTTAATGAACTCAAAGGTTTGTCCCCATGACAAACCTCAAAAGAGATCCTTGCTCCATTCCCATTAACTGAGATTTCAGCTAAAATGATCCTCAAGTAGCCCATATGCTCCTGATACACGCCTTGAAGTGCATGTCACAGCCCATGACAAATCTCAAATCAAAGTATCATACTGTAGGAGACCCCCCCAACCCAGGGTATACTCCCTGCCTTGGGTTTTCCTGCATGTGTAGACCTGGGATCTGCTACCAGTCACTTCTGCAGCAGGAAATGCAGATGTTGTTTGGCATTCCAGAAATGAATAGAGATCTGCAGAGATAAACTCAGGAAAGCAGCTTGTGCATTCCACCAGGCCTGACTAACTGCGGAAACATCCACACACACAGCACACAATATCTCATTAAACAATATCCCCCTGCCCCCAATCCTCAGAGCTCTTCCCAGCTCTGGTCTAACACTGGGTGTTAACTCTTTGTACTGCTCAAAAATGACCTTTGAAGCTACAAAGAATGCTTTTGTATTTGTCATGTATTTCTGGCAATATAGTTCGAAGTGTTATCATTTCTATCACATTGTTATAGGCCTTGGAGACTTGGAACTGTGTTAGTGCAGATGAAGAAACTTCAACTGGTGGGTGCAAAAGAGGCGTCATAGGATGCACAGAGATGCACACAGTGTTATGCTGGTAAGAAAACAGTTTTTGTCTTAGGGTACAGCACTCACAGGATTCAACAGAAGCCTGCACACAGATCACCACATCCAAACTGTCTACAGGCAGAGAGGCCTAGCAACTGCATTGCCCAGCTAAGTGGGCTGGAGCCAGTTGACAAAAGAAGCCATTACTTTGATGGATTGTGTACAATCCAGCAGGGAAGGGGACAAACTCTGATAGCAAGCCCCACCAGAGCTGTCTCATAATCCTTTTCAACATGGGGAGCCTTAGAACATCTACCTGGCAGGGTGTGGGGGTTGCATCTGGCAGCAGTGGGTACCCGGTGTCCTCCAGTGCCCTACACATGTTTTCTTGAACTTGAGTCACAGGGGCTTGAGTGCTTGAGTAGCAGCAACTTGGCTCACATCTATGTATTAGCAATGGCTGGTAGGTGGTGCCTCTTGCACACTGGGGGCACGAAGGACTCTATTGCCCCAGCACAAAGGATTAGTGTGGGTCCCAGTATTTGGCAGGAATGACTCATACCACATAAGCAGGCTAGTCCCTAGGAACAAGGGAAAGCCTCACCTTGTACAGCCCTCTACTCTGATCTGTTTCTACATGTATGCCAACCTTTTCCCTGGTGTGAGCCTTAGCAGAGTCCAACATGGAGGAATAGTCCTTCAGTATTGATGATAATGCATACCTGTGCCCACTTAGCTCTGGGATATCCCACCCAGGGACTTGCTAGCCTTAGATACTGGCTCCCATTCCCTCCAAGCTCCTTGCTGGCATTTTCCAAAGTGGGTTCTAGGGTAATCCAGGGCAGGGTGGTGCCTGTACTCTCCTGAGAGCACTAGTATCCCCACCAAGCCTGCTGTGTTCCAGCACAGGGGTGGACACTCACTGGGCCCTCTCTCTTAACTCCTTCTAGGTCTCTCCTGATCCCTAGTACTAAGCATCTCTTGATGTCTGAAATAATTCACTTACTATCATCTATAACCTCTTCCAAGATGCACTTCCATGTGGGTGTAACGTTTGTTCCTGCAGTGTCCCTAGTACCCAGAAAAATGCCTGGTATGCAGTGGGCACTCAAGTGAATGCCCATCTGAGTGAATGTAAATTAATATATTTGGGTGGGTTGAATAGAGACTTCCCAAAATTCATGACTGCCTGCAACCTCAGAATGTGTTCTTACTTGGAAATAGGGTCTTTGCAGATATAATTAGGGTTGCAGTGGATTGGGATAGGCCATAAATCTGATGGGAGACATTTGTAAGAGACAAATAAGGGCACAAAAACACATGGAGGAGATGGGTACATACTGAAGTGATGTGGACAGGATTCAAGGAACTCACAGGGCCATCAGAAACAGGGGGAGACAGAAAAAAATCCTCCTCTAGAAGGTCCTGGAGAGTGCAGCCTGGCCTATACCTTCATTTCAAACTTCTGGACCCCAGAATGTGAGAGATGAATATCTGCTGTTTTAAGCCATTGAATTTGTGGTGATGTGTTTATAGCAGCCCCAGGACATGAACACACACATGGATGACATTAGCATATCTCACTGCAAAGAGGTGACAGGGCCTAGGAATGTAGGGAGCACCTCTCAGCTTGTTTGACTAGGGACGTCCTGAGGCACCTTCCCCCGAATGCATTAGAAACATGCAGGTCAGGCCAACTGTTCCTGAGGATGTGGGGAAACAGTGTCCCATGACTGATTTCTTTCAAGAAACCATGCAGGTTTCTTGGTGGGTGCCCATAAAAGAGAGGGTGACTAGATGCCTCCCAAGCTGGGAGGAGGGTCTAGGGACTTCAACCAGGGACTCACTAGGGAGGTGCTACAGTCCTTGCTTTCCAGGGGAGATAGTAAGACAGGGAAGTGACTGCAGCTACAGACCCAGTGGATAGAGGCAGACTCCAAAGCCTTTGTGTCTTCCTTGGACTGAACCTCCCACCAGGAAAAATCAAACTGGCCCCCATTTACAGTAACAGTAAGAAGCAGACACCCTGCTCCCATGTGATACCCTAATCAGGGAGCAAATTGAACCTGCCTGCAGATCAGAGGAAAAAATAAGGCAAGGTGGGCAGGACCAGGAAGGGCTGAACTAGGCCTGCCCTTCTACCCCTGTGGGAACAGGATGGCCCTAGGGCCTCCAACAATGTCATTTGTGAGATGTGGCTAGTTGAGCTTACAGCCATTTTTTTAAGTTATCCCACACTAACTCTCCACGGGGGGCGGGGGGGAAACTTTCAAAAGAGCTGAATCTAATGCCCAGTTCTTCCCAGAACACACCCTACCAACCCCTGAGGTTTGGTCCAGTGCCTCTGTAATTGAAGAAATTTCTCTTTCTCATGCGACAGCAGCCACAGGAACATGGACAGCTGGGGGGTTCCTGGTCATAGGAGATGAACAGAGGGGCACAGGTCATACCTCAGCAACATCTCCAATGGCATAGATGTGGGGGACAGAGGTGATATCCTGGGCATCAACAATGATCTTTTGATTCTCAGGGTTTATATTCACTCCAACTTCCTTCAGATTCAGATTTCTGGTTTCTGGAATTCGACCTGAAGGAAAGACAGAGAAGGTTGAAAGATTTTCTTTAGAAGTTCTAACCTAGATTCCTTTTATTTCAAACATTTCTTGGAGCTGGACATGGTTATAGTGTACCTGAAGTTCCAGCTACTCAGGAGACAGAGGCAGAGGGATCACCTGAGCCAGGAGTTTGAGGTTAGCCTGGGCAACACAGTGAAACCCTGTCTCAAAACAAACACACAAACAAACAAAAAACGAGAAGGAGGAGGAGGAGGAGGCGAAGGAGACGGAGGAGAAAGAGGAGGAGGAGATAGAGGAGATGGAGGAGAAGGAGATGGGGAGGGGAGAGTGGAGGAGGAACAAGAAAAAAAATTAAAACATTTCTCAGAATGATCTTAGAAATGGTCAAATGTGAAGTACAGATGGTCTCAAAGGGCTCTCGGCTTCTGTAGACAAGCAGCTTCACCATGGAAGAGGGGCAAGGGTGTCTGTTATGAACCTTTATCAAATGACACAACTAGTACATTGCTGCATACTGAAGAGAGAAGCCTTCTCAGTGGCTGCATTCTGGCATGTGGGGGAAAGAGCAGATGCTTACAAATACAAATGCTGCCCAATATCAGGGTGCTAGAAATAAGACTCCAGAATCTTCCATGGGCTTCAACCTAGCCTGCACCACCACCAGTACTAGCATGAATAGCTCTGATACTGTCTTCATCTTGAGAAACCAGCCCTTCCTTGGAAACACAGAGTAGTGCTGTTGACACCTGGTCCTCTTGCTGGATCATCCTCCACACCACAGCTCACTGCCATTAGGTACCAGGAACACAGCCCCCAGATTTTGAGAGTCCAGCTGGGCTTCCTCTGAGGGACACCAAATGGCTTTGATGGCCTCTTTCTCATCTGGACAGTCTGAGGCACAGTTGGACGTGTACTGGGTTATAGCCTCAGTTGACACTGTCTGGTCCCACCCAGGACCTTAAGGTCTCTCCCCTCCAAGGATGCATGCTCAGGGCCTCCTTCTCCACTAATGATGCCTTCTTCATTCCTTTGGTTGTTCCCCCCAACCCCCCATTGCTGGAGATCAAATCAAGGACCTTATGTGTGCTAGGCCAGTATTCTACTACTGAACTGTACCCCAGACCCTTTCCTTTGGTTGTAACGTGAAGATGTTATATATTATTTTTTGTTTCTGACAGTGCAGAGGAGGTCTGGCTCCCACAACCCAGGGCAGAAAAACTTAGGCCTTAGAAGTAACCCTACATGGAACTGAGACCCTTAAACTGACATGCTGCAAAAGCTACATAGATAATGCTTTTTGAAGGTGGGCCCTGGGCCCCTGCTGGACTCTGCTTTGGACTACTACATGCTGGGAGATGACTGCCTGGGATTCCCTGTCCCTCCATGAACAAGAGACCCTGGACAAGCCTCTTTTCTCTATGAACGTCAGTGTTCTCATCTGTAAACAGTGCCAATGTGAGACCCAGACAAGATGAGGCATATGGCTCACATGGAGATTCCTTTTCCATCCTGCCTTAATAGTCACAGGGGAAGGCCATGAGACCATTGAAGAACCAGTTCTTCTGCCTGAACTTTAGCAGGGGGAGTCCCTATGCTGACATGAGTCAGGAGGGGCTACCTAGGTGATCTGAGGGGCCATGGGATAGAGTAGGGCAGGCACACAGCAAAGCAGTGAGTGTTCAGAGCATCCTTGTGAAGATGGAGGAAATGCATGTGCACATACATGTGCCTGTAAAACATACACACACATTTGCAAAAGAAATCAATGGAAGATTAAAAGCAGAATCTTACAGGAAGTGAGAGAAGAGGACAGAGGGACCGAGGTAGTCCAAACACATCTTGTGACATTTTGGTTTTCTTTTTTCTTGAATTCTACACAATTATATATTCAAAAAATAATATTATATTAACACAGGAAAAATTCTTAAAAATCATAAATAACCTAAAATGAATGAACCTAACTTCATATAAGGCTGGTAACAGAACACACAAGAAAAGCATTATAGTTGTACCTGTGAGAAACTGGTTCCAGGTCCCCCCACCAGGGATAGTAACACTCAAGTGCCTTTTACAAAATGGCACAGTGTTTGCGTATAATCTACCCACATCTTCCTGTAAACTTTAAATTATCTCTACATTATTGGTAATATCTAATACAATGTCAATGCTAGGTAAATAGTTGTTACACTGTATTGTTTAAGGAATAATGACAAGATAAAAAGTCTGTATATGTTCAATACAGTTCAGCAACACAGTACTTTCCATCCATAGTTGGTTGAATCCATAGACAAGGGTTGACTTTTTTTTTTTTTTCCTATGCCAGGGATTGAACCTCAGGGTCCTTAACCACTGAACTACATCTCCAGTCTTTTTTTTTTTTTAATTGAGATAGGGTCTTACTAAGTTGCTTAGGGCCTCCCTAAGTTGCTGAAGCTGGTGTTGAACTTGCAATCCTCCTCCCTCAACTTCCCAAGTTGCTGGGATTACAGGTATGTGTTACTGTACCAGGCTCAACTATTGTTGAAAAGATGGAAGGAGCCCATGTTTCCTAATAATAAAGAAAGCTGCAAAATATCATCCAAAGAGGACAATTAAGACCCTGTAATTTCACATTTCAACTGTAAATAGTAATTTCTTTTCTTTTCCAAAATATGAAGTTCTGGGCTCTGGTCTAGCAGCAGAAATGATCAATAAGTGACTCTAGCCCTAGAATGGGATCTCTAAATGCCTCCCACCAAGATCAGGTTCTTCCTGGTCTAGATGGCTTGTAAATGGGGCAGAATATGATCAAAGACACTGCATAACAGAGAAGGCCAGGCAGCATGGAAAAGCAGCATACCCCAAGAGGAAGATACCCATCTTAGTGAGATTGAACCTAGGGTCCTTAACCACTGAACTACATCTATAAGTAGTGCTTATAGGAGTAGTTGCTCCATCCAAGTAGAATGCAAACCCTACAACTGTCTTGTATTTTGGGGTATGGGATATCTCAGTCTTGTGGAGCTCCAAGTGAGCTGACCACTTGGCAACTCTCCATATGACTCTTCCTGGGAGAAGCAATCTTCTCCCCACTCAATCAGCCCCCAGGACTCCCCTGAAGCATTTACCATCCCCCATTACTGAGCTCCTCGTACAGGCAAGCCCCTCACATCAGGATGGGTTCATATTCCTCTCTGCCAATATAAAAAGTGGGCAGTTTTCACCCATATGTCCCCATAATCCAACAGTATGGCCTATAGTCAGTGTTGTATAAAGCGCAAGCCAACAAGAGCCAGCAGTGAGAATTTGTAAGTTCATGCTCCACCCAAACTCTCAGAGCAGGCCCACAACCTACTTATCAGGCAGACATCACAGGTGCTGAATGAGCAGGGCTTGCAGCCAGGTCTTCCAGCCACTCCATGTCCCAGGCCTCCACTAAGTCCTCTCCTACATGCCCCAAATGGCTGCCCAGCAAATAGCCCCAGTTTTGAGACCTCAGAGTTGGGAGGAGCTGGGCTTTGGGGCAATGTCTGAATCACATCACACCTATATTAAGGCACATTTGGAACCCACTGATCCTGCTTTCCAGGTGAAAAGTCAGGAGGGGTAGTGGCAGTCCCTGGTAGCATTGGCATGGCTGTCCTCTCCATACAGCTTTGGGCCTATAGGCAGAGAGGCAACATATGGATCTTATCATAGTTGAGCTGTCAGTGGAGGTTCCTTTAGCCCCCAATTCTGAGGAGTATGACCTGGTTGAGCCAGTGGGTGGTCCTCCAGGGCTAGGGTGCTTTTGGCTCCCAGTGGCTCAAGATTCCCTAATGACAAAGGTGATTTGCTATTAGAGGTATCATTTTATCAACTCTTGGAGTCTCAGACAAAACAGAGTTCAGCAGGCAGCAGCCGGGAATTGGGTGGCGCCCACCTGAACTTCTGGGAAGATAATGCCCCTATGAAAAGGAAACTTTAAGTCTCCAGCTGCCGCCCCACAGTGGGAAGTCAAAACACAGAGGCTCAGCTAAGCTGAATTGCTCAAGTTCATGGGAGGCCGGCTCCAGCCTCTTGGAGCTGCTAGGCCACAGGAATTGGATGCCAGTCAGGATCAGCCCAGACTCAGTGGTGAGAGACCACATCAGAGGAAGGAGCTGAGGTCACATGGGCAGGACTGGGGCATTCAGGAGACGAGGGTCCCTGCAATCTGGGGCTCAGAGCTCAATTGTTGGGTCCCTCCCCATGCTGGTCTGTCCAACTCAACAGCTGCTTCCTGGAGACAGTTGAACTTAGAGCAAAGCTAATAGCCCTGCTACAATGCTGGCCACCCCGTATCTACACAGTCCCGTGTACACCTGCCTGTATTCCTGGGGAGGCAAAGAATATCTCCTTATGCTCTTTGCAGTAACTAACAATTATGGACCTTACAGGTGCTGACGAAGCTCTGTGCCAATGTCCAGAGGAAATAAAGATACAGCCATGCAACACTTAATGACCAAGATATATTCTGAGAAATTTGTTGTTAGGTAAATTCATCAATGTGCAAACATCTGGAGTCTACTTAAACAAACCTAGGTGATATGGCCTATTACACACCTGGGCTTTATGATATATCTCATAGGTATATAGATATGTATATGCACACACACATATGCCTATGTGTGTGCATACATATATACATGCATATGTGTCCCCATAATCCAACAGCATGTATATGTGTGTGCATACACAGAGATTATGTGTGTGCATGCACACATGGGAGATTGTGTATATAGCCTACTACTCCTAGACTACAAACCAGCACAGAATTTTACTCTCTGGGCATTGTACGCAGTTGTAACACAATGGAAAGTATTTGTGCATCTAAATAGATTTGTTTGCAACAGCAGCACCACAAACAAGCAAGTGTTGAACTACAGTTACACTAACTCTGAAGAGGTCATTATACCATAGAACGTTTTCAGTTCCATTATAAACCTTATGGTCATATATTTGGTCCATTGTTGATCAAAATGTTGACTGATTGATTGATTGGTACTAGGGATTAAACCCAGGGGAGTTTTACCACTGAGCTTTTTTTTTTTTGAGGGCAGGGGCCGTATTGGGGATTGAACTCAGGACACTCAATTACTGAGCCATATCCCAGCCCTATTTTGTATTTTCATTTAGAGACAGGGTCTCACTGAGTTGCTTAGCACCTTGCTATTGCTGAGGCTGACTTTGAACTTGCAATCCTCTTGTCTCAGCCTCCTGAGCTGCTGGGATTATAGGCATGCGTCACCATGCCCGGCTCTGAGCTTTTTAAATTTTTATTTTTATCTTTCTAAGTTGTTTAGGGCCTCACTAAATTGCTGAGGCTGGTTTTGAACTTGCAATCCTCCTGTCTCAGCTTCCCAAGTCACTGGGATTATAGGCATGTGCCACTGGGCCTGGCTAAAATGCTATTGTATTTAAAAGCAGTTGCAGGAGATAATGGAGGCATGGAACTAAGTGGTCCCTATGATCCATTTCAAAGCCAGAACTCTTAAGGACATATTGTATGTGTACTCTAGGGAAGTTTGCAAGAATATGAGTATGTAGGAAATAGATGGCTGGATGGATGCAAGATGAATGGACAGTGTGGCAAAAACTTGCCCAGTATGTTCTGTTGCATGCCTATGTGCTCTGTTGTTGCTTTTGGAATAGATGGTAAAGGAAAGGGGGAAGAGAGAGGCCAAGATAGGCAGTGAAGTCCAACCTTGAGAAAGAGTTTAGAAGGTATATTAGCAGGGGTTGACCCTAGTGGGCAGGGAAGCCAGCTCCACCCAGGTGCTCTACATCATGGGGCCATGTCTTGAAGTTGTGACAGACTCTGCCAGCCAGGACACTGAGCCCTGAGCCCCTACTCTGCACCTGGCTAAGCAAAGGACTCTAGCACAGAAGAGGCAGGGTGGGTCCCATGACTTCAAACACCTCATAACCACTTTAAACACTGCTCCCTCATGTTCAGAGCAAGGTCAAACCTCCCTGTTGGTGCTGGGGATCCAATCAGGTGTAGGTACCCCTTCAGTTTGAGGCTGAATTCCCAGTGGAAGATGGGGAATAGATGCCAAGGTCCATAAGTAGGGTAGCTTCAGCCACACTAGGCTGAGGTCCAGTGGACCCTACATGGTATGAGAAGAAAGATGCAGGCCAACATGCCCCAAGTCATCTCCTTGACCACTTTTCTCTTGTCTTATGCAGCTATGAAGGCCACTCAGCCAATTTGGGGGGGGGGGGGGAGAAGAGATCCCATGTCTTGTACTCAAGAGTTTTCTCAGTCCTAGCTGGGTCCCAGGATGCCAGCTCTAGGCCTCTTTGTGGGGGCCTTTGTATTTTGTATAGCTCCAGCCTCATGGCCTCAGCTCTAGAAAGCCCAGTGTGGTGTCTGTCAAGCAATATTGAACCTGGGGTGGGACATTTTGTGGCTTCTGAATTTTTCCTTCCTAGATACCACCAGGCTGGAGACCTGAGGAACTCCTTTGTCTATGTGTCTGTTTGGTTTCTTAGAACAAATTCTCAGAGGAGAGACAGTTGGATAGAAGGGTGAAGTTTCCCAGCACAAGGTGGGGGCCTCCTCTCAGGATGGTTTCTTCTTTTTTTGGGGGGGTGGGTTCCAGGGATTGAACCCAGGGGCACTTAACCACTGAGTCATATCCCCAGCCCTTTTCTTATTTTGAGACAGGGTCTTGGTAAGTTGCTCAAAGCTTGCTAAATTGCTGAAGCTGGTTTTGAATCTGTGATCCTCCTGCCTCAGCCTCTGGAGTTGCTGGGATTACAGATATGTGCCACTGCACCTTATTCTTGAATATGTACCTTCACTGGGGAGGAAGGGTGGCTCAGAGGTTCCTCTTATAATGTTTTAATTTTCACTTCTTTGATGATTAATAAATTAAGTACTTTCTGGCCACATGTTTATCAACTATAGTTTCTCTTTGGTGAACTGCCAATTCCTGCCTTTTCTCATTCACTGGTAGACATCTCCGTTGATTTTCGTGATTAGAGCTTCTTATGTAAATGACGCATAATGCTCTGTCACATTTTCTGCAAATGATGAGGGCATTAACATTCCAGGTATAAATGGACATTCTCACTTCCTCCTCTGAGTAAACATGTGGATGGGTCTTTGATGGGGGATATTCAATATGCCCTGTACTAAAAACTTCTGGCCACTGGATCTGCCTCCTTTCCCAGGTCCAGCCATGTGACTTGCCAATAGGACAGCCCTTTCCCTCAGACCAGGGACCCTAAGGTAGGCAGGATTTGGCCCCTGAGACCCTCAGCGCAATGGGGCAGGACCAGATCTCTTCCAATCATACTGGGAATCCCACCAGCTGCTGTTGCTGGCCCAGGGGTACCCAGCCACCATGCCTGCCAGTCAGCCCTTCTCCAAGGCAAAGCCAAAGAGGGCTGTAGGCCAAAACCCACCCAGAAGGCGGACATCGTTCATCACTACCTGCTCTGCTGGACACAGAGAAACATAGACAGTAGGCCACATGCAGCAACATGAGTTTCTCTTATCCACAATGGAAAAAAGCATACCCTCCAATTTCATGCCTGCCTGGAACATATGTTCCCACTAAGGAAGAACAAGCCTAGTAATGAAGTGAGATTTAAGTGTCAGCCAGAGTAGGCAGGATGGATGAGGGGCTATGATAGAGATGAACATAGCTTGGGCATAAAGGACACAGCCAGAAGCTCCATGCTAGGAGGTGCAAGGGTCAATAGGGTAGAGCTAGCTATGGCTGCCCTGCAAGGCAGGCAGAGCTTCACATAGGCTTGAGTCCTCCAGTACCAGCCTAGTTCAAGAGCCAGGGCTTTCATTTGCCCACCCCAGAGTGGCACTGGAACCAGGCATAGAGAAGGTTCATATCTGTGGAGTCTAGAGTCAGATCCTTGAGAGGCTCTGATCTCCTTCTCCTACTCCTTTTGTGTATGTGTGTATGTGTGTATGTGTGAGCTGGAGCTAGAACCCAGAGCTTTGAGCATGCTAAGCATGAACTCTACCACTGAGCTATACCCTCAGCCCTCTTCTTCCTCCTTCCTCTTCCTTCTTCCTTTCCCTCCTCTTCCTCTTCTTTTTCTAGAATGGCTCCTTCTCAATGATTCCCAGGCACCCACCCACAGCTGTGACACCCCAGGGGCAGATCCCTGGTGGGTTTGGCCTGGGGAGGTATAAGGTTCTTTGGACTAGTATATCCATGCTCTGTGGCATCTATCAGCTCCTCCCCAGTGTCTGAGCTCCTAGCCATGGCCTTCAGGAGGTACCAGACCCTGATCCACCTCTTCCCTTTCACAGGGCTCAGAATATTTCCATCATAAATTCCCAGACTTGGGGAATTCAGTTTTGTTTAGCCTTTGATCTCCTCTCTTGCTGCCTGGCATTCTACAGGGGGAGGAGCACTCTGCAGGGACTCGCATGGACTGTGTCTATGATGGCGGGGCCACTGTGTAAATACAAGAAAGCAGTCCTGGGTGGAGAAGACCCAGGCTATAGCCCCTCTGGGCCAATGTGTACCCTTCTTGGACACTGAGGGATCCTCATCATGGTCTCCCCAGCTTCCTTGGTCATGGGTCAAGTGCACATGCTATGTGGGGTGAAGTATCTGTACATGGGGCAGCTCCTGTGGCAGCCTTCACACAGTGGTCAGGTAAGAGTGGAGAAGCCAAGCTCCAATGCCCAAGAGCCAGGCAGGGCTTTCTGGCTGCCCTCACACCATTTCTGAGAATCAGAAGTGGGTCTATGACACTAAGTTGTCTAAGACAAAGGCTGAAAAAGGGCCTCAGTGGCTGCAGGTGAGAATCAGGCTGATTCTTCCCCTAGGTCTCATCTGCCACTTTTTTTTTTTTTTTGTAGTTATAGATGGACAGAATGCTTTATTTTATTTATTATTTTTTTATGTGGTGCTAAGGATCAAACCTAGCTTCTTATACATGCTAGACAAGCGCTCTGCCACTGAGCTACGGCCCTAGCCCTCACCTGCCACTCTTGAGAAGTTCTCCAGGCAGGCCCCACTGCCCTCCCAGGCATGAAGGATAGCAGAAACAAAGGCCATCCAGGCTGCAGACCCCACAGATGCAACAAGGTCCCTCTGTTACATGCTGGCTCTTCCACTACAGCAGGACTCCTTGGCAGAGATGGACTTACCAGAGTCTTCATCATCTTTCTAAAAAAGGGACAAAGAATCATCCAGAGGGACCTGGGATGTTGAAAGGCACACAACAATCTCAGGTCTGGGTTTTCCCAAGACTGAACTCCAGAATCATTCTTTCCCTTCTTTAATACCCAAAGTTCAACTAGAGCTTAGACATGTCTACACTGTGAAGGCATCTGCTGCGATGCCCATCCTGGTCCCTCTCCCCAGACAGCTGTGAATTCAGGCCACAACTGGTTAACTTGACGGGCGAATTCGAGCCCGCAGCAGCCTGTGCACAGGCTGACTGTCTTCACTCAGCGCTGTAATCGGCACATCTGCAGACAGGAAATCCTCCTCGCTGAAGTTCCCAGTCTATTATCTGAGACACCTGGTGTGGGCGGGTGATTCACAGACAAACAATGAGGGGGCCCCCTGCACAGCAATTAACTGCTTTAACTGCTAATGTGTTTAATCCACCACGTGGAGATCAAGGCTGTGCCGAGGAAGAGGCTGAGTCCTCTTCGGCTTCCAGACTTGTAGCACCCACTTCGTGATGCCAACATTCATTGTCCTCAAGGGCTGCAGGACACAAGCCACTGGGCAGGTCCACAGCAGCATCTGGGCCCCTTTTATATGTGTTCTTGGAGGCAAAAAGGGCATCCTTCCCTTTTCTGTTTTTTAAACACCCACCAAAGCCCAGCTTATTTGGACACAATACTTACTGCTCAGGACTAGAAGCACCATCCAAGGAGATGCTAGTGGTGCCAGATATGCAGCCCCCCAAGGCATTTTACTTTAACCTTCTGGAACGGATCATCCTTTATTACAAGTAGAAATAATTCTTGTTTAAAGGCTTATCAGTGCAAACCAGAGAAAAGATTACCAGTTGTTAAACTGGGAAGTGGCTCCTGAATGTTTACAAAACCTGGCTCAGAGGGAGCAGCAAAGTCAGCACATGCCTGTACCACCCCCCTCCTCCCCAGAAGGCGTGCCAGAAACTGCTGCCGCCACTGCCACAGCCCTGGGGAAGCAAGGTCAAAGGCCAAGGGCTGTGAAAAGCTTCCATCCCCAGCATCAATCACACCAGGCAGACTGTCTGGGGGATGCTCTTTTTGAAAATACAAAAAATAGAATAGTGGGGGAGGGTGTGTGTATGTACCATGGCAACTCTGCCCGGCAGGGGCCTTACTTTTTTCCTGCCAGGGACCTCCTTGAAGTTGGGAGGACCGGGGATTTTCCAAAGGCAAGGTCCTTGGCTCTCTAGAGCCACTGCCATCCAACAGCATCTGGCTGCATGGCCCACCCCTCCATTCAAAGGTGAGATAAGGGTTCTGTGTGCCAATGGTAGGAGTACAGAAGACAAAGGGGAAGGTTGGGGAGTGAGTAGGAAACAAGAAACTAGCTATCTCACTGATTAGAATGAAGTTTAACACTTTTGGCTCCAAAAGGTACACCTAATCTTTGTGGTGGTCATTATACTGAATTTACTTAAATTTTACTTCTACAATTTGACCAAAAACATTTCCTTTGGTAACTGGTCAACTTTGGGTCAAGAAGTACTGAATTCATTCCAGGGCATTTCAGATCCCTCCTTATACAATCTGCTCTTGTGTTCACTATGTACAAGTGGAAGGTCTGTCTCCTTCATTTTTTTTTTGTTGTTGTTGTTTAGATTTCCATGTATTCTAAACAATTCAGGAGAAACTTTTTTTTTTCCCCCAGAAGCAGCCAGGCTGCTTCGGGACCCCCATCTTAGCGGATGCTGGGACCCTGGTTAAATAAATCAGCCTTAACAAGCACTGATGGAACAGCCTCTTGGGCTACTTGGTAAACACCAGTTTCATGAGGCTTCTGAGAGTGACCTGAGTTCTAAGCCCTCTGGCTCACATCAGGGGGACACAGACAAGGCTCAGCACAGTGACTCCAGAGAACCAGAAATAATGGGAGAAAGCAACAACCTGACAATTCTGTCAATGTACAAGTTGACAGGACAGTTAGGAAAACCAGAAGCCAAACTATAAGGTGCTCATATTGAGGTGGGTAGGGATGTCCTCATAGAGAAAACAGCATGCATTCTATGACTCTGATCAACAAGAACCTGCAGCCCTGACCAGGTACAGTGGCACACACCTATAATCTAGTTACTCAGGAGGCTAAGGCAGGAGGATTGCAAGTTTGAGGCCAGTCTGAGTAATTTAGCAAGCCCATGTCTCAAAATAAAAAGGGCTTAGTGGTAAAGTATCCCTGGGCTCAATTTCCATTTAGAGGGTGAGGTGGGGGGACAGCCTGCTGTCCTCCTCCAGGGAGCCCATTCACAGTAGCTGTGGTACCCTAATCCCAGCATGAATATGACTAAAATGGCATCTGAGCTTTCTGCTCCCCCCACTAGGTTCTGGGCAGTCCCTCCACAGTCACCCTCACCCAGGCTCTGGGCAGGAATCTCCTCTGGCTGCATCCATACTCTTCACCCTTTTCCCTAGGTGCACAGCCAGGGAGGCTATGTGTTTAGCAAGGTCAGCAATGAGCTACTTATATACAGTCACATCTGTTCAACCTTCATCCTCATGAAAAACTAGACCCATCACTCACAGGGAGTAGGTGGCCAGGCCACGCCTGCTGGAAAGACCTCCCCAGCCATGCCTCTGCCCAATCACTGGATGCTGCCTTTGGAAACCTGCACACCAAGACTTCTGGAAAGTCCAGTGAGATCCTGATCCTAGCATGTGATGATTTATAGGACCCAAAGCTGCCCAATGGAAGCATAAGAAGACATGAAAAGCCCAGTTAGAGCTGGAAAAAAAAATCTGTTTTTTTTTTTTTTTTTTCAGTACTGGGGGTCAAACCCAGGGCCTCCCACATACTAGACAAATGTTCTGCCTAGCTACATTTGCAGCCCCTGTATCATTGTTATATGTTATAAACAACTATAAACAAAAGTAGACAGCCATGTTCATAGCAACACTACTCATAAGAATCCAAAGGTAGAAGCAACCCAAGTGTCTCTCAGGAAACGAATAGATAAACAAAATTGTTCAACCTTAAAAAAGAAGGAAAAGCCAGGCGCAGTGACACACACCTGTAATCCCAGTGACTCAGGAGGCTGAGGCAGGAGGATTGTGAGTCCAAAGCCAGCCTCAGCAAAAAGCAAGGTGCTAAGCAACTCAGTGAGACCCTGTCTCTAAATAAAATACAAAATAGGGCTGGGGATGTGGCTTAGTGGTCGAGTGCCCCTGAGTTCAATTCCCGGTACCCTCCCCCCAACAAAGGGAATTCTGTCACATGCTACAACATGGATAAACCTTGAAGACATTATGCTAAGTGAAACAGGCCAGGCACAAAAAGACACATGCTGTATGTTCCCGCCTATGTGAGAAACCTAGAGTCATCAAATTCATAGAAACAGAAAGGAGAATGGTGGTTGCCAAGGGATTAGAGGGATGGAAGAATGAGGAATTATTGTTTAATGAGGTTGGAGTTTCAGTTTTAAGATAATGAAAAAGTTCTGGATATGGATGGTAGTGATGGTTGCACAACAATGTGAATGTATTCAATGTTGTTATATCAGACATTTAATGGTTAAAGCTGTGAATAAGGTTGGGCATATAGCTGAGGGGTGAAATGCTTACCTAGCAGTGCTTGCCTAGATTCAATCCTCATCACCACACACATAAAGAAAGGTAAATTTTAAGTTATCATGTTATAGTTTGAAACTGAAATAAAAACCATCTATTTTGTGAAAGGGAAAAAAAAAGGCTTAAGCCTCATAGGAAGTATATAGGATTTATATACTGAAACTTTAATGAACATTCTATCAGAGGACATGGAAGCTAGAGGACTCATTATCTTTACTAAATGATTATAATTGGCTGAGAACAGCTGGGTCTCTTTTTTGATTTGTGTTTCTAGAACATGACAGGGTAGAAGAAAAAAGACAGAGGCACATTGTGCCCGGGATGGCCAGAAATGGATAATGTATCTACAGGCTTTTACAATGAAAGGCCCATGAGGGGCACCAGGCAGCAGCCAACCTTCCTTGGAACAAATAGAATGGTTCCAACATTGGAAAACAAAGGGATAGAATGGTAAAGATTTCTGTTCCAAAGGACAAGGTTCTGTTAGTTTCCATGGACCTCAGGGCAACCAGAGACAGCATGTGTGTGGCTCAACATCCCCTTACCTATGGCCCACAGGACAGTGTCAAAGATGCCTGTGTCCTTCTTGCCAGAGGTGCGGTCCTCCCAGGTAACCTGGAGTTGGCCATCTGGAAGCTTCTTGATGCAGGTGGGGATGCAACCCCTCAGGAATTGGGTGCCGTGAGACTCCATGTGCTCCATGACCAAAGAAGACATTTGCTGTGAAGCATAAGAAGACATTCCATGAAGACTATGTGGCAGCGAGATGCAGACCCCAAAAGGGTTCAGCAAGGAAGGACCAAGGAGTTGAAGGTCTCTGAGGTGGGGATAGTGCTTCTGTGATATATGCCCACCACTTACTAATGGGACATATGAAAAGAGTGACCCAAACTGATGGTCCCTGAAGCTGGACTTGGTGTGCCCACAAATGTCCCCTCAGCCTGGTAAGAAGAATGTATGTGCAGCTGTGTGTACACTCCATGCACCAAATCCTTCTTTTATGTTCTAGCACATGCATTTTTATATTTTCTGGAACAATTCCCTTGTTCAATTCAAGGACCTGTTTCTAAAGATACAGACTTTATTCCAAGTCCACAACTGTACCTGCCTAGGGGCAGGGAACAGAAGGGAATTCAGGCCCCGTGGGAGAGCACAATGGTAAGGCAGGAGCCAGAGCTACTTGTACTACCTGGTCAAAGCCCCGAAGGGGGATACTGCGCATCATGACAGTGGTGTCCAGTCCAATCCCAGTGAGGAAGCCAGCACACTCCAGTGCCACATCTGTGAGTACCAGGCTAAGAAATACTAAGAAATCATGACTCCAGAAAACAGGAGGCAAGACTCCAGGCTCCTGCTCAAGCAGCCCACACCCCCACATATCCATTGCCAGCCCCAGTCTCAAGTGCATGGACTAGGGGGTAAGGGCTTTGCCAGCTGGAACTTTAAGCCCTTCCAATACACCCAAGGACTAAGTTGGCCTGTGCCTCTACAAGTTATCTGTCTTGGCTTTGGAGTTTAATCTCAGCCTCTAGGGATAGGCCTGCATTTGCGGGTGGGGTGGGGGGTGTCTATAGAGGTGGAGAGCTGCTGGCCAAGCACAGGGAAGAAGAATATCATGGGTGGAAGATACAAAGCTGCTATCTTTGACCTGTATTTTCAGCTATAAAGTTCCAAAGCGATCATCTGACCCTGGGCTCCCTCTGGGGTTCCTGTCTTGACCCTCTCTGGTTTAACTGCTCCTTCTGAAGGAATGAGGCCAGAGCAGGGCTATTCTCAAGGGAGGAATGCTTGGTGCCTCACAGCCATGTCCAGATGCCCCAGCTGGCTCAACTGGCTCAGTGTGTGGCTCAGGAAGTCTCCAGGAAGCCCTAGCCCCAGAAGGTAAACTTCAAATTGTCCTTCTCTGAGGGCACAGACCTTACCCCTGAGAGGCTCAGTAAGCATCTAGTCTGAGGTAGCAAAATGACCACTGGGAAGAAGAGCCATCAGGAGAACTCAGGAGAATAAAAGTCCATGTCCCAAAGACAAAACTGCATACTAGCAAAGGATACAGCTGGCCCCAACCACCAACCTGTTAGAGAAATGGACAGAGAGAAAAAGCATGTGAGAACCTGTGTGGCCCACATGGGCACACAAGCAGTCATCCCAAGGGTGGGACAGAAGAGCCCTTTAGCCTTCATGCCAGGCGCTCAGCTAATGAATGCTGAGGCTGACTATTCAAATAGTTCATACTGAGGTACAAAGCCCACTTCCCAGAGGCTATGGCTGTGAAATACAATACAACAAACAGTGTTATTGAACCAGCAAATTGCCTGGTGGTGAAGGGTATGTGGTCAGTGACAAACAGCACCTGTCCTATGAAAGGCACTGGGCAGCACCAGCATTCTGTGGATGTGCTGAGAAACATCCCTCAGGAGAAGCACAGAGTTTTTCTTCTGCCCTAAAATGAGTTCTGTCTTGAGGCCTCTGGAGCCTCCTGGGGCCAGGGTGGAAGCAGGGACATGCTTTGCAGGCAGTAAGGGGACCAGACTGTGGGGAGTTCTTGGGGAAGCATATTCTGTGAACAGAATACTCTTAGAGCACAGAAGGCAAGGCTGGAAAGCCTATGTCGTCCTGTCCAGCCTACCATACCTGGGCCCAGAGCCAGGAGAGTCAGCTTTCCAGAGCCAAAGACAAAGGGTACCCAGGTTGCTGGGAGGCAGGACAGGATGCTGAGACTCACTGGAAATGTTTGCTCTAGTAGTTTAGATCCTCTCCTGTGGTCAACTTCACATTCCGTAGGTATGTGCACACACACATACTCACATACACATGCACACATACATACTGACACACAGGTGCACACAATCTCATGCAATTCACATGCACACATATACCTAACCTGCACAACATGTGAACATGCACACATGTGATAACTGGCATGTGCACATATGCATCACATAACACCCTTGTAAACATGCTTATATATGTGTACTTACTTACATGCACACATGTGTACAAAATCACATAGACATATGCACGCACATACTCAGGAGCAGGCTCAGAACCCAACAGAGAATGAGAATTCCCAGCCAGGGTGGCTACGCATGGGTGGGCTCGACAGATCACCTCTTCAGTCTTTGAACAAGAGGAGATGATGTAAGGATGGATAAGCCTAATGTCAGCATTAATCCTGGCAGGTACTAATGATATAATTCCATTTCAAAAAGCATGTATCCCTTGGAATACTTCTATAGGTGCCCTGCGGGAAGCATCTGGCAGGCAGCTTCTTCATAGGATCTGGGAACAGAACCACACTGACTGGCTGGGTACAAGGTGGTCCTGGCTTGTTACACATTCACACTTAGAGTATAAAGAAGGTAAGAGAAGACCCTGGAATTTTCACAGATCAGGAGAGCAGAAATGCATTCCAGGCCCCACACAGGGTCAGCAATGCCTAAGCAATAGACACAGGGGCACAAATGTACATCCATATGAATGTAGACTCACCCATAGGTGTAATACACATAACCAAAGTTACAAAACCTAACTCTTTCTGGATTTGATGTATATAGTGAAAGGTTACAAGCTGGTTCCCCCCCCCCCCGCTTTTTTTTTTTTACTGATACATTGTAGTTGTACATAGTGGTGAGATTTGTTGTTAAATATTCATACATGCACACAATATAACAATATAATCTGGCTAATATAATTCCCCAGTATTTCCCTGTTCCCTCCCTTACTTCTCCCCTCTGGTCTCTTTCCTCTGCTCTACTGATATCCATTTTTATGGGGCAGGAACTGGGGACTGAACTCAGGGGTACTCGGCCACTGAGCCACAACCCCGGCCCTATTTTGTATTTTATTTAGAGACAGGGTCTCACTGAGTTGCTTAGCACCTTGCTTTTGCTGGTTGCCTTTGAACTCTCGATCCTCCTGCCTCAGCCTCCTGAGCTGCTGAGATTACACGTGTGCACCACTGTGCCTAGCTACTGATCTCCTTTTGATTTTCATGAGTTCCCACCCTAACCTTTCTTTTCCTTTTTCCTCTCTAGCTTCCCATATGAGAGAAAATATGTGACCCTTGACTTTCTGAGTTTAGTGGTATGAGCCTTTCTTTAAGATATGAAATTATGCGTTACTTAAACTACAAACAAATCCAGTTACCATGGATATATTGGCATAAATCCATGACTGAAGTTAGGAAAGTGCAACAGTGCTCAACATGCAATGTTCTTTGTTCCCTGCTTCTAGCAGTGCCCATGCAATGGGACTCCTGCATTTTGCCAAGCCATGCAGCACTAGAGAAACAAAACAAATGTGGCCCCTATATTGGCCCCTATAGTGTCTTACTAACACTCCTTGGGGAGTGGGCCAGCTGCAATCTACAGTCTGCAGGACAATGGGTTGGGCCAATCTCTGGGCCCTCCTACCACACTGTTGAGCATAAAACAATGTGGTCTCCTGATTCTAGCAAAAATTTTTTCTGTTTCTGCAGTCCATGTGTGTTTCCTAGACCTTCTGCATAGGAAGCTAAATGGAGGAGACAGGTGGATGGGGAAACTGGATCCCCAGATCCTCCCTTGGAGTCCTCTCAGCACCCTGGGCCACCTACCTACTCCAACAGCCACAAGCAGTGGGGAGAAGTTACTACTTCATGAGTGCCCTCAGCTCTCAGGCTGCATGTCTAAATTGCCAACTGAAGGCAAATATAGGGGGAAGACAGATGTCAGTCAGACATACTCCTAAATGAGACTCCATGACCATACTTATGTGGCTGAAATCTCGCAATGAAAGCTTACTTCCTGCTTAAATGGAGAGTAACTTTGGGCCTCATGTCTTATGAGTAATGATTTGTTAGTATTGGTTTTTATTCCATCTCTTCCCCCAATAGATCAAATAATGAAAATGTTTATTCTTTGAAGAATGCAGAACATGAGAACTCAAGAGAATTCCCTTCACACCAACTAAAGTAAGAAAATTCTGGGGCAAAAATGGATATAGACAAAGAATTCTTCAGATCATGAGGAATAGAAAGTTCCACAAGAAGAGTAACTATGGATCAATTTCCACTGGCCACTGGAAAGGACTGGAGGACAGATGAAGACCAGGGGGCCAAGACTGCTACAGAGGTGGAGTTACCAGTCCAGGCCATGGCTACCCATGGTATGGTAGTGCTGGTAGAAGTCAAGGAACCAGATCAACAGACCTGAAGGCAGGAAGCTGGACACCGTGGACTTATCACTTTATTAAAAAGACCCTAGTGGGGTGGGGTTGTAGCTCACTGGCAGAGCACTTGCCTAGCATGTGTAAGGCACTGGGTTTGATTCTCAGCACCACATATAAATTAATAAAATAAAAGGTTCACTGACAACTAAAAAAATACTAAAAAAAAAAAAAAAGATCCTGGGGTATAGCTCAGTGGTAGAGCATGCACAAGGCCCTTGTTTCAACTCCCAGTACCACATAAACATGCCCAAAAAAAGGGGGGGAGGGGCTGGGATTGTGGCTCAGTGGTAGAGCGCTCACCTAGCATGTGCAGGACCTGGGTTTGATTCTCAGCACCACATAAAAATAAAGGCATTGTGTCCATATACACCTAAAAAAATAAATATTAAAAACAACAACAAGGGCTGGGGATGTGGCTCAAGCAGTAGCGCGCTCGCCTGGCATACATGCGGCCCAGGTTCGATCCTCAGCACCACAAACAATCAAAGATGTTGTGTCCGCCGAGAACTAAAAAATAAATATTAAAAAAAAAAAGAAAACTCTCTCTCTGTCACTCTCTCTTTAAAAAAAATTATTAAAAAAACAACAACAACAAAAAAACAAACCTAAAACCAGGGTGTCTGCCCACCCACACCAGAAGTTACCATCCTATACCCTGTGAACCTAGAATCTAATTTTCCATGTGTTTCAGGAGGCTCCATTCTCTGACTTCCAGTGCACCAGCGTTTTCCACAGAGAAATAACTGCTATGAGATTAGCTTAATCACAGGATAGGCTTTCTCATTCAAAATCAAAATAGTAGAGGAAGCAAAAATAAAAGCATTAACACAGGCCCACAAAAGCCCAGTTTTACAGAGCCCTCCATATGCCTCTTGAGCTTGAAGGTCCCTGTTCCACTCTCTGGGAGGCACACCCATATAAGTGACAATCTTATAGGAGCACCTGGGCCCTTGGCAGTCCTTCCAGCACAGGAAATGCCAGTCAGGCTGCAGAGTTCTGGATGCCCCAGAGAGGCAGCACCAGGGTGAGGCACCCCCAAAGCTTCTACCCCAGCGGAGTCTGGCTCTGGGCTTGCCTGGGATCTGGTAGCCCCATCCAACCCCTTAGGCACCAACATTGGGCCTGCCAGAGCCTCTGTGCAGGCCAACTGCTAGGAAATAGATGTTATCTCAGGTCCTGGCTCCATAATATTTTAGCTGCAAGGACACAGACAGATGGGTAGAGAGGCTTAACAGTCTAGGAACCAAGTCCCAGGCAGATAGCTGGTATCCCTTTTGCTGAACACAACACCAAAGGAATGTGTACACTAAGCAGAGAATGCAAAAGCAGAAAATGCAGGGGTGATTTGTTCCAAAAAAAAAAAAAAGAATTGTAGCTCTCCCTAAGATAAAATTTACCTTTCTCCCTCTTGTACTTAGGAAAACAGAAAAACAGACATGGTATCTGACTGACTTCTGAACTTCATGATAAAAGAGGTCAAACAAAAGCTCCTCCTAGGACAAACTGAAGTGTTAAATCAGCCCAAGTTATAAAAACACTCTCCCTGCTTCACAGGACCCAGAAAAATCCAAGGACAGAGAACCCTGAAATGCTAATGTGGCCACAAGAGAGTAGATAGTCCTGAGCTGGCTTTGGTCTCCTTCCAAGAACCAGTGGGCAGCCCAGGGAATCCCTGAGTAGAGCTGGGAGCTATGGATGAGATTGATCCCCTGTTCTATAAGCCTCCTGGGACCTGCACAGGGGCTACCCAGGTGGACAGCAGGAACAAGGTGGTCTTGGTTGCTATCTGGAAATAACAACTCAGTTATTGAACTTTAGACTAAGTCCAATGTAGGGAAAGAGTTTCCCTGAGACAGCCATCCTTTTCCTGATCCTAATGTTGCCAGCTCAGGGCTCAGATTTGTAGAAAGTTGACCTTCATACACAGCAAGCCCCAGATCAGCTTCCCAGGAGGTAAGTAGGTAAGTAAGTAATAGAGTAGCTGTGATCCCTTGCTTCAGGGTTAGGGTATCTGAGCCCTGAAACCTGGTATTAAGGGAAAAAGGCAGAGCCCAGGACTTTGGAAGTGCAGAAGGGAGAAATCAGGGATGCTAGACCTGGGCAGGCTGGGCAACCAGGACTGAGTTTCTACCACAGTGCAGAGGAGCAGATGGGAAGAAGGCAAGGGGTAGGTTCCTCTTAAAATATCAGACTCCTTCCAGGCCACACCTGGTTGCATTTGAATCATGACCCCAATGCTGTCTCCTTAAAGGAGCTTTGGGAAGCAAGCTTCCCTTTCTCACCTTCTACAATCCCTCCACAGCAATGGCCTTGATTTCTGAAACAGAATGGCTCAGCCATGCAGGGCCACACATCCACTCTATATCCCTACTTCTACAGCTGCTGGTGAACAGCTATCTACAGCGGCCATTATCTCACTGACCATTCTTCCTGAAGAAGCCCCTGCTACCTGCCCAGGGGACCCTGTCCCTGCCCCAGAATTATCCTCATGTCTTCCACCTATTTTGGATTTTGACAGAGAAATAAACTGAAAAATGGAAAAGCAACCAATCTGGGCACAAAGCTGATATCCAGGTGGCCAAAGCTGAGTAGGTACCAGCATGGAGTTCCACCCAGGATTTTGTACTGGCTGGTCCCAGTCCCCTGAGATGGGAGGACAGCTCCTTTTCCCCAAAGGTGCAGTTATGAGGATCTGGGGCAACCAGGAAGGTCCCTGACCCCATCGGGCCTAAGGGTCCCACCTCCCACAAACTAATGCTGCCTTCCCAGAGGTTCTCTACACAGGGTTGATCATCTTCACAGATACTGACTCAGGTGCTTAGCCTACTATGTGGCTGACAAATATAGCTATTTGCCAGCACCCAGCTGTTGAGTGAAGGATATCATTTAATTCTATTTCCTATGAACAGGGCTCAGGCATGATTGCCCCATGCCTGTCATCTCTCTAGCCATGGGCTCCCTCTCAGACCTGGATGTCATCCAAGAAGCCAGGGTGGGGATGGGAGTAGAGGTGTTCCTCACATAATGCTCAAGGGTAAAGGCAGCATGGAGGCTGAAGGGCCACAGGCCTCACTATGGGCTCAACTTATTTCATTTCTCACTGCATCCCATGTAGACAGACCTGAAAGAAAGTTCTACCATGGTGCAGCTGCTTATGCACATACAAGTAGAGGAAAGGAAGTCTTTGTGCTGCACAACTCCCCAAGGACATGGGTTGGGACAGAAATGACCCATCCTTAGTACCGAAATGTCAACCAGTAGATGTAGTGTCCACTGCAGACAGAGGCCCAAGGAAGCTGAATATCCTCAGCCACTGAACTGGCCTCCTGGATGGGGCCAAGTCAAAATGTCCCCACCAGGCTCCAGGGCACTCTGGGGCCAGAGGGGCAGCCCTAAGGTCCATATTAATTTCAGCTCCATTTTAAAGGCGAGTTAAAATAAACATGGGGAATATTTATAAGGCAAATAAATCTGGCAGAAACAGCCCCTCCAAGTGTGAGTGGAGGCCTCCCCCTCAGCCCCAGCCCAAGCTGATAAAATACAGAAATGCTACTGTAGACCCTCCGGGCTTATTTTGACTGCTGCGGAGGAATGTAACATGTAAACACTGACTCCCATATTACACTGTTACAACTTGCATTAACAGCGCTGGACAAAAGCTGCATTTTCACAGAAGCATCGTACAGGGATATATCTCCAGCTTAATTTTTAAAAAAACCATTTCCTCACATAAATCATGCTCAGAACTAAACGGGTGACTGATACATTGCAAACACTTTTTTTCTTAACAATAACATACCTAGATTCCTTCTAAACGAAAGAGCTTTAAAAAAAAAACAAAAAACTTTGAATTTTTTTTTCCTGAAGAAAATAAACACTGAAGTTTCTTTCTTGACCAAAATATCTGAAGCCTTGTCTTCCTAGCTGAGTGGGCTGCCCCTAGAACAAGGTCACATAGGAGAGGTCCCCCAATCCTGTACCATCTCACTAGAGGGAGGTCCTTCCTGGGCTACACTGCTGTGTACATCCACAGTCTGTGTACACCTATTTTCTGATCATAACTCAGAAAATGCTAGTCTTTGGTGACAGTTCAAGACACTGACCTGAGCTTATGGGAGGCCTCAGCCTGGACAGAGGTGTCTGGCAGGGCCTGGTTTCCAGGGTTATTGAATCTTCAAGATTGTTTCATGATGGGTCTAGCACATAAAGCACTATGAAGAAGCTGGAAAGCATGAATAAATTCTACCAAGAGAAATCAATGTAAAAAAAAAAAAATCTTGGAGGTGAGGCAGGCCTTTCTGAGCATGTAATAAATCTAAAAGCCATTAAATGTAAAAAGAGATTTAAGTTACATTAAAAAAAAAAAGGAAACCATTTGTACATCACAAGTTCAAAGACATGAGAAGCTGAGAAAATCTGCACCATGTACGACACAAGGTCGCATTTCTAAAATACAAAACAGCTGGAAGATAAGAAAAAGATAAGGGAATTGGTGGGGGGAGGGAAGGAGAATCAGCTAGGCACAGTGGTGCACGCCTATAATCCAAGCAACTTGGGAGGCTGAGGCAGAAGGATCAATAGTTCAAAGCCAGTCTCAGTAACTTAGCAAGGCCCTAACTAACTTAAGAGAAAACCTGCCTCAAAATAAAATATAAATAGGACTGGGGATGTAGCTAAGTGCCCCTGAGTTCAATTCCTGGTACAGGGGGAAAAAAAAAAAAGTCATCAACAACCAAATAGAAAGCAGGTCAAGGACCAATCAGTTAATTCACACAAACATGTACATACTCACATGCTCATAGAACACACTCTCAATTTCAAATACAGCCAATAAATACTCAAAAAGATGACTGATTGTGGCCCATATAACCTATCAGACAGTAAAAGGAGTAAAAGGTAAAAACAAACAAACAATAACAACAACAAAAACAGATAAGGGGGTAGGTGTGGCAGTATATGCCTAGAATCCCAGTGACTCAGGAGCCTGTCAGAAGGATGGCAATCCCCAGTCTCTCTCTCTCTCTCTCTCTCTCTCTCTCTCTCACACACACACACACACACACACACACGACCAGTTAAGGGAATGGGGATATAGCTCAGTGATGTAGTCTTGCCCAGCATATGATGTGCAATGCCCTGGGTTCAATTCCCAGCATTGAAAAAATAAAATAAACAAACAACAACAAACAAACAAACAGAAAAAAAAACCTAAAAATTACAGCATAAAGGAAAAAAGGAAATAGTGATAATGTGACAAAAATTTAGGCTGAGCATGTAGCTTAATGGTAATGTGCTTGCCTAGTATTTATAAGGCCCTGGGTTTGATCTCTAGCACTGCCACAAATATAAATAAAAAATTTGAAAAAAATATCACCAATTCAAAAGATAAACCTTAATCTGGGGATCCTGTGAGAGGCAGCAGACAGGCAGATACAAACTAGGATGAGCTCAGCTACAATTTTAGGGAGAGGATGGAAGTGCCATAGGCAACAGGTATCATGACCATTCCACTGGAATGGGAAGAGAGGGTCCTTTCTATTTTATATCTTATAAAAAAGCTGTTGCACTAGGAGTGATGGCACATGCCTATAATTCCCGCAACTCAAGAGGCTGAGGCAGAGGATCATAAGTTCAAGGCCAGCCTCAGCAATTTAGTGAGGCCCTAAGCAACTTAGGGAGACCCTATCTCAAAAAATAAAAGGGACTAGGGGTATAGCTCAGTGATTAAGCACCCCTGAGTTCAATCTCTAGTACAAAAATAAATAAATAAATAAAAGCTGATGCCCAAGTTATGGGGGATAATGGAGAAGTAGGCAGAAATACATGTAGGACAGGGTATAGCCAGCCATATGTTGAGGTTGAAGGGCATCTGCCTTTGGAGTCAGCTTTTCTAAGTGTAGGAAAGACCCCTGAAAGGTATATATAAAATGTATAAGACCACCTCATCCCATCAGGACCAGAAAATAACTGGTGAGGATATGGAGACATTCTAACCCCACTGCACTGTTAATAAGAATGTAAGATGCTGAAGCTGCTATGGAAAACAGTTTAGCAGTTTCTTATAAAGCTAAAGTTTCTTAAAAAGTACAGTTACCATAAATCTAGCAAATCTACTTCTGGGTACATATCCAAAAGAATCAAAAGCAGGGACTCAAATAGATATGTGTATACCCATATTCAAGGCACTATTATTCATAAAAACCAAGAGGTGGGAGAGCCCAAGCACATACTGGATGAATGTACAAATGAAATGTGATATATACAATGCAATATTATTCAATTTTAAGAAGAAAAGAAATTCTGATGCATTCTCCAATATGCAGAAAGCTAGAAGACATGATGTTCAGCAAAATAAGCCAGTCATAAAAGGAAAAATACTGTGTATGTTCACTTACAGGAGGTAGTGAGAATTGTCAAATTCATAGAAATGGAAAATAGAATGGTGGTTCCAGAGGCTGGGGTGTGGGGATGAGGTGTACTGCAGAGTTTCAACTTGCAAAAATGAAGAGTTCTGGAAATGGATGATGGTAATAGTTACCCAACAATTATTAGTGTATTTGACATCACTGAACTGTAGACTTTAAAAGGTCAAAATGATGGGGCTGGGGTTGTGGCTCAGCGGTAGAGTGCTTGCCTTGCACATGTGAGGTCCTGGGTTCGATCCTCAGAACCATTTAAAAATAAAAAAAATAAAATACGGTATTGTGCCCAACTACCACTAAAATATAAATATATAAATATAAATATATATATATATATATATATATTTAAAAAATAAATAAAAGGTCTAAATGATAAAAATTTATGATACTAGAGATTTAACTCAGGGGCACTCTACCACTGTCTTATATCGCCCCCAGCAACCCCCCACTGTTTTTTTTTTTTGCAGTGCTCGGGATTGAACCCAAGGTTTCACATATGTTAGGCAAGTGCCTTACCACTGAGCTATATCCCCAGCTGGTCTCAGTCCTTTTTAAATTTTATTTAGAGATAAGGTCTCTCTAAGTTAAGGAGGCTGGCCTCCTCTCTAAGTTAAAGAGGCTGATCTCAAACTTGTGATCCTCCAGCCTAGCTGGGATTACAGGCACATGCCACCAGCAAAATGGTAAATTTTATGTGTATTTTTCATCATTTTAATAATTGAAAAAATGAATAAGTAATATTTATGATACAAGGTAAGAAAGATAAACTACTGAGATATTCATTCATGATAGAAAGGTCAAAGAAACAATACCACAACCATTTAAGAGACTCCAGACCTGATCCCAAAGATGCCACCTCATTTAGTGTGAATTACTGAAGGCAAGTAGAGCATGTGACACACACAGACACTCCCCACAAATACATTTCAACACACACACACACATACACATCTGCATTCTCTCTCTCTCTCTCTCTCTCTCACTCACACACACACACACACACACACACACACACACACACTGCCCATCTCTGGGACTTTTCTACCAGGATTTCCTTATGGCCAAACACTGCTATTAAACAAGCCTCTGCTGCCCTCTGGTGGTTCCTCTGGTCCCTGCAAGCTGGAAGTCACACTTGCAGCCATCAGAAGCTGCCTGGACCTGGGACCCCTGGACCAGTTGCACTGTGAGCATGTGGACGTACTTAATGCATGTGTGCCAACTGCATGCTGCTGGTATCAACTGGGATGTAACTTCTGAGGCTTTTGGATCTTTTTCTAGATTTCAAGCAAATGATACTGAGGACATTTGATTGAGGCCCTCCCTGATGTCCCTAAGGAACTCTAGGGTTCCGGGGAACCATGCTGAACAACTACTGACCTAGATAATAAATGGCTGACTCACTTTATGTGACATTTGTGCTATAACTTCTAAAACAGTCATAGCACACAGCATCAACAGCCGTGCAGAGAGGCACACATGAAAGTCTTTCTTTTTTTCATTCTTTTTTAATATTTATTTTTTAGTTTTAGGTGGACACAATATTTTATTTTTATGTAATGCTGAGAATCGAACCCAGTGCCTCACACATGCTAGGTGAGCGCGCTACCACTTGAGCTACATCCCCAGCCCCTCTTTCTTCATTCTTCTAGAAAAACTGGAAAGAATGGACTGAGAAGTGAACAGTGCCATGGACTCTAACAGACACTGATGCTAGCGAGCAAAAAGAGGATTCTCATCCTGGGCATGCTAGACCTTACGTTTTTCCAGGGGATTCCTTCAGCCAGAAGATGTCATCACTTGTAATTCCATATTCCAAGGCACCTTCAATCTATCAAAGAAAAGAAGATCAATATGACAGGAATGCCATTTGGTCTGTCCCAAGAACCTCCTCAAAGAGAATGCTTCTTTTGAAGAAACAACCAGAATCACACCCAGCCCACACGTGGAGAAGGTTTCTCTTCAAACTTGAACAATGGAAGTTGTCTTCAGGTTGTAACCTCTCTGGGGATAGAAAGTGACCTGTCTATATATCAAATTCAGTGTGTGTCTGCCTGGGTGGCTCTTTCTGCTCTCTGAAATTTTCCACTTGACCTTGATGCAGATAAGAGCATGGGGCCTTAGAAAAGCATGGCAGCTGTAGGGGCCACACAGACAGAGAGCTGGTCCTCCCATGACTCTGTCTGGGTACTCAGTAAGGGAGGAGATGGGGGCATGCAGACCAAGGGAGTAATGCTCAGGTCTGGGGGTCCAGTATGAGAGAGAAGTGGGTAAAGAGGTTGGAAAATCAGAGATTGGGGTTTTAGCTCAGTGGTGGAGTATTTGCCTGGCACGCTCAAGGCCTTGGGCTCAAAAGTAGGAAGGAAAGAAAGAAAATCAGAGATCAGGAGAGCTCTGCAATGTCCCAGTGACAGGGGCCAGGCACCAGAGTAGGACAGAAGAAGAGGATAAGCATCACGGGCTGAGAACAGGTAGGACATGGGGAGTTGATGGTTCTGAGGACACGAGATTGCAGGCTAGACACACCAGAAATCCCTCTGAGACCATTTAGGATGAGTTCTGTGCCCAGGAATGATATAGATCCTTTGATATGGGGCAGCTAAGCAGGTGGGGGAGTCCCAAGGTCATGCATCCTCTTGGCCTTATGAAAGTTAAGATGTGCTGGTGGAGAGGAAATAGATTTCAAACAGTTTACAATTCCAACTGGCCAAAATAAAATAAAGTCATGAATTTCTCCAGTTTGCACAAGGAAAAACAAAAGGTCTGAAAATCAAAGGGACTTAAACAGAAGCAAGTTTTGGCATGCACTCAAGGAATGCACACCAGGGATAGCAGTGGGCAGTGGAGAGAGTGGATCAGCCACTGAGCTGCCTTCTCCAGGACCTGGGAACTGTAGCTCCAGTTTCCTGTGGGAAAGCAGAGACACCAGCAGTACAGCAGGGTGGAGCAGACCAAGGAATGTCCATAGGGCACTGAAGCATGGGGGCATATACAGCTCTGCTCAGCACCCTTAAGGAGCTGAGGTGACTATGGCCCTGGGGACTTACAACCACCAGAGCCTTACTCCTGGCTGATGGGGTCACTTCAATCCTGTCCACTGAATCAAACTTGAACGATGGCACTGTGTCATCTATGGAGCCAAGCAGTCTGCCTAAGGGCCACCTCTGTGCACAAGCAGCCAGTGCCACCTTAGAGATTGCTCTTTTTGACTTGCCAGACAGAGGTCCCATGGCCCTCTGAGGACTGGGGGAACTCATATTACTCTGGTCTCTTTTCTTCCCCATTTTTTAGGGCAAGCACAGAACAGAAGTAGAAGTTGAGGGTTTAGATGTTCACACGTTTCTGTTCCCATCTAAAAAGGAACCCTTTGTTCTTCCTCCATCCAAGCTCCACCTGGGTCTAATCAGAGGCTGGTGTGGCTTCCAGGACCATGAGACCTGTGGGCTTCATGAGCTTTTTTGCAGCTAACATGTTGAGGGCTGGTAACATCTAGGTCCCTGAGAGACTTGTGAGGATGTAGCCTTAGCCAAATTCCTGTTCCTGCTTCTTACTTTCCCTGTAGCAGCTCCTCCATATCCCCACCCAAGCTCACTCTGTGGCCCCTTCCTCAACTCTGCCCTCCAGGAGGACAGAAAAGCCCCCTCATCCCAGAAGACTGGGCCAGGAGATGATGTCAGCAGAATAGGACCTCCCAAAATCCAACCCTCTGTGAAAGCAGAGAAAAAACCGGCAAGAAAGTTCAGATTCAATTTTTTTTTTTTTTTTTTGTAAAGGGGATTGAACCCAGGGGTGCTCAATGTGGATCTGAGACTGAGATCCTGAGGAACTGAGCCACATCCCCAGCCCTTTTTATTTTTATTTATTTTTGGTACTGAGGCTTGAACCAGGGGCACTTAATACTGAGCTGCATCCCCAGCCCTTTCTGTATTTTATATTGACACAAAGTCTCACCAAGTTTCTCATGACCTTGCTAAGTTGCTGAGGCTTTGAACTCACTTTGAACTTTCCATCTTCCTGCCTCAGTCTCCTGAGCCACTGAGATTACAGGTGTGTACCACCATGTCAAGCATTTATTTTTTATTTTGAGACAGGGTCTTGCTAAGTTGCTTCAAGCCTTACTAAGTTGCTGAGTTTGGCTTTGAACTTGTGATCCCCCTGCCTCAGCCTCCCAAGTCACTTGGATTACAGGCATTCACCATTGGGTCTGGCCAGATTCACCTTTTCAGAGCTCTGAAAAATCAACTAAGAACTCACAGCAACACAGGGAATACTGAATCAAGAGAAACAGAGGGAAGTCAATAAGAACAGCATCTCTATGAGGAGAGTTTAACTTACCCTAGTCCTGTCTCCCAGTCTTAAAAAATGACAGCACCAGAGATAGCAAGACAGAGCTGGGTGCCTTGCAAAGCCTCTTTCCCAAAGAACACTAGCATTTGAGCTGGCTGGTAGGTCGTAACTTTACTCCAGTATGGCCAGTGCTAAAAGCCTCTCCCTGGGCATCTGGCCAACATTTTATCTTCATGGCTTCCTGAGGTGATGGATAACAGGTAAGGCAAACAACAGGTGAACCAAGAAGTTGAAAAAGAAAAATTGAGGAATGAATATTCACAGGTGCTCTGAAAAGCTCCACAATATCTCTGGGTATCTAGAAGGCCAGGCAAATGCATTGGGTTGTGCACACATCAGGAAAGACTAAGGGCTCTCATCTTGGGCTAACCTTAATCTCTGCACAAGCAGGAAGCAAAATAGAGTTATTTACTGTCCAACTGAGTGTTGACAGCACCCTGAAAATGGACATAGTCCTCAACAAAGACTGGGAGGTTTCATGGTTCCAGATGTTTAAGGAACTCTCTACTTAAGTCTTTCACTGAGCAAGCAGACTTCAGTAGCCACATATAACAAAGAACAAATACTTTATAAAATTAGTTCAAATAAGTCACCAAACAGCAAAACAACAGAAAAATTCTAGAGAGGAAGGAGAATCTGATTTCCAGCATTATCACAATAACTCACATTATTTGAAAAGTTCAACTTATCACAAAAAATTATAAGATATGTAAAGAAACTAGAAATTGTGGCCTTTGTTCATTGCTGGAGGGAATGTACACCGCTTTGTACACTGCTAAATGGTATAGCCACTTTGAAAAACCATCTGGTAGTTCCTCAAAAGGTTACAGTGACCATATGATCTGAATTCCTTTCCTAAGTAAATTCACAAGAGAAATAAAAACCAAATCCCCCAGAAAACTTTTACACAGATAGCCACAGCAGCACAGTTCATAATAGTTAAAAAACAGCAAACCACTGAGATATTCATTGTGGACAAGTAGATAAATAAAATGTGATCTACACATACACTGGAGTATCATTCAGGCTTAAAAAATAAAGGAAATTCTGGCACATACTACAACAACATGGATGAGCCTTTGAAATAAGCCAGTCACAAAAAGACAAACTGTGTGAACCCACTTTTTTGTGTATCTAGAATACTCAAACTCATAGAGACAGAAAGGAGAATGGTGGCCATCAGGGGCTGGGGGAGAAAAGGACGGAGAACTGTTGTTTAATGGGTGCAGAGACTTTGTTTGGGATGATTAAAAAGTTCTGAAGATGGAAGTTGGTGACTGATGGTTGTGCAACTCTATGAATGTACTAAAAGCCATTGAATTGTATTTATAAAAGGGTGAATTTAGGATATTTGAATTTATTTCAAATTTTTTAAAAGTGGGGGAGGAGAAGAAAGATAAAAAAGGCTTAAATTTTCCATGCTCCAACATTCTGAGGTTAAAGAGAAAAGGAAGAGTCAACAATGAAGACTTAGAAGAAAGGTCACTAGGGCTGGATGTGTTGTCATGAACCTGCAGTCCCAGCTATAAAGAAACTGAAGAGGAGGGTCACTTGAGCAGAGTAGTTCAGGGCCAGCCTGAGCAAAACAGTGAGACTCTATCACTTAAAAATAGAGAGGGAGGGAGGGAAGAAGAGAGGAAGAGAAAGAAAGGGAGGGGAGAGGGAGGAGAAAAGAATGAGGAGGAGGAAGAAGAAAAGGAGGAGGAGGGGAGAAAATGGAAGAGGAGAAGGAACACTAGTATGAAAGGAAAACAGGCTCAGTGATACCCAGGATCTAACTAAAGAGTGCAATAAGAATAATTCTGAGGATTCAGCAATAGAAGAGATCTCTGGAGACCTCCAGTTTCAGCAGAATGGATTCGAGAGAGAACTGAAAAGGAAATAAAGATGTATAGAAGAAACAAAGGGGTGAAAGCTTTGATGTGGGAAGCATGTAATTCTATGGACCATTAATTTGCTCAGGGGTGCAGGGGAAGCTGGGTTTTGGGGACACTCACATGTGTGGGGTACCTCGGCCGTCCTCCAGTAGCAATGACGATGTGGTCAGCTGAAAGCAGAGTCTGAGAATAAACCAAGAAAGCTGCAGATCAAACTGTATACTATGATCACCCAACAAAAGGCTCAAATGCCTGCTGGTACGGCAGGACAACAGTACCCTTCACTATAGCCCCCTACCAGTAGCTCAGAGTCATACAGAGCAGGGATCTGTCAAAAGTCTTTCAGACAGGAGACAACAGGAGGTTACAGGTGGAAGGGACAGGGTGATACTCCAACTCCAAGCACTTCACAATTTACAAGTACCCAGCAGGCATCTTATCTCCTCAAATCACTACAAAATTCTGCAAAGAGGTTGTAATCATGCTCCCTGTCAGCCCATCACCCTGAATAGCTGGGCAGCTTGACATGATGTGCATCCCATGCACAAACTGTTAAATATTTTTTTTTTTTTTTTGGGCAGAGCTAGGGTTGGAACCCAGGATCTGACGCATGCTAGGCAAGCACTCTATCACAGAGCTAAACTCCCAGCCCTATTTAATCATTTTGAAGAAGTGTGACCTCAAAGGAAGTCGTTAGTTTAATTCCAGCAGTGCTTATTACTAGAACAACACTTAAGCTGAACAAGACTGGACCCCAGGTCCTCAGAATGCCTGGAGAGAATCATGAGGGGCAAGGTGAGCATTTACCTCTTTCCCACTTTTTGCGATGCCACAAACAGTGTGCTTATTGATGAAGCTGGCTTTGATGTTAAAGTACTTGACTTTTCTGCAAAAACAAAAATAAGGATTTTCAACATTTCCTCTGCAAATTAAAATTCAGTGATCAGATTAGAATGGATATCATCATATAGACTGCTAAAAGATAAGCTTTGGAACTGAGAATATACCTCAGAGATAGAGAACTTGTCTAGCATGTATAAGGCCCCAGGATCCTTCCCAATACTGCAAAAAATAAAACAAACAAACAAACAAAAAACTAAAAAAAAAAAAAAAAGCAAAAAAGGCAAGGTCCAGCCCAGGATCTGGTACCTATGCTAAGGTGCTTGTATGAACATGAGCAGAATACCATGCTGGGAAACATGAGGGTATGAAGGGCATCTTGCCAATTCTCTATGCTTCCCTGGTACATGGTGACCATAGGTGTCAAGGCAGGGACAAAAGTCAACTCAGAACTGTCCTGGAAACCCATGTTCAAGCCCTGGTAGGCAATGACAAGGGCCAGGCCTTAAGCCTAGGCATGTACCAACAAGAAACTAAGGTGCCTATCATGTAGGTGCCACCCTCTCTGCCTTTAGGACTTGGTGTTGCCTGAAGGAGGGGCTTAATGTAGTTGGTGGGGCCCAGCAGTGGTCAGGTACATAATATGCAGAAATGATCCATGCAGCTAGGGGCAGTGTACACATCTGTAATCCCAGTATCCAGGAGGCTGAGGCAGAAGGATTGTGAGTTCGAGACTAGCCTGGGCGACTTAGTGAAATCCTGTATCAAAATAAAAAAAATAAGGGGCTAGGGATATAGCTCAGTTGGTAGAGTGCTTGCCTCACATGCACAAGGCCCTGGGTTCAATCCCCAATACCACAATCAATCAATCAATGAAATAAAAATAAATTAAAAAAGAAAAATGATTAGGAGTGTAGCTCAGTGGTAGAGTGCCCCTGGGTTCAATCCCCACTACAACTGAAAAAAGAAAAAAGAAAAAAAGAAATGACCCACACTAATTATAAAGACCATGCTATCTCAGAAGTTCTTAATAGTTTGGAGATGGGTTTGCCTCCTCATTGTGCATTATCTCCACCTCCAAGCTCTGTGCCTTTCTGGGCTATCTGAGCTATAGGAAGCTCCTGTACACATGCCCTTCACTTATCATGACAATAGGAAACAGCTGTGTGATACAGAGGAACATAGCATTATTCATAATAATGAAAAACTGAAACAACCCAGGTCCCTGCTATTCTCCCTTTAGGGGTGGCTGTGAATTGGGCCTGCTTTGCACCTGCCTGGGAGCTGCCTGGGGCCAGAAGAAGGATGGCAGAGCCTACTACCTTCAGAAAACCAAACTTGGGAATATGGAGCTCCATATGAAAGACAAGACACAAAAAACTGTAACAAAAGGTGGCTTAGTTTTCTGGTAGGGTAACTGGCTGGTGAAGTCCAGGCAGTGGACAAGGGGGCCAGCTTCCTTGGTTCAGCTTCCCTGGCTTGAGTGGGAAGCTGCCCATTGTGGAGTCCCAGGAAGACCTCAGGCCTGAGGCCTCCCTGTCCCTGAATGACCTCTTTTCTCATCAGGCTCTGGCTATTTGGATATATGTCCCTCTTTAACTCTTCATTGTCCCTGGGTTCTACTCAGTTCTGGGCCTCGAGGGCATCCCCCACTTCCCACAGCAATTGCTCTGTCCACCCCTTGTCTGTGTTCCCACCCAGGAGAATGGACCCCTTGTCCTATCTTGGCTGTGCATTTAGAGCCTACCAGGGTTTACTCTGCACAATCAGAAAGAGCTTGTCCAGGTATGAATAGAATTTGGGAAGGCCAGGAGGGGAGTTTTCCCACTGAGGGCCTCACTACATAGCCACTAAGGACTGTGGAAGTCTCAGTACCTGTCCTGCAGTTGGACACGGTGCCCCCAGTTCAGGGACTTCACATGGTTTTGCACAGCTTCTGCCATTTTCCTCCTTTGAAACAGAAAACAAAATGTAAAAACCACAATAGAAGTGTTAACTATGGCATCTCAAACAGACTAGATGCAAATAGTACATTTATCTAAATATTAAGAAGTGGAAGTGTGTCTAAAGGAGTACAATGTGATGTTCTTCCTCATGGGCATCATGACCTCTCACCAGAGTTTGGGGCTATGAATCTTTGAAATCAGGAAACAGAGGCTTTGGCCCACAATCATTCAAATGTAGTGGTTCTGCATCCAGGACGTCATACCTGGCAGGCAACATCCTGTCTCAGTCACCTGTATGTGAGCTCTGAGCAGAACCATGTCCTACTGCCTCCATCAATCTTCTTCCCAAAAGAACTAAACCGAAGAGGCTTTATGTCCCCACATTGGCCTTTGGGGCTGGATCATTCTTGGTAGGCCTATTCCATGCACTGTAGGACATTTAGCAGCATCCCTGGGTTTTACTCAGGAAATGAAGCAAACCCTTCCCCGACCCAGGGAAAACCAAAAGTGTCTCCAGAGATTGCCAAATATCTGGGGATTCAGGTTCAGAGCTACCCCTAGTTGAAAGCTCCTGTCCTATAGCTGCTCCCAGTGAGAGTTAGTAGGGAATAAATCTCTTCCTCTACTTAAGAGTAGCAGAAAAGAACTGGGAACTTCCCATAATGAGCTCCTCACCAGTCATGCCGGATGGGTTGAGCCACCTCCCAGCCATAGTGGTGGGCATCCTGGATCATGCCCCCAAGCAGTGCCGCCTGATGCATCAGCTTCTTGGGGATGCAGCCCACATTCACACAGGTGCCGCCAAGGCCCCACTTGGTGCCTGCAACATTGGGAAGTGCACTTTTTTTTTTTTTTTTTTTGTAGTGCCAAGAATCAAACCCAGAGCCTTTCACATGTTAGGCAAGTACTCTTTCACTATTTTCATTGGCCATATTCCCAGCCCTGGGAAAATCACATTTGAATTCATATACAGAGACGCACAGGAGGACTTCTGCTCTATGGTGGTTTAGAATCCCTTTAAGTGGCCATTGTTCTGTAATTCAAACATGGCCCAGGTGAGCCATACCATAGGAATGTTCTCTCTGTAACTGTGTTCAGCACCATTTTAAACATGAGGATAAAGAATTTTTAAAATAAAGACAGTTTACATCTGAAATAGGACACTCTCCAGAGACAATGAACAGAGGGGGACAAATGATTTTGTATCAGTCACCTTCTATATATGAACTAGGTTCCATCTCCCAAACCCTTCCCTAGGACACAAGGTTCCTATCAGGGACTGCCTACCTTGGGGAGAGGGCTCCACATAGTCGACTACAGCCACCTTCCTTCCCAGTTGAGCAGCTAGAATGACAAAAGAACTGAAGATAAGCACAGCAGGAAAGGTGGCCAGGGGCTGGGGAACAGGGGCTACCAGGGGCCCATAAAACTGAAAAGAAGGTGGGGAAGGGCCTGGGCTAGCTTCTGCCCTCATGGTGGCCAAGCTGATAATGTTAGTGACTCTGTCCCATCTACCCTGGTATTCTGGCCCATAAGGCCACACTGCCTACTAGCTTTGCACCAACTTCCTGACCTTCCCACTGTCCAATAAGCTATGTTGCTCAAAGGAGGGAGCCCTTAGGCCTCTTCTCATACTGCAGCCTTCACATCCCCTTCCAAGATGACATTGGGACCAATCCCCACTTGGCTCTTGCTCCTATTAGTTTCAGGACCATATGTTTGGAATAAATTCAGTGCACACCTCAATTACATAGGGAGTATCCCAGGAACAACCCACCTCCCTGGGAGAGGACCCCTAATCTCTATCTGTTCTGGGAAGCCCAGACTCTTCTCACTGGCTCACCTCTTTTCCAAATAGTGAGAATGAACATGACCTGGCCTCATCAGGGCATTTACTTGCCTCCCTCTCAGGTTGAAAAACATCAAAGTTTAGAAGTGAAACATTAAGTCCAAGGTTGATCATCTCCCAGAGAAGAAGGGGAGACCTAGAGTCTAAACAGATTCCCTGCCATGTAGCTACCAGTTGACCTCCCAGTCATTAGCAGAGGGTTGAGGGCCTCAATCCTCAGGTTTTGAGGCCAACTCTTGAACCATTAGTAGAGTTAATTAATTGCCAGGCATCCCTTTGATTTACCTTGGGAAGTACATTGGTAAACCCTGGGCCCTGGATTTGACTATCTCTGAGGGCATGCGGGGCTTAAATTTCATGAACCCAGAAGTATTCAAAACATAAAAGAACACAAAAATTCATAGCTATTAGAAAGCAAGACTAGAGAACAAAGTTTTAGAAGGTTCTTTTTTTTTTTTTTTTTCCCTTGCAGTACATGGGATTGAACCCAGGGCTTACACATGACAGGCAAGTGCTCTATCACGAAAGTATATTACCCAGCTCCCCCCAACTTTTTTTTTTTGTGTGTGTGTGTGTGTGCAGGGATTCAACCCAGGGTGCTTAACCACTGAGCCACATCCCCAGTCCTTTTTTTTTTTTTTTAATGTGGTACTGAGGATCGAACCCAGGGCCTCGCATGTGCTAGACGAGTGCTCTACTGCTGAGCCACAATCCCAGCCCCCTACCCAGTCCTTTTTTATATTTTATTTAGAGATAGGGTCTTGCTGAGTTGCTTGGGACCTAAGTTGCTGAGGCTGGCTTTGAATTTGGGATCCTCCTGTCTCAGCCTCCCAAGCTGCTGGGATTACAGGTGTGCATCACCATGTCTGGCAAATCATAATCTCTTTTAAAAAGTTTATTTTGAGATAGGGTCTCACCAAATAGCCCAGAGTGGCCTCAAACTTGTGATTCTCCTGCCTTAGCCTCCTGAGTAGATGGGTTTACAGTGTGTGCTACCACACCTGGCAGAAGAGTTCATCTTAAAAATCTACTTTCCTCAAGTGATTAATGATGATAATCCAGCTGGGTACAGGGGCATTTGGCAAGAGGGTTGCCAAGTTTAAGGTCATCCTGGGCAATTTAGCCAAAACTTGTCCAAAAAATAAGATTCCCACACTTAAGTTAAAAGCTTGGGCTGATGGGAATCATTAAAATATCAATGTCAAACTCTCAAGTCTGACCATGATGGAGCAACAGTGGCCAAATTTAGCCTTCCACCTGAAACAACCAAAAATTCAGACAAAATATATGAAACAATAAATTATTAAGACACTGGACATTAGGCAACAAAGGATCCGAGATTCAAGACGTGAACAAGGTGAAATTGACTATAGAGTTTCCTGGATCCAACATTGCAGGTAAGGCAGACCCAGTGAAAGAGAGGAGGGGCTGAGATTCTGAGGTGTCCAGAGTTCATGGGACAGAAAGAGAGGGAAGAGCCAGATCAGCACATGCACTTGAGGAAACTATCTGAGTCTGAACTACCAAAAGGATTAGAGCAGACAGCACTTGCACAGGGCAGGAAATAGTGCCCATTCCCAGAAGACAGATAAAAAAATATATATACAATTCCTGGGACTATGCATAAGTTCTAAGGAAGGTCATGCTTCAGGAGTTGAGAATAATTAGTCCTCACCTAACAAATACTAGGCAGAAGGATCAAACCCTTTCTTAATAAGTTACCTACATCCAGAATGAACCTTAATAATATTTCTAGAAATACGAAAATGTCCAGAACCCAACAAGGTGAATTCAAAATGTTTGGCATTCAACCAAAAATTACTAGGCAAACAAAGAAGCAAGAAAATACACACAACACATAAAGATGGAAATAGTCAATGGAAACCAAGAACTGATTTAAATGTCAAAGGACCAGTAAGACACTCATAACTATTCCATATGTTCAAAACAATTAAGGAGGAACATGGAAGATACAAGGACCTAAGTTAATTTATAGAGATAAAAACTATAATATAAAAGATGAAAAATACAATGAATGGTATTAATGACAGATTTAGACACTGCAAAATCTATTATTAGTGAATTTGAAAACAAGAATAGAAATTTACAAAATAAAACACAGAGATAATAAGAAATTTTTTATTTGTTTGTTTTAATGAAAAGCAGCCTAATATACATGTAATTAAAATCTCCAACAGTGAGGGGGTGGGGATGGAAAAAATATTTGAGAAAATGATTATAAAATTTCACAGCTTAATGAAAACTATAAACCCATAGACCCAAAAAGCTCAACAAACTCTAGGAAAAAAAAAAAAAAAAACAATAAGAAAACTAATCAAGGTACACCAAAATTTAGTGATAGTGCTTGCCTAGCATGCACAAGGCTCTGGATTCAGTACCCAGTACCACAAATAAAGCAACAATAACAACAAACAACATTGCTCAAAAACAATGAAGAAAGAAAATTCAAAAAGCAGTCAGAGAAAAAAAAGATATACTAATGAGCAACAAAGATAAAGATGGCAGCACAAATTGTCACCAGAAACCAAGCCAGAGAACCTGCCAAGATTCCAACTGACTGGAATTGGGTGCCTGCACAACTAAGAAATAAAAGGAAAAATGAATTTAATTGCAGTTAGGTTAAAATGAGGAAAAGCAACGAATCTGTCTCTGCTGGTCTTATAGAAGTGGTCCCATAGAAGCAATTACAATTTATAAAATCGTAAACCAGAAAATATACACATGTAGATTTAGCTAGGTTGTGCTAACAAGAACTTTGTTACAATTTTAGTTTCCTTGGTGACAGCTCCAGGGCAGAGGGTAGTTTCTCCAGTTTACATTCTTAGCATGAAGAAACTCTGGATGCAGAAAATCAGTCACCAGGAAGTTGGGAAGCAAAAAGTACTTTGGGGCTTTTAATTTCAAAGAGACTTTGTTATAATTTCTCATTGGAAATAGTACAAGTGAAAAGAGAAAGGGGCAAAATCTTTAAAATACTAAAGAAAAAAACTGTCTACTTGAATTCTATTCCCCAAGAAAATGTCTTTTAAAAATTAAAGGCAAACTGGGAGTGGTAATGGGACACATCTATAATCCCAGCCACTTGGGAGGCTGAGGCAAGATCAAGTTGAGGTTAGTCTCAGCAACTTAGTGAGGCCCTGTTTCAAAATAAAAATAAAAAGGACTGGAAATGTACCTCACTGGTAGAACACTTGCTTAGCATGTGCAAGGCCCTGGGTTCAATTCCCTGTACTGGGGAAAAAAAAAAAAAAAAAAAGCTAAAAGAACCTATTACCACTAGAACCATGTTGTGAGAATTGTTTAAGAACATCTTCAAGGTAGAAGAAAAGTGAAGGGCTTGGTGGTAGACACCAGTAATACCAGCTACCCAGGATGCTACAGTAGGAGGATTGCAATTTGAGGCCAGCCTTGGCAACTTAGCAAGATCTTGTCTCAAAATAAAAATAAATAAACTTATTAAAACAGCTGGGGATATAACTCAGTGGTAGTGCCCCTGGGTTCAAGCTCTAGTATTGAGAAAAAAAAAAGGGGGTAGAAGAAAAATGATAATAGGTAAAAAATGTCTCTACACAAAGAAATGAAGAACACTGGAAATGGGAAATACATGGGTAAGTATGTAAGATTTTTCTCTTATTATCTTACTTATCAAACTTTTGCAGTGTTGAGGATTGAACCTAGGGCCTTCTATATTAAGGAAGTGTTCCTTCTTGCTTCATTCCTCGCTATAACTCAGACCCCTTAGTTTGGTTCCTGTTTGTTCTGTGTTTTCAGAATTTCTAAGAAACATAGGCTAACTCTTAAATTCTGGAGAACAGTTAGAAATGCTTTGAAAGTAGGACTCATTAGTCAAATTAATGGCTTAGATAAACTCAAAAGATACCAGAAATGGTTTTGAATGTATAAAAACTTGAACCTGTAAGAGTATTCACAGCCATAATTAAAAAGGCAAGTAATCAGGGCTGAGGGTGTAGCTCAATGGGAGAGCACTTGCCTAGCATGTGTGAGGCAGTGGGTTCGAACCTCAGCAATGCATAAAAATGAATAAATAAAATAAAGGTATTGTGTCCATCTACAACCCCCAAATAAATAAAGGCAAGTTATCAAAAATTTTCTTGGTTACATCTGGAGTCTACAGATCCAGACATAGAAGAAAAACTTGGAGATATGAACATATGTATTGTGTGTGTGTGTGTATGTGAGGGGGGGGAACAATTCATTTTAAAAAATAGGCAAAGATTTTGAATAGACATTCCTCAAAAAAATTTCTAATAAGCACAAGAAAAGATGCTCAACAATGCTAATTATTAGAGAAATGTAAATCAACCACAATGAAATACCATTCATACCTACTTAAGATGACAGATAACAAAGAATTAGTGAGGATATGGAGAAGGTGGAACCTGGTACATTGATGATGGCATTGTAAATGATGCCAGTCACTTTGGAAGACTGACAATTCCTCAAAAGATTAAACATAGAGTTTCCTTATGACCCAGATGTTACTATTATGACTCCACTCCTAGGTAAATACCAAAGAGAAACAGAAACATATGTCCACACAAAAACTTACATATAGGGGCTGGGGCTCTAGCTCAGTGGTAGAATGCTTGCCTTCCACGTGTGAGGCACTGGGTTCGATTCTCAGCACCACATACAAATAAATAAAAAGATATTGTGTCTATCTACAACTAAAAAAAATTTTAAAAAAGAAACCAACATATAGATGTTCACAGCAGCATTGCTCATAATAGCTAAAAGAGGGTTTAAATGACTCAATGTCAGTCACCTAACAAATGTATAGACAAAATATGATCTATATGTACAATGTAAATTAACCACCACAGAAGGAACCAAAAGCTGTATCATGGATGAACACAGAAGACAACATGCTAAGTAAAAGGAACAATGACAAAAGACCAGTATGATCCCATTCCAAAACAGGCAAATCCACAAAGAGACAGGAAGTAGCTGAGTGAGGGTGCCAGGAGCAAAGAGAAGAGGGAATGTACTAATGGGTACAGAGTATTTCAGGGTAGGGAGATGAAAATGTTCTAAAGTTGATTGTGGTGCTAGTTGAACAATTCTGCAAATATATTTTTAAAAACACTGAATAATGTACACAGAATGAGTAAATCACATGGTATGTGACATATTTCAAAACTGTTATATGAAAAAGGGGTAAGTCCAGCAAAAGATGTGAAAGATCTGTATAATGAAAACTGCAAAATACTGCTGAGAGAAATGAAAAAAAAAATATCTAAATTAGAGATATATCACGACTCAATTCGTCCAAATTTAGGCATTTACCCAAGAGAATTTTAAACATACATCCCCAGAAACATACATACAAATGTTTACAGCAGCACCATATGCAATAGCCAAAACCAACAAACAAAAACAAAAATGACCATATGCAGGTGATCAAATTCCTACAGGTGGTATACTGTTCATCAATAAACAAGAATAAACTGTACATACATGTAGCAACAGGGATGATTCTCAAAATAAAGATGCAAAGTGAAAGAAGTCAGTGAAAGTTTTATATATGATTCCATCTATATAAAACTTTAGAAAATGCAAACTAGGCTGGGCACAGTGGCTCAGCTCTGGAGGCTGAGGCAGGAGGATCGTGAATTCAAAGCCAGCCTCAGCAAAAGCAAGGCACTAAGTAACTCAGTGAGACCCTGTCTCTAAATAAAATACAAAATAGGGCTGGGAATGTGGCTTATCAGTCCAGTGTCCCTGAATTTAATCTCCGGTACCAAAAAAAAAAAAAAAGAAAAGAAAAGCAAGAAGAGAGGAGGTGGGAAGGGATCAACAATTAGACTGCAAGTTTCCTATAGCAGTTCAATGAGTCCCAGTGAACTGCACTACTAGATTATCAGTGAACTGAAAGGTAAGGTCTCTGGATGTATCATCCACCATGTCTTTACTGAGTACCTACTGAGTACCAGACCTAGGTCCAGACATGATTTGCAGAGGCAACTGTGGTCTCTTTGGGAAGGCAAAGCACTAAGAACAAGGAAGAGGAGCTAGTGACAGGGATTATACAGTGGGAGTGTGCAGTTCTAAGTATAGCCATCTCAGCAAAGACTGAAGAGAGATGAATGAGACCCCCAGCTAACCTGGTGGGCAAACAACAGACCAACAAATCAAGCTGCCAGGGCAAGAAGGACATAAGCACTTCTGAAAGGATGTGCAGAACAGTAAGGAGGCAGGGCAGTGGGGGTGGGTAGCTGCTGAAATTGGATGGATGAGGTCAGATTCTGTGAGGCCCAAGGACCTCCACTTTGAGTAAAGACTGTGCTCAGACTTCAAGTACTGCTGTGACTGCCATGTGTGGCAGACACCACACTATGCCATGGTGGGAAGCAGGGCATAACTAGGAGGTTGCTTGGGTGACCAAGCAGGTCAGCTGTACTCTACTTGTGGATACTGAGGCCCACGTCCACAATGCCACCTCTCCAGGGACATACATACCTTCTTTGGCACAAGCCAAGCCACCAGATCCCCCACCAATCACCAGGAGATCATAGTCCTGTTGTCCTGCTAAGGAAAGAATGAGGTGAGAAGTAAAGAAACCAGAACCAGAAGAGCCCCTGTGATCTCCAAAGGGTCTCTGTTTAAACATGGTGCAGCATTTATTTTATCAGGATGGGAGATTCCATATTAGGATGGAAAATTCCATCCTGTGGCAGTTAGGGCTGAAAACACATCAGCATCATGAATCAGAGCAGAAAGTGACTCCATACATGTCTTCCACACAAAGCCAGAATCTAAGCAAAGTGAGGCAAAGTTGGCAGCAGGTGTGCATGAACACCTTTGCAGACCATTCTCCCTACCACACTACCACTCACACCCTGGCAGCACTTCTCAGAATTTAACCTTCAGTGTTCTGAGCCAGACAGAACTAAAATATTTTCCTTGAGTTCATGTTTGTTCCAGTTGTAAAGGTGATCCTTTGTTAGAAGTTAGCAAGAAGAAAAAGTACAGCCCCCGCCACATGGAAGTCGGTGACAAACAAAGGTGTTTCAGTGTGCCAGACTACATGGTAAAGTATAGGAGGGAAAGGACCCTGGACACCAGTAGAGCTGCCTGGGCTCAGGCTTCCTCCCTGGGATCCCTTTTGGAAGCTCACACCATAGCTTACTCACAGCACAGAGGGCTGCTCAGAGCCTTTCTGACCAGTCTGCTGTCTCACTCCTCCACTCTGCAAGCTGCTGTATGAAAGGCAGGCAAGTAACAGGTGATGGGTGAAGATGAAGGAAGGAGAGGGGAGAATGCTTTAACCTGGGCCTGAAGTTGGGGATACCAGGCATCAGGCCACTCCATCGAGGAAGGAATAATAGAAAAGTATCAGGGTTAGGGCATGGTGAGGACTGGTACCAGGCCAGGATATAAACAAATAGTGCCTTCAGTACCTCTACAGACATGAGCCTGCCTGAAATGCCATCCTCTGAAGTTGGCCACTGTTTCCAAGTAAGGCCCAGGGGTCCCATGACCAAAGTGCCTGCCATCCAAGGCTGAGGCATCTTCCCCTACCAGCATCAAAATCTAGCATCTGTGGGGGAAAAGCTGTCTGTCTTTGCAGCCACCAGCCTTCTTGGTCTGGCAAGGATGAAGAGGATATGCTGGGGCTTCCTTGCACCTCAGGGTCTCTAGCTGAGCAAACAGGGCCTGTACTCTTATAGGAACACAGAACTGGAGCCTGAAGGAGGCCTATGGCTTGCAACTGGCCTGCCTCACAACTAGACCCACTCAAAGTCCTGTCCAGCAGCCATTATTTGAACGAATGAACACAAAGGAGTCACAGCTAACTCAAGCAGCCATTATAAAGCACACCCAATTCCATGTTCAATTCAAGGACTCTGAAAAAGCCTGACAAGCTGTAAATTATTCTGATGGTTTTAGTATGAGCCAAAAGTACCAAGGACAACTGGTGGTAGAAGGGAAGACTGCCACAGAGCTCCAGGAATCACAAAAATATGGGTCAGGGTCTCTCTCCTCTCCTGCTACTAGGGATGAGGTGGGAGCAGGGCAGAGGCTCAAGGGATTGAGGGTAGGGGAAGCAATGCTTCGTCCTGGAGAGTCCTACCTTCCATTGCAAATACCTGTCCTTCCTGTAACCAGAGCGGGTTGTCCAGAGTTGTCCTGCCCCAAAGCCCTCTGCCTGCCCTCTGCCTGCCTGCTATCAGCCAGCAAACAGGACTGGCTGTTTGTGAATTGTGGACTTATCTTGGGCCCTTTGCTATCTCCCTGTGCATAACTAGGAGCACTCTCAGCCTGATTAACATTTGGAAAAAGGTCCTGCAGTAGAGCAGTTTGCAAGTGCAAGATATCTCCAAGTGTTTGGGAGGCTCTGAGTAGCCTGTTGAGAGCAAGTACTCCAAAGGTGGATGAGGTGGGACTGAGCACAGCAGGTATTACTTGATGGGAAAACTAACAACCTGGCCTTCAATCACTTGAGCCGGTCACAACCTCCCTGCCCACAGGGCTTGGCTCCAGAACTTGTCTTTGCCTCATCTCTACCTTCTTACCACATTATTTTTTAATTTTCTGTTCCTTTCTGGATCCAATGCCTAGTACAGGGCCAGCTAAGAACAGGAGCCCAGTGAGTATGGCAAAGACCAAATGAGTGGTACAATGTTCTAACAAGGGTAAGAAGACCTGCAAAATGGTTGTGTACCTGTAGGTGGGCTGGCCACCCCTAAGGGAGTCACCTTCAGGAGATTCCTGAAAAACTATTCTTCCTGCTTCAAGCTCTTTTCTGTTAGCAGGTGTTAGGGTGACAGATGACTCCAGCAGTGCTGTCATTCTAGTTCCCATTCAGGAGTTATATCAGCTGTTCCCTCAAGCTCAAAAGGGAAGATGTTTCTTCTCTGAAAGGAGAAACTATCAGGCTGAAATGGAGGAGACTCAAAATTGGATTCTGGAATCATCGTTAAGAGAGTTGGCACCTTCTCCAGGGCCTAGACTATGACTCCAGAAGGTCCTGGGGTCTTCCACTTACTGCCAGCACTCCCTGGGTTCCAGGAACAGAATCCTCAGGGCAGCAGTGCCTCCTGCCCAGCTAAAATGAAATGCCTGGCCCCAAGGCCACAGTTACCCACCAGCCTGAAGGCCCTGGATGTGTGACCACAAGCACTGCTCCTGTTAATGCACTAATGGATCTTTTAATGCCACTAAACAGGGTGATAGCTTCACTGATATGGGTGCATTTAATCCATATGAATGTTCCTACCTGACATATGCAACAAGGAGGCTCCAAAAGATAGCACTTTCCAAAGTCTCAGGGTCAGCATTGGTAACCCATAAGAGCAGACTTAGGTTCCTCTAGGTTTTCACCTCAGGACATGGTGACCACCTCCTGGGGCTCTGTAGGGCCACCTTCAGCCCCAAGGCATCCCAAGGTTCCAACACTAACAGCTCTGCCCACTCATATATGCAGTCAGCAGCAATCCCTCCTGAATCAACTGCTGGCTGAGTGCCAGCCATTCTGCTTCCCAGGCAGCCATTTTTGTGAAGATGCCGTGATGTGTCCTTACTCACAGCCCTCCACACTCACTCCCATGGGGGAGAGTTGAGCTCTGTCACTAAAGTCCAGGGAATAGCGCTGGGGCAATGGTGGTGGGGTGGTTACTGTGCAGGTTCATGCATGGGACTGGCCTCACCATCCCAGATGTGGTGGCACTGTTGCCAGTTCTGTAGGGTGCAGTGTGAACTGTTCTGAGTGACTTGCCTATCCTCTGCACACAGATTATTTAGTGTGGTGATGAGTTCTTTGAAGTCTATATCAAATTGTCTGACTTTAGCCTGCAGTGCTTTTTCAGCTTGGATGGGACAGGACAGCTGCAAGACAACTTGAGTCCTAATAAGGATCCAGACTTCTGGCCACTTAAAGTTAATGATTATTGTCCTAATTTGGTCAATGAGGCTCAGTCTTTCCCTAACACAGACTCCCATGTGCATTGGGTCCCCAGAACCCATTGGTCTTAGTTTCCTCTCATTCATTCCCTACCATAGCCAGTGGTTCGATGAGGAGGTGCTCATGGTGTGGCCCGTGGGGTGCCAGATGACCCCAAGAGTGGGGACATCATCCTAGTCAGAACTACAGTTAATACTGAGCTGGGGTGGCGGCGGGTGGGGGTGGGGAGAGAGAGCTCCTGGAGGTTGCAGGTGCAGCCAGTACTGGATGATCTCCGCAAGTCCACCAACCTGTTTCCCCATCTGAGGAGGCTACCTAGCTAGAAGCAGCCAACACCCCCACTGAACAATCTCGGTACGGATACCCGGTCCCCCAACCCAGGAGTACTCTCCTATGGATACATGCCCTACCCAGGGTCAGCACGGGCACGCCCGCCCGCACAAGAACACCCCCCACGTCGACACCTACGCACTACACCGTGTACCAGGCCACGCGGACACCCCCACGTGGGCACCCCCGCCCCCAGCCTCAGGGATTCGGTCGCTCCCTAGGTCGCCCCACCCTACCTGCCACGCCCCGAGCCGCACCCCGCACCCCTCCCGCCAAGGCCTGCGTCCGCCACCGGAAGCGCCGGCCGGGCCCCCGCAGAGCCGCCGCCATCGCCGCCATCGTGTCGGGCACCTCTCAGTTGCCGGGGCTGCCCTCCGCGCTGCCTGCGCCCAGCGCGTCCGGCAGTCCAGGGAGCGCGGCCTTGAGCGAGGTGAGTAAGCTGGTGAGCCAAGGGATGGGCTTATGGGTGGGGTATTTGGCCGGCAGTGAAAGAGAAGGAGAGTCTCCGGACCTGGGTTGGTGATTCCAACCTGAGCTGGGGAATTTGGGCCGGAGTGTAGGAATCTGCCCTTGGGCGTGGGTCTGCGGACCTGGGTTGGAAGATGTATTTAAAGTGGGGAGTTTTGGAAGGATGGGGAATTTGGATAGCCGTTAGGGGTTCTGATCTTCTGTGAGGGTATCTGGACAGGGTCTGGGCACCAGACTGTGTGTGTGCGTGTGTGTAATGGGGAGGTGGTTATTTGAAGATCTGTGCTGGAGTTGGAGCCTCGAGACAGGGTAGGAAATCTGTTCTTCTACCACGGGTGGGGATCAAGACTTACAGACTGAAAGGGTAGGTCTATCCCTGGAGCATAGCTTGACCTGGTGAGGATGTGGCAAAACCAGGACCCGACCCATTGGAGGATCCTACTTGGTCCTTAGATAAGGATCAGACCCTCAGATCAGAGAGTTTTAGGGACCCAGGAAGAGTATGCAAGCGAGTGGCTTCCTGACCTGGAAGGGGGACCAATCAGAGTCCAGGACCCCCCAAGGCTGAGCTTTGTGTTATTGCAGGATGCTCGCCACACCTGCCCTGCTAGCAGATCAGCATTTCAGATTTTTCTAGCCAGAGATTTTGATGCCCTACTGCATTTATTAAACATGGTTCTCCATGCCTCAGTACTTGCTGCTTCCTGGAGGGACTCTGGGGTACCCTGCAAGGCTCAATGAGGAGGACAGCATATCACAGAGAAATACAACTCGACACTAGTTGATGTGGCAAAAACAAATTTTACTCAGGAACTAGTAATAGTAGGGGAAAGAGTTGAGCTCCATTCTGATTTGTGCATAGGTGACTGAGTGTTTCACAGGGGTATGGGGGAGTAAAGAGTGCAGTAGGGTCAAGGAAGTAAGCATTTACAAAAATCAGGGAAGGAGGGTGGGTTCCTGGGAAGGCCAAATGGGTTTGCCCCGGGGCCCTTGAATTTTGCTGCATTCTTGAATTTTCTTAGGCATTTTGAGGGGGTTAGGGCTATCCTAGGGATGCAGTCATGAGATATTAGAAACTTAGTATTTAGAAGGAGCCTTAATGGTTGGAGTTTGGACAGAGAGGATCTTGTCAGTGTTCTTGTTCAAGAGACATTCTTCTTCCCTAATAATAGAAGTCCATTTTCTGTTCCATAGCCTTTTGTTTGTGAAGGACTAGCTGAACTAGGATGAAGATATTTGCTGTATTGTGTAAGTGATCAGGTATTTAATGAGGAGCATTTCAGTGAAAATAGAAAAATAAAGGTTAATGGTTGGAGTTGACCTCTAAACCCAGCTTTTTTGGGGGGGCGGGGTATCAGGAATTGAACTGAAGGGCGCTTAACCACTGAGCCACATCCCCAGCCCTTTTTAATTTTTTTTATTTTGAGACAGTGTCTCACTAAGTTATTTAGGGCCTCATTGGGTTGCTGAGTCTGGCTTTGAACTTGCCATTCTTCTGCCTTAGCCTCCTAAATTGCTGGGATTACAGGTGTGTGCCTAAACCCAGCTTTTGAGACTAGCGGGCAGTAATTTCTGGGTGTCTGACTCTTAAGTGTCTTTTAAAAAAAAAATTTTTTTTTTTACTTGTTGATGGACCTTTATGTAATTAATTTATTTATATACAGTGCTGAGAATCGAACACAGTGCCTCACATGCTAGGCAAGCGCTGTACCGCTGAGCCACAACTCCAGTCCCTCTTAACTGTCTTTTTAAGTGGTAGAATGTGGACAGCAGTAGCAGCTTCATGGATTGCCCAGATTTTGAAGTCCGAATGTGTGTGGTGAAGGCATAGACATCAGTGTCAGCATTGTAGTTATTTCTTGGAGCAGAGTATGAAACTTGTAGGAGTTGGAGAGGACTTCGTGGCTTATGTGGTAGCAGCTCTAGGCACGACGGTTGCACATAGACTATTTAGTGTGGTGATGAGTTCTTTGAAGTCTATTATCAAATTGCCTGGCTTTAGCCTGCAGTGCTTTTTCAGATTCTGATAGGGCAGGACAGCCCACTCGAGTCCCAGTAAAGATTCAGACTATCAGGTTTTGTTCTCAGTGACACCAAGTCAGAATGGAAGAAGAAAAATCAAAAACAACATTTTGGTGCTCTGTAGCCAAATATTGAAGGAAAGTGTATCTGAGTATTTAAGGGCTGGCAAAATGAATAAGAAATCAAGGTCCAACCCAATTTATAGGTAGATCATAAAAAAATCAGAATCTGATAACCTATAAAGGTGTATTATACTTCTCCATCAAAACATAAAAATAGCTGGGCGCAGTGGCGCCAGCCATCCCAGTGGCTTGAGAGGCTGAGGCAGGAAGATCACAAGTTCAAAGCCATTCTCAGTAACAGCGAGGCACTAGGCAACTCATCAAGATCCTGTCTCTTGGGGCTGGGGATGTGGCTCAAGCGGTAACGTGCTCACCTGACATGCGCAGGGCGCTGGGTTCGATCCTCAGCACCACATAAAAATAAAATAAAGATGTTGTGTCCACCGAAAACTGAAAAATAAATATTAAAAAATTCTCTCTCTCTCTCTCTAAAAAAAAAAAAAAAGACCCTGTCTCTAAATAAAATACAAAATAGGGTTGGGGAGATGCCTCAGTGTTTGAGTACCCCTGAGTTCAATCCCCGGTACCAAAACAACAACCACAAAAAAAAACCTAACTTAAAAATAACCTCTTTTAAAAATTTTTAATTAATTAATTTATTTTAATTAAGTATATATGACAGCAGAATGCATTTTGATTCATTGTACATAGTTGCAGCACAAATTTTTATTTCTCTGGTTGTACATGATGAAGTGTCACACCATATGTACAGTCATACATGTACCTAGGGTAATGATGTCCAACTCATTCTACCATCTTTCCTGCCCTCATGCCCTCTCCCCTTTGCCAAATCACAGTTCCTCCATTTCTCCCCCACCCCCCACAATTATGGATCAGCATCCACTTATCAGATGCTGCCTTTGTTTTTTGGGGATTGGCTTACTTCACTTAGCATGATATTCTCCAACTCTAGCCATTTACCTGCAAATGCCATAATTTTATTCTCTTTTAATGCTAAGTAATATTCCACTGTTTCTTTGTCCATTCATTTATTGAAAGGCATCTAGGTTGGTTCTACAGTTTAGCTCTTGTGAATTGAGCTGCTGTAAACATTGATGTGGCTGCATTATTATAGTATGCTGATTTTAAGTCCTTTGGGTATAGACTGAGGAGTGGGGTAGCTGGGTCAAATAGTGGTCCCATTCCAAATTTTCTACGGAATCTCCATACTACTTTCCAGATTGGTTGCACCAATTTGCAGTCCCACCAGCAATATATGAGTGTGCCTTTTCCCCCACATCCTTGTCAACATTTATTGTTGTTTGTATTCTTGATAACTGCCATTCTGACTGGTGTGAGAGGAAATCTTAGAATAGGTTTGATTTGCATTTCTTTCATTATTAGAGATGTTGAACAAAAAATAACCTCTTTTTGAGCAAAGATAATCAAAGCACATTTTTTTTTTCCTGTGCTGGGGATTGAACCCAGGTCCTTGAGCATGCTAGACAAGTGCTCTACCACTGAGCTAAGCCCCCACCCCAGAGAAAGGCTGTGTTTGTGTGTGTGTGTGTGTGTGTGTGTGTTTGCTGGTGGTGAAGATTCACAGCCTCATGCATGCTAATCATGCACTTTTCTGCTGAGCTACACCTCCAGTCCCTATACCTAATTTTTGTTTTGACCCCAAGTATCATGACCCCATGAGATTCTCAGCTGGAATTCTGGAGACCCTGTCCCAGCACAGTGGCATGGTCTCAAAGTGATACCATCAGAAGCCTGTGCCTCAGAGTTGCCTTCAGAGGCCTTTCCGTGGTATTGGAGACGAAGCACTTTGGCCTGTAATTGATTGCAAGAGCTTTTAAGAAAGCATCAGAGTAAAACAGCTATTTGTGATGATTAAAGACTGAACGTGAGGTGATTAAAGGTTTAATAAGAGTTCTTTACAAAATGATGCAAAATTGTTTTGGTGACCCCACCAAGTTTTTAAATAATGATTATAATTATGACTGTGTGACTGCTAACATTGTATGAAGATATATAATGGGCATTGACAAATTACTAGGGACTTCACCCAATTTCTGAAGTCCTTAAATTAACTTTTACCGATACAAATGTAACTTGAGAAAGGTTATACAGAATTTTTTTTTTCTTTTGCAGTGCTAAGGATTTAACTCATGGCCTTATAAGCTTTACCACTGAGCTATATCCTCAGCCCTAACTTAGTTACCTATTTAATTGAAATGACATTGAGATTATTGTGACACGGATGGAGAGTGTAGCTCAGTTGTAGAGCTTGGCTGACTTGAACTGAAGCAGGGAATTCCATCTGCCATACCAGTAAAATAATTAAAGATAAAAGTAAATATAAGCAATAACAAGACCGTGAAAGATTAACTCTTTTAACTTGAGAAGACGAAATTTTAGATAACCAGGATACAATAATGATTGCATGAAACACAGGAACTTATTTTGATATGATAAAGAATCCTTATTATATTCTAGGCAGATTGTTGAAAAAGTACCAAAAACTGAGATGGTGGTACCTACCTATAATCCTAGAGATTTAGGAGACTGAGACAGGAGGGTCTCAAGTTTGAGGCCAGCCCCAGCAAATTGGCATAGACCCTGTCTCAAAAACAAAACAAAAAGGGCTAGGGATATAGCTCAAAAAAAGTGCCCCTAGGTTCAATCTCAGTACCAAAAAAACAAAAATATGGGGCTGGGGCTGTAGCTCTGTACATAGTGCTTGCCTACCGTGCATGAGGCACTGGGTTCGATCCTCAACACCACATAAAAAAAAATAAACAAGTAAAATAAAGGCATTCTGTCCATCTGCAACTACAAAAAAATAAAAATAAAAAAATTGTAGGTGCTAGGGGCTGAGGTGAATAGGGGTGTAGTTTAGGATAGAACACTTGGCTAGCATGCTTAAGGCCCTGGGTTTAATCCATAGCATGGTTTAAAAAAAAAAAAATGCAGGGAATGTTTTGTTTTGTTTTGGTACTGGGGATTGAACCCAGAAGCACTTAACCTCTGAACTACATGCCCAGCCCTTTAAAATTTTTGAGATAGGGTCTCACTAAATTGCTGAGGCTATCCTGGAACTTGTGATTCTCCTGTCTTGGCCTCCTGAGTTTCTGGGTTACAGGCATGTGCTACCATACCCAACAACTTTGTTTTATGTATTTATTTTAAGATTTTTTTTTTTTTTAAAGATTGAGACAATCTTTATTTTATTTATTTTTATGTGGTGCTGAGGCTCGAACCCAGGGCCTCACATTTGTGAGGCAAGCGCTTTACCTTTGAGCTATAACCCCAGCCCCAACTTTATTGTTTATTTATTTTTTTAATTTTAAAAATTAATTAAAAATCAAAAGACCAAGTTAAAAAAAAGATAAAAGATAAAAAGAGATCAAGTTACTCTGCAGTTGGAACACAGACAGAAGAAAGGTTAACACTTTGGAAAAGGACACTGCGAAACTGAGCACTCAGCATAAATTCACCATGTCTAAAATGACTACACACTTAAAACATGCAGAGAAGAAATAAAAGTGTACCCAGTAACAGGAGAAAAATCAGGCAATGGAAAAAGATACATAAATGGCAAAGAAAATGGAATTAATAGACAAGGACATTAAGAGAGCTTTTATGAACTTGCTCGATACGTTCAGGTATTTAAGAGAAAATAACCATAGTAAGAATTAGAAAGAAAATAAGAAAAAGAATATATCAAATAAAGAACAGGGATGACTCATTGGATAGGTTTAAAACAAAATAGACCTTGTGGACATTTACTTAAACTTGCAACTTTGTTGTTTTAACAGAGAGAAAAACACACTCTAGTTTTTACATCAGTACACTGTTGATAGTAATGCTCATTTAAAAAAACTTTATATATAAATCCCCTTAATCCTAGCCTGCTTTGAGCTTGAAACATAGAATCCTTTTTCTGCAAACCTACAACTTTCTATATCCATTCAGGATTTTTCCTATAATTTCCCTCTTTCTTATTTTACTTTTAGACAAAATTTTTCTCTTCCCTGTAACAAAAACACATTCTACATTCTTGGCATACTTTTCATGTAAAAACACATCCTGTTTTCCACCAATATTTGCACATTTGTTTGCCTTTGCTTTTTTTTTTTTACACTGTGTTTTTAGATCTTTATTTTATTTATTTATTTTTATGTGGCACTGAGAATTAAACCTAGTACCTCACAAGTGCTAGGCAAGTGCTCTATCACTGAGCTACAACCACAGCTCTGTTGCTAGTAGTTTTGTCAGTGTGTGTGTTTATATATAATTTATTTTTTCAGTGATGGTGCTGGGAATAAAACCCAGGACCTCACACATGCTAGGCAAGCACTCTGCCACTGAACTACCCCCATCCCATAATTTTTAACCATTAGTACCTTGTACCTTACAGAGAAATCTAGGAAGTAGACTATTGTGAATGTATTATATACAAGTATCAGTAGTAGATTAGCACATTTTATGAATAAGAGACTGAAAACACAGTTCTTATCCCCAGTAATTAGGACAAGGTTTTGAGAAAAAAGGAAAAAGAAATTTTGTTGGTTTGCTAGCAAATAAGAAGGCAGTAGACTCCTGTCTTGGAGGTTATTGCAATTCTGTCAGGGGGAGTAGAGGGCTTTTAAACAGGGGATACATAGACTAAATTCCAAGTATGCATATCAGCAGTTGTAATTCACATCCAAATGTAGCCTTGAGAGATAGCCATTTCTTACATCCATTGGTACCACCTCCCTAGTCTCCATTTCTTCATTCCTGTGGTTAGTGAGCCAGAAGAAGTACAGATAACTTGGCCTAGGATAGAAGGAATGTTAATCTTGCTTCCCCTGAAGTTAGGGGGAAGAGGAAGGGGAAAAAAAAAAAAAGTCTTTTAAAATAAGCCACCATGGTCAAACATGTTACATGAAAGGGACTGCTGTTATAAATAAATTATCTTATATAACATCTAGAGGCATTGCTTTTTATAGTATAACTTTTTGTACTCATAGTACTGGGAATTAAACCTAGGAGTGCTATCACTGATCTATACCCCCAGTCCTTTTATTTTGAGATAAGTTCTCTCAGAGTTGCCAAGGTTAGCTTCAAACTTGTATTCCTCCTGCCTCGGCCTCCTCAGTAGCTAGGATAATATGTGTGCATTACTGTGTCTGGTTGTCTAGGCACTTTTTTTTTTTTTTTTTTTGTGGTGCTGGGGATTGAATCCAGAGCCTTGTGCATGTGAGGCAAGCACTCTATCAACTGAGCTATATCCCCAGTTCCAGCATTTTTTTTTTTAATGGAGAAAGCACGTTAGTTCTTCTTGAGCTTATTAATAGACCCAAATATCTAACTCCTCTGTATCATGTAACAAGAAACTAGGGCTGGGGGTGGAGCTCAGTGGTAGAATGCTTGCCTAGTGTGTTCAAAGCCCTGGTTTTCAGAGAGGAGAAAAAGCCAAAAGCATATACCTAGGCTTAATAATGTTTCAGCACTTTTTCTTCCTCTTTTTTTTGAGACTCACGTAAGTGTTTAATTGAAACCTATATTTGTAGTTCCATCCACAGACTACTGTCTTCTTACACACATATACCAGTGAGAACAAAAGGTGGAGAGAGTCACTGCCATCCCTGTGAAGGGAACAGTGCCTTCTCCAACATTCCTTGAAAATACACATTTGACAATCCTCACACCTCAGCACAGGTGGCAATGTAATAAATACACTAGCTGGTTCTGTTTTCCCCACTACTAGTGAATGTCCACAAACTACCTGTTATAGGCTCTCTCTTTTTTGGACTTCTCCAATGCTTTGTCCATTGTTTTCTCATTGCCCCCCCACACACACACACACACTTGGGACAGTAGCACTTGCCCTTTGGTTTATGATTGAGTCCCACGCATGAGAAGTGGAACCATTCAATGGGGCACTCATCATTGTCGCAACCTATCATTTCTCCATAGGAGACCTGATTGCCCAGACAGTACGTGGGCTCATTTGGGTCTATAGGAAGGTCTGTAGGGGATGCTTCCCTCTCTGCTTTGGCCTTAGAGCGTTTTTTCTTCTTCGAGGTCTTTGCTTTCTTCTCCTTGGGTGTTCCTGAGGTGATGTCATCGTGGTCATGATTATTAGATGCATTTTCTCGATTCTTATTGTTGCGCTGCCTCCGGGAACGTTTGTTATTCGGCTTTTCTGCCTGCGTGATTGTCTCATTCTTTGACTTATCTTGGCCAGCTTTGCCGCTGTTGCCAGTGGTGTCATTGATTTCCTGATGTGTTTCAAAGAGTTCCACATGACTATCCACTTGTCTGGTTCTCCACCAGCTCCACCATCTGACTCACAATCTGAATCTTCTCATCGCCCAGTTCCTGGCTCCGAATCAGGGCCCTCTGGATGCAGTGTAACACTCGGTGTTTCTGGGTACCATCTGTCTCTCGTTTAAACTTCTCGTAATATTCGTCCATTTCCTTCAGGATTTCAAGCAAGGAGGTTAGACTTGCAACAAGTTTTAAAGGAAAGGCTTGGTTTAGTGTCCTGGGGTTCTGGCCTGCTCGCTGCAGAGACAGATGCAGGAGGGCAGGGTGGCGCTAGGCGGTGTAGGGCGCGCACGTATGAGGAAGGCGGCGCGGTAAGCTCTACCATCAGGCATGGACAACAGCTTTCCTGGGTGACACAGACAGAATCCCAGAACTCGCGGCCCTAAGACCCCAAACTTGCCATCGCTGCCTCTTGCTTCAGGTTCCTGAGACCCCTGGGTCGGGCAGGCACGTCGCATCTTGGGCACCATCCTCAAAGCCGGATCCCCAGGAACACACCCCTCGGTCACTCACGATTCTGGGTCATGCGCGCCGCACCCACGGCTCTGCAGAGGCAGCGCGAGCCACAGGGACTGGGCGGACGGCCAGACCCAGCGCCAAGGAGCCGGCGGCAGCCATTTGCACCGTGCCCAGAAGTCCTTTTTCTTCTTTTAAAAATTATTTAGGGCTCAGTGCAATGGCACATGCCTGTAATCCCAGTGACTTGGGAGGCTGAGGCAGGAAGATTGTAAATTCAAGGCCATCCTCAGCAGTTTAGTGAGACCCTGTCTCAAAATTTAAAAAAACAAAAAGGGCTTGGGGTGTAGCACAGTAGCTCAGTGGAAGAATGTCCCTGGGTTCAATCTCTAGTACCACCAATAAATAAATAAATAAAAGAAATTATTTAGGCAATGGAGGTATAACTCCGTAGTGAAGCAAGTGCTTAGCTTGCAGGAAGCCCTGGATTAATTCCCAGGACCAAAATGTATGAATTATGATATGTCGAGCATTGTAATGTTTTGAGCAACCAATTAAAAAAAAAAATTCCCCAGCACCAAATAAAAAGGCAAGAAATTAGCTATTCAATGACTATCTATTATGTAACTATTTTAGTATAATGCTAAGTTTATAAGTTATAAAAAAGATTTTGGAAACTTTTAGGCAGATATAAAACACAATTTACAAAACATAAAATCAGGAATTTATGTGAAAAATTGTTCTCTCTCCTCCATTTTATATTTTCATTTTGGCTTTTTTTGCGGGGGGTGGGGGGAGGCATAATAGGTGTTGAACCTAGATGTGCTTTGCCACTGAGCTGCATCCTCAGATATTTTTTATTTTTTATTTTGAGACAAGGTCTCACTAAGTTGCTGAGGCTGGCCTCGAACTTGGGATTCTCCTGCTTTAGCCTCCCAAGTCACTGGGATTATAGGCATGTGCCTCTGTGCCTGGCCATATGTTTCTGACAGATGGAATAAATTAGGGGTTATCTGCTTAATGTGAGGCTAAAGCCTTCCACCAGTATTTATAGAGAAAATCTTTCTTTGCCCTGATATATAATCTTATGGAGGCCATGGTCTAAATATCTATTTCTAATTAGTTTTTCAATTTTGTTTTTTTAGTGCTAGGGATTGAACCCAGGCATGCTAAGCATGCAATCTACTACTGAATTACACCTCTACCCTTCCAGGGAGTGTTTTTTCTTGTTCAGCTTCAAGTGGTTGCTTTTGGGGAACCCTATGTTCCTTGAGAGCCACTGTTGGAGAAAGGTACCTAAAGTTTCAGGGAGTATCCAGAGTTGAGGAACTGGAATGGGAAATGAAAGATTAGAACAGAGGGGTGGGGTACAAGAGATGGGGGCTTGAAAGAGGATATATCAAATGATGTAAGGAAGCCAAAAGGAAGATAGAAGGTGGTAGGAGGAGGAAGGAGAGCATGTATGAGACCCTTGGTTCACTTCCCACCCACTCCCTCTGAAAAAGAGGAACAGGAGGAGCAGGGGTAACAGAAAGGAGGAGCCAGTTAGGGGAAATCTTGTTTCCCCAAAAAGCCATTGATGTTCCAGATTAACCTTGGTAGTGATGTCAGCAAGAAGAAGATAGATTATTTCTGGTAGTTTTATTTTTTATTTTCATATATTGATTAGAAGTAGTGACAGAACATACAGAGGCTCAAGTAGGAGTGTTTAGTCAGGCAAGAAGTTCCCATGGGAGGAGTAGTAAGAAATGCTTCCAAGGATGGGGGAGGGAGGATCTTCCAGCCCTGGGTAAATTAGCACTTGAAACCAAGAGTATTTTCAGCCCCAGTGCTTAGCAAAAAGTAGTTGCAGAGGTGGCGCACACCTGTAATCCCAGCGGTTTGGGAGACTGAGGCAGGAGAATTGCAAATCCAAGGCCAGCCTCAGTAATTTGGCAGGGCCATAAATGACTTAGTGAGACCCTGTCTTAAAATAAAAAATGCTGGGAGTGTGGCTCAGTGGTAATGTGCCCCTGGCTTCAATCCTTGGTACCAAAATAAATAAATAAGAAGTGCAGTTGTTCTCAGCCATATGGCATCAGACATTTGTTTGGCGCCTTGGACTAGGAGAGGGACCTCACCATGGACTGCCCAATTGAGCAAGCAAACCTGAGGTGGCACATAAGTTTTTGAGCATGCTCTGACAGTCCAGTGGTCCTGATCTAGATCAGAGTCCTGATTCTGGTTAAAGAGGTGTAAGAACAGAAAGTATTTGGTGACTACTAATGGTAGGGGAAAGAGCTAGGCATCATTCTGACCCTGGCAGAAGCAACTAGCATTTTATTTTATTTTTTTTGTTTTTTTTTTAATTTTTGATATTTATTTTTTAGTTTTCGGCGGACACAACATCTTTGTTTGCATGTGGTGCTGAGAACCGAACCCGGGCCGCACGCATGCCAGGCAAGCGCACTACCGCTTGAGCCACATCCTCACCCCCAGCAACTAGCATTTTAAAGAGAGAATTAAGGAGTAGAAAGGAGGAATGAGAGGGGCTTGAACATAAGTGGAAATCGACTAAAGAATGGAAGGATGATTGAGCACCATGGCAAACAGTTTTAATCCCAGCCACTCAGGAGGCTGAGGCACAAGGATTACAAATTTGAGGCCAACCTGGGCAATTTATGAGACCCTGTCTAAAAATAAAAAAGGGCTGGAGGTATAGCTCAGTGGTAGAGCACCCCTAGTTTCATTCCCTGTTTTAGTCAGCTTTTTTGCTGCTGTGACTAAAAGAGCTGACAAAAACAACTTTAGAGGAGGAAAAGTTTTCAGAGGTCTCAATTCATAGAAGGCTGACTTCATTCCTTGGGCTTGAGGTGAGGCAGAACAACATAGCGGAAGAGTTTGGCAGAGGGCAGTGACATGCATGATGATTAGGAAGCCGAGAGAGAATCTATTCACCAGATATAAAATATATACTCCAAAGGCATGCCCCCAATGACCCACCTCCTTCAGCCATACTCTACCCACCTTCAATTACTGCTCAATTAATCCCCTCAGGGATTGGGTTAAGGCTCTCATAGCCTAATATTTAAACCTTCTTGCATTGTCTCACGTGTGAGCTTTTGGGGGACACCTCGCATTCAAATCATAACAATCCCCAACACCACACACACACACACACACACAAACACACACACACAAAAAAAAGAGAAAAGAAAAAAAGGGTTTATTTTATTTTTTGTTGGTCCATGGAAAACACATCTGGGTTTGCTACTCTAGTTTATGAAGTTACACTCCTCCTGAGTGGCTGGGATTAAAACTGTTTGCCATGGTGCTCAATCATCCTTCCATTCTTTAGTCGATTTCCACTTATGTTCAAGCCCCTCACATTCCTCCTTTCTACTCCTTAATTCTAAGTGGTAGAGTGCTTGCTTAGCATGTGTGAGGCCTTGGGTTAAATCCCCATCATTGCAAAGAAAATAAATAAAAAGACAAGAAAAAGAAAGATTCCTACACTCTCACAGAAGCTGGGAAACAGGGGGCTCTGTTTTTAGGTGTTGGCTACAATAGACTGCTTATGTGTTGGCAACCTTTTCTCAGGCATTCACTTTGAGGAGGCCTAGAATCATCCTAGGGACATGACCATGAGCTGTTAGAAACTATGTTCAGGTTTGTTCACATCTGCATGGGCCAATGTGATGGTTCAGAGGAGCCTGGCAGGGGTTTGCTAAGGGAGAAAATTTTTGTCAAGGTTATTGCAATGACGGGGCCTGGCGCTTATGGCCCTGACACTGGGGCCTGGGGGGAGAGCAGTGATAGTACCATCCAGTCTTTGAGGAATGGAATAAAGATGTCAGAATCAGATTTAGTGGGCTATTTCCAGTCCAGCCCAGAGCCCAGAGTAGCTGTTGGGGCATTGCTCGTGGTGTTCAGGAAGTGCTAGAAACTTGAGTTTCCAGGCAGAGCAAACTTGTTGGTCTGTTGAGACTGGCCTATGGGGCACTTGGCTGACCTGGTCATCACCCCAACATATTCATCCAGGCTGTTTTTGCCTCGCCCTAGAAAGAGTCCCATCCTTTTGGTACTTTCCACATATGGATCCTCCAGCCTAAGGCCTGTGCTTTCCTGGGAGCCAAGAAGACAGCCATGCTCCTAGCACATGAGCCTTGACCAGAGCAGCTGGCTCTGTTGTGGGGGTTTTCCAAGAAGCAGGTAGGTGCCAAGGCAGGTTCAGGTGTGACTGAAGAATACCTGTGAAGGATGGAAGGGCATGTTAGACCATGATGCATGTCTGGCCATTCCAGTTCTGTTCCTATGGAGACCCAGTTTTTATTTCATTATGCAAGGTTATTATGGTTTCTGTTGCAACAGCTTACCTCTGCTGTGGCTTGTGAGAGCAAGCACATGAATGAGTGAGCTACATTCCACGCCCATAGGGCTTTATTGACAAAATAGGCAGCAGGCAGGACCCTTACATGATACCCAGGACAGATTTGTTTTCTCAACTCAGGTGACAAAGACAAGAGGCCAAGTTCTCTGACTCTCTCTTCTTCCCTATTGGAGGGTGTGAGACAGTCATGGAAGGGGTCATTGTCCAGAGTTCTGCAAAAGAGAGAGGCCAGGCTCTCTGCTGCAAAGGCCTGGAGACCCTGCCACTACCTGGATTTAATAGGGTATTTTGCAGCCTTTTTATTTCTAGTCCCTTCCTTAGATGCTCAGAGAGCCCAAGTAGAGTTAAGGGGTCAGCCCCTGGGTCCACAGATGTGAGCAGATTGCAGTTGGGTGGAGATTCAATGCTAGCCTCCCTGTGTCTTCACAGCCTGTCTAAGTGCTGCTCAGGCATGCCATGTGTAGCTGTACCTTGGCCATTCTTTAAGAACCTATATTGGGGGTGGGGATGTGGCTCAAGCGGTAGCGCGCTTGCCTGGCATGCCTGCAGCCCAGGTTCGATCCTCAGCACCACATACAAACAAAGATGTTGTGTCTGCCGAAAACTAAAAAATAAATTCTCTGTCTCTCTCTCTCTCTTTAAAAAAAAAAAAATTTTTAAAAAACAAAGAACCTATAGTGGAATGTGCATGCCCATCATCCTAGCTTCTTGGGAGGCTGAGGCAGGGAAACCCCAAATTTGAGGCCAGCCTCAGCAAGTTAGTAAGGCTCTAAGCAACTTGTCTCATTGGTAAAGTGCTCCTGGGCTTAATCCCTGGTACAAAAAAAAAAAGGAACCTATAATGGAGCCAGGTGTGCCATTAGCTTGGCTGGGGGTATAGCTCAGTGGTAGAATATTCCAGGGTTTAATCCCCATTACCAAAACAGACAAATAAACCTACATTGGCTCTCCCCTGGGATTATTGGGACCTTGTCTCAGTCCCTTTTTATCTTGCAGGACCAGCCCCTCTAGTGGAGGGTTCATACCTGCTCCATTTTTTGCTAAGAGTTTCCAGCCCTGTTCGGCAAGCTCCAGGCAAGGCTCTCCCCAGCTTCCTTGGAGGACCTGTGTGCAGAGTGGGACTACTTCTGTCTTTCAGTGCTCACATGTCACCTTTTCCCTGCCACTGTCCTGGTTGTCATCACACCTGTGGCTCTATACCCTCTGCATGAGGGCAGGACAAGGCATGCCTGAGCCAGTCATTCTTAGGGTACTGGTGGCTGTCATTGGTTGTGTTCAGGAATATAAAGTACTTCTCAAATGGCTAGTGCTGCTGAAGACCCATTGCAACCATGTGTTGACCTGCTATGGAAAACGGGGAACATGCAGCCCTTTGAGTTCCTTCTCAAGGAGGCTGACTATGGCCCTTCCTGACAACTGCCTGAGGTCACCTGTGCATGACCTGGACTTTTCTTCTTGTTGCTTCTGGTAGCTGCGTGCCCAAGCACCATCTCATCCCTCCTTGAACTTCTGAATCAGGAAGACATGAATGAGCAGAGCTGGTGCATCTGCTGCTCTTCAAACTGAGGTGGGGATGGAATGTGGCATAAGATTCCAGATCTTTGCAAATGAGTCAAAGTCACTTCCTAGTTATCTTTCATGATTTTTATAAAATGAGCCTATAAACCAGGTCATACAAGTAGTTTGTGGGTTTTTTTTTAGTTTTTTTTTTAGGTGTAGATGGACACAACACAATGCCTTTATTTTTTTATGGCGCTGAGTATCGAATCCGGGTCCTGCCCGTGCTAGGCGAGTGCTCTACAATCCCAGCCCCAAGTAGTTTGTATTGTTAAAGAATTTTTAAGTCTTCATTCTACTGGTGCTTCCTTGAAGTATATTTGTGGAAAGGCAGTCTCCACCCAACTTTTCCTTTTTAAGGAAAGATGAGAGGGTATATAGCTCAGTTGTAGAGCCTTGCCTAGCAGATATGAGGGCCTGGCTTCAGTCCCCAGCATGGCAATAATTAAATAATAAAAGAAAGATGAGAATACTGACCAGCTGACAAGTGATGAATTATCCGGCTATGAAGAACAAAAAGAGGCAGAGAAAAGCATGGGCTGCCATTCTGAGCTCCGGGAACTCTTATTGTTCCTTGTCCACCATCATACTGGAGACCTGGGACAATTACCCATTTTATAGAAGAAGAAACAGGCTTAGCTGTGGGAGAATGTGCTGAATTCCACGGTCCTACCCTTAAGGCTGGGCTTGTGGCTGCCCTGCCTCCAAGGTGGCCTCTGAACCTCCCCTCTCAGCCTTCTTGTCCATAGATTGCTCAGTCTGCAAGGGCACCTTGACCTTGGAGGAACTTGTGCCTGACAGAGCTCGAAGGAGCTAGTGAGTAAGAGTAGAGGGTATGGGCTGGGGATGTGGCTCAAGCAGTAGCGCGCTCACCTGGCATGCGTGCGGCCCGGGTTCGATCTCAGCACCACATACAAACAAAGATGTTGTGTCTGTCTAAAAAAAATAAATATTAAAAAAAAAAAAAAAGAGTAGAGGGTAGCCAGTGCAACAGCACTCCTGGGAAAGCCTGCATCCAAACCTAAAGGACCCTTTGACTGCAGGAGACAGCAGCAGCCTGACTGGAAACAACCTGTGCAGAAAAGGTGCAAGTTTTGTTTGCAGGCACAGCATCTTGGCTCTATTCTTATAGCTTCTTCCCCTTTAAGATGACAGCTGAAGGCATTCAGAAGGTAGGCACTCAGCAGAGAGGTTGAGAAGCTCTCTTTGTGCTTCATAGCCAGATAGTTCATCATTTGTCAGCTGGTCAGTATTTTCATCTTTAACATCCCCAGATGATCTTTCTTTTAACTTATTTAATTATTGCCATGCTGGGGACTGAAGCCAGGCCCTCATGTCTGCTAGGCAAGGCTCTACAAGTGAGCTATACACCCTCTCATCTTTCCTTAAAGAGGCATAAACATTTTCCACAAATGTACTGCAAGGAAGCACCAGTAGAATGAAGACTCAAGAAATGGGGAGGTGGCTGGCACACAGACAAGCCCAGTACCTATTGGGAGTTGGGGCATGGGACCGCACAGATCTGGACAGTCTCTGCTGTCCAGATCTGTTGGGAGTTGGGGCATCTTGTGTCTGTGGAGTGCATCTTGGGAGTTGGGGCTTGGGATAGCACAGATCTGGACAGTCTATGCTGGGAGGATATGGACATGTGGGAACAGTTACTCAGGCCCCTTGAACTCACCACCCCAGGCAGTTTCACATAGTGTGTTTGTCCTTTCCTGTCCATGTCTGTTTATTTAGGAAAAGGCCATTAGAGTGAACATCATCTGCCATCTGCCCCATAACAACTGTGGGTTGTCTTCCTGGGCCCCATTATGGGTAACTGTGAAATCCTTTGGAATGGGGATGGGGTTGAGTGGCGGAGTGCTTGCCTAGCATGTGTAGTAAGGCACTCGGTTCAAGTCTCAGCAACACATAAAATAAATAAATAAAGGTATTGTGTCCATCTACATTAAAAAAAAAAATCCTTTGAAATGTCCTCAAAAGTAGAGTCGCTCAACTTCCTGATTCTTGGGAACTACTAGAGCTGCTGGGTATGTCTTTGAGAAAGGGACAGGGTCTAATACACCCGGTGCAAATGATTGTGCCAGGCTAAAAGTTGTGAAACACTACTACAATCAGTTTCAAAACTGTTGACTCTGGGTGTCAGTGGCCCACCTTGACCCGAGGGTAGCTGCCAAGCACTCCCCACCAGTATGGAGATCTTTTATGTTGCTCGAACAGACCTTGAACTCCGGGGCTTAAATGATCCTCCTGCCTTCCAGGTAGCTGGAACTACAGGGATGTACCACTATGCCTTTCTAACTGCCCACGAGTCTTGATTGCCCTCTTCAGGTTTCTGGGAGGACAGATGGTGATGGGAGTTGATTGAGATAGGTGTTCACAGTTTGTTTTTGCAGGGATACTGTCTAACCAAGCTTATGAGGGTTTTAGGGGATGCTTGGGTATTTTTGTGTTTGTTGAGTTCAACTCAGGGACACTCAACCACTCGGCCACATTCCTAGCCCTGTTTTTTGTTTTTTGTTTTTTTTAAGAGACAGGGTCTCCCTGAGTTGCTTAGCGCCTCTCCATTGCTGAGACTGGCTTTAAACTCAAGATTCTCCTGCCTCAGCCTCCCAAGCTGCTGGGATTACAGGTGTGTGCCACTGGGATTAACTGCTCAGGTGTTCTTGTTGCTGCTTTGGGAAAGAAGACCTGACCCTTGCCCAGGTGCATGTGCCATTTGTGCAGAAAGGGATGTGGCTGATCCTTGAAGGCTGCTGGATACACATATTAAGAGCACATGGCAAGGAAGAGCTTGAGATGGACAGATTCTTGCTGTGATAAAGACAGCCTCTTCCCCTGACTCCAAGAAGAAAGAGAATCTTTCCAAAGGGTATACTCTATCATCAGGCACAGCCAGGGTGGACTGCAATTTTCAGGCAGCCAGGAAGATCTGGTTGGCAGAGAGAGGCCCTCCTGAATGACTGAGTTCCCCTGGGAACTGGAAGCTGTAATTGTTTTTCTGGGTCTTGCCTCTTTATGGGGAATGGTATGTCCAATATCCTTTTTTGAACAGGGAGGACTTGAAGCAGTTTTTTATTTATTTTTTTTAATTTTGTCTTACTACAATGTTTTTCTTTCATTTCTCCTCATCATCCTCCTCCTCCTTCTTTATTTTATTTTATTTATTTATTTATTTATTTATTTATTTATTTATTTATTTATTTATTTATTTTGCTCTGCTGGGAATGAACCCAGCACCTTGTGTATGGCAGGTAAGAACTATTATTTTGAGACAGGGTCTTGCTAAATCACCCAAGCTGGCTTTGAAATTTTGAACCTCCTGCCTCAGACTCCTGAGTATTAGGATTATAGGCATGCATCACCATGCCTGGCTGTTTTGTTTTTGTATTTATCTTTGTAAAATATACTGGGCTTATAATTTATCATTTTAACCATTTCTAGGTGTACAACTCATTGGCACATAAAACCAAAATTTTTGAGACCAAGGGATCTGTGAAATAATAGGGTTTATTGACCTGTGATAGATGCCAGCTAGAAAAGGAAAGGACCAGTCCTGGGACACATTCCCCAAACTCAGCATTGGGGACAGGTAGCAGTTGGAAATGTCCATCAGACAGGAGCTAAGAGCTTTTTTTCCTGAACTCTGGGGGAAGGAAAAACACTGTAACCTACATTGGCTATAGATGAAAAGGGCAGGATAACTCCAAGGAAGCAAGATATTGGGATAAGATAGTTTTTAAAGAGAAGCGCTTGTTGCTTCTGGATTGGTTGGGATTAACAGTCCAGAAAACTTATGTGTACATAGGCCGTGATGGCCCTGGTAGCAGTGATAGAGTTTAAGTCAAAGTTTCAACATTAGGAATTTTGTGTTGGGAGAGTGAGTATTGGAAATTGAACCCAGGGCCTCACACATGTTAAGCATGTGCTCTACCAATGAACTATATCCCCAGCCTAAGTTTCAACAGAGTTTTTATTGATTTTGTAGGCAGCTGTTAACTGATTAACTTGCCCTATCTTTTTCTCCCTTTATCCTCCGGCCTTTGTAGATAAATTTAGGACAAAAATTTTAGAAGTTTTATCAAGTATTAAGTACATTCACAATTCACAATGTTGCGTAATCTTTAACCACTATTTCCAGAATGTTCTATCATCCCAAACACAAATCATACCCATTAGGCAGTAATTCCCCTCCCCCTCCTTTCAGCCCCTGGTAACCTCTAGTCTACTGCCTATAGATTTTCCTATTTATATATTTCATTACCTGTAATCATACAGTGTTTAATCCTTTTGTGTTTGACTTTTTTTCACTTATATAATGTCTTTAAGGTTCATGCATGTTGCAGCATGAATCAGGACTTTATTCATTTTAATAACTGTAATATTCCATTGTATGAATATGCCACATTTTTCTTATCTATTCATCTGTGGGTAGACATTTGGGTTGTTTCAGTCTTTGGGCTATTGCAAATAATGCTATGAACATGGGCTATTGCAAATAATGCTATGAACATGGGCTATTGCAAATAATGCTATGAACATGAGTGGGCGAGTGTATGTTTGAGTCCTTGCTTTCAATTCTGTCTATACTAGCAGTGTAATTGCAATATCATACGGTAATTCTTTGTGTACTTTTTTTTTTTCTTTTGGTGGAACTGAACCCAGGTGATCTTACCACTGAGTTATATCCCCAGCCCTTTTTGTTTTTTACTTTGAGACAGTCTCACTAAGTTGCTGAGGCTGACTTACCACTTGTGAACCTCCTGCCTCAACCTCCTGAATTGCTTAGATTATAGGCTTGTGCCACTGTGCCCAGTTTGGGAAATAGTTTGATGGTTTCGCAAAAAGTTACAGAAAGAGCTGGTTGTGGTAGCCTAAATCTTGTAATCCCAATAACACAGGAGGCTAAGGCAGAATGAGCCCAAGTTTGAGGCCAGCCTCAGAAATTAAGTGAGACCCTATCTCAAAATGAAGAAAAAAAAAAAAAAAAAAAGGGGGACTGGGATGTGGCTCGAGCAAGGTAGCGCGCTCGCCCGGCATGACGTGCGGCCCGGGTTCGATNAGGGCCTCCTGCATGCTCTATCACTAAGCTACACCCAGCCCCAAATTCCATTTTTAAATGGAGTCTTGTCATTTTATTAGGTTTTAGGGATTTCTTTATATGTTCGTAAATTAAACTCTCAAAAGATTGATGATTTGCAAGTATTTTCTTTCATTTTTCATTGTCTTTTTTAGTGATTTGATGCAGGAAAGTTTTTAATTTTATTAAGGTCCAACTTATTTTTTGATTGTTGCCTGTGTTTTTGGTGTCACGTATAAGAATCCACTACCAAATCCAAAGTCACTTATGTCTACAGTTTATTCTGAGCTTTAGCCCTTAAAGTTGGATGTTTCATCCATTTTGAGTGTTAAGATTTTGTTGTTATTGTTGTTATTTAATTTTTGCATATGGTATGACGTAAGGGTCTAACTTCATTCTTCTGCATGTGGCTATCATTTGTCCCAGCACATGATAGCCACATGCAGAAGAATGAAGTCATATCATATTTTTCCCACTGACTGGTTTTGGCACCTTTGTTGACTATAGATGAGGGTTTATTTCTGGACTCGGTTCTAGTCCATTGGTTTATATGTCTGTCTTTATGCCATTACCAAAGTATTTTAATTACTGTAGCTTTGTAGTGAGTTTTATTTTATTTATTTATTTTTGCAGTACTGAAGATTGAACCCAAGGATTTATACGTACTAGGCAAGAGCTCTACCATTGAACTGCACCCCCAAGTCTTATAGTGAGTTTTAAATATAAAAGTGTAAATCCTGTAATTTGTTTTTCTTTTTCAAGTTTGTTTTGGCTATTCAGGGTCCCTTGAGTCCATGGGACTTTAAGGCAGGTTTCTCTTTTTCTGCAAATATGTCCTTGTGATTTTTTTTTTTTTTTAATTGGGGATTGAGGCACTATCACTGAGCTACATCCCTAGCCCTTTTTATTTTGTTATTTTTTGAGACAGCATCTTATAAAGTTGCTAAGACTGGCCTCGAACTTGCCATCCTCCTACCTCTGTAACTAGTAGATCTGCCTGGATCCTAGATGGCTGGATTTAGCTTCCCACCTGTGTAAAAATTAGGCAAAAGATGGAAAAAGAAAATATAAAATTTATACAGTTTTGTCAAACTGGGGAGAAGCAATCCAGTTGGAAGCTTCTCCCCATGACCCCACAAAAGCAATTACTTACAGAAACAAAAGCCAGGTTATATACGTATGTAGGTTTAGTTAACCTTTCAGGCCATAATGGGCAATCTCTTCCCATCTTCTTTGGCACCTGTCAGGGTCAAGGGTCACAGTCCTTTAGCTTCCTTCTTTCAGCAGAAGTTCTTAATTGGTGTGTGTGTGTGGGGGGGGGGTGCAAATTCTGTTTTACCTCAGCTGACCCAGTAGCTGGGATTACACTGTGCAGTGACCTTCTATATTTTTCATGCTCTTGTAATCAACTAAAGGTATAATGCGGAACCAGGTTCAGTTGTACATGTCTGTTAATCCCATTGACTAGGGAGACTAAGGCAGGAGGATTGCAAATTCAAGGCCAGCCTGGACAATTTAGCAAGACCCTGTCTCAAAATAAAAATAAAAAGTCTTAGGGTAATAACTTGGTGATGAATGCCCTGGGGTTTAATCACACACACACACACACACACACACACACACACTACTGAGAGGGAGAAGAAGAAGGAAGGGCAGGGGCGGGGGGAAGAAGAAGAAGTAGTTGAAGTTGTAATCTATGCAGGCCTGGGTTATAGCCCAACCTCTTGCCCAGAACTCCTGGGCAATTAAAAATTCTAGACAGCGACTAATGTCTGCACAGTGTCCTTTAATATCCAGGATGGCATGATTCATACCTCCTCATGAGCGGACAGGACCGGGGCCAACCCCAGGTGGTCTGCAAGAGCTGCATTTGGTTTGCCCTGCTTGTTCCAGGCTTCTGGCCTCTGGGCCTTTTTCCTGTAAGCTGTGCATTGGTCATGCTGGCCCATTGTTCTCTTAGATCATCTCTTTTTTTTTTTTTGGTGGTGCTGGGGATTGAACCCAGGGCCTTGTGCATGTGAAGCAAGCACTCTACCAACTGAGCTATATCCCCAGCCCTAGATCATCTCTTTCTTATTGATTTATATGTATTCTTTGTAACTAGCCCTCCATCTTATATGTAATTTCCAAGTTTTATCACTGATCTCCTGGGGAAAATATGGCCCTGGCAAAATGGTTCCTTTTTCCTGCTTTTCCTAAGGTTTGGGTTCATGTGCCACCATAACTCACAGGCAGTGCAGATAACGACCAGAGAGACTTCTCCGGAGTCCCTGGTTGGGGGACACTCTACCATTACCTCTCTGAGGCCTTCTACAGCCTCTTCTGAGGCTGGTAAGGTGAATTGCTACCTTCAGCAAGATGGGGAAGGCCTGGGCAAGGCTGGCCTATGGGGAAGGGGTTTGGATAGTTGGACCTTGATAATTTCTGGATTAAGGTTTCTGTTAATGATTATCCAAAAACAAAATTGAGCGCCACACAAATATCTGCTTGGCTGGTAAGCTCAGAGAATAGAGTCTAGACCCTTTCCACAGCTATGAGAACAGGAGCTATTTGAAACATCTTTGAAGATCATTTGGCTGATGGAAGAGGGCAGGATGGATTCAGGTCTAGCATGTGTTCAGTGTAAATTGGCTTTATGTCCTGAGACTACCTAGAAGTCTAGGTGCCCACAGGCAGAGCCTCAGCTTTTCTATTTATTTTCTGCTCTGTCTTCTGAGTACTTTTCCCCACCAGTGATCCTGGGGTTTAAAGCCCTGAAAATGTCCTCAAGCAGTCTCCCCACAGAGAGAGGAAGCAGGTCCTGGGCCTGACTCCTTTTCCCTCTTGGATGTGCCTTTCTGTGCTTTTAGTGGAAAACTGGATCTTATATAGTTGCAAGGGTTTCCCAGGCCCCATCCCAGAAAGACCTGTGAGTGACTGTAGGGACCCTGAGGGAAGCTTGGCAGATTTCTCTTTCTTATGTTACAGTCTCTGGCCTGAAATGATGGGCCTTTGCTCTGAACATTGTGAACTCAACTCTATGCCAGCTGAGGGACCCCTGGCTGAGCTTCCTCAAGGGCTACCTGCCAATAGGATTTCAAGTGGAGCCATTTGCCATGATTTCAGATATCATTGTGCCCCCCTCCCCTTTTTTATTTTTCATTTAGGCACTCAGGGCAGCTCTACCACTAAGCCACATCCCTAGCCCTATTTTGTATTTTATTTAGGGACAGGGTCTCACTGAGTTGCTTAGTGCCTCGCTTTTTTGCTGAGGCTGCCTTTGAATTCATTATTCTCTTGTCTCAGCCTGCCAAGATGCAGGGATTACAGGTATGCGCCACTACGCCCGGCTTTATCATGCCACTCTTGTGGTCAACAGATATGGTTTTGCATGTCTCACTTACCTTGTGGTGTGGGCAGCAGGGCCAACCTTGCTCCCTCTGGAACAGCACTCCATGAGGAGAATGGCTGTCTTTGTGTATCTATCCTGGGCACTGCCTCTCTCCTTACCCGGAAATACAAGGCCACACAATGGAGGCTGGGGGAATGGAGCTCAGTGATAGCACTAGAGCATGTGTTGGCATATGTAAGACCCCTGGGTTCAATTCTTAGCAACAACAAAAAGGGTCATGTAAATCTGTTGGCTGTGCGGACTATGAGTGTCCAGTGAAGGCTTCCCTGGTGGGGCCAAGGGGGCTCCACAAAGTGTGTGGCCTCCTCTGTGCCTTGTAACCTCTCCTACCCCTTAACACTTCTTTGCCTGTACTCCAGGCTGTGGAGCCTTCCTAGACCTGAGTGTCTTCTAAGGTGCCAGGAGGTGACAACCTTGGTCTATATTTACTTCTGTATTATGTTTTTGTTTTTACAGTGCAGGGATCAAACCCAGGGCCTCATATATGCTAGGCAAGTGCCCTACCATTGAGCTGCATCCCTAGCCCTTGAGCTTGGTTTTAGAGGGTCAGTGGACTAAAGCTGTTCCCTACCTCAGTTGGGCAGGTTGCCTCACACACACACCCCCATCCCAGTCCGTCTGATGCAGGGAAGGGAGAGATTCTTGTACCCTCCCTTAGAGCACGTTTGCTGTTTAGCTGGGTTCAGCTGGGTGGAATGTAACTAATACAAGGCTGAATAACAAGATAAAATTGCACAAGTTTTATTAATTTTACATGCACATTGGGAATTTCTACACAATAATCAAGTGCAAAGACATGATCAAAACATGATATTTTCATGCTTCTTTAGACAATGATAAATTTGTAAGGAATTTTATGATTTCTGACTTGAATAGTAAATTCTAGGGATATCACTTAGAGATACATGGGGGGTAGTCTAAGTTTTATTTAGGTTCATCACAGCCCCAAGTTACTCTCTCGGTGGGGGGTGGAGAGTATGTATGTATGTATGTATTTATTTGTACTAGGGATTGAACACAGGGGCACTTAACCACTGAGCCACATCCCCAGCCCTTTTTTATATTTTACTTAAAGACAGGGTCTTGCTGAGTTGCTTAGGGCTTCACAAAGTTGTTGAGTCTGGCTTTGAACTTGAGATTCTCCTGCCTTAGCCTCCCTACATGTAGGCCGCTACATGTAGGAAAAGGGCCATGTGGCCCTTCCTACAGTCATAGTTCTTCTTTCAGTTTGAACTAATAACAGTTCAGCATATTCTGAGATGGCCTGTCCTTAACTCCTTCACTGGGAAGGATCCAGACAGGGAGTTCTGCCTGGGCAGGTCTCCATTCAGGACTACCAGAGGAACATGTGCATCCTCTCTGTTTCTTCACAGATGCTAGAGGGGTAGGGTGGTGAGCTTCCCTGGCACTGACCCATTTAGGCAACCAAGGCATGCAACATTGTTTCTCTGAATTTTGGCCCTCCACTGAGGACAGGGTGGTAAGTCAGGAAAAGCACAGAACACTTAAGCCCCTCCCTCTCTGCTCACTCCCTTCTCTGTTCCCTTCTGTGGACTTCCTTTACCCTGCTGCCTCCTGCCCCCCTCCTTCACCAAGCTCCACCTTTGCAGATGCTGGGAGTCCTTCTTCTGCTGTTGGCAGCTGCCTCATTGGGCCTTGTGCTGCTAGTCCTGCTGCTATTACGGAGATACCGGTTGTGCTGGGGATTATTAGTCATCTTCTGGCTTGAGTGGGTCCTGCAGCCAGTCCACAACCTGATCATGGGTGACACTAAGGAGCAGCGTATCCTCCGCCATGTGCAGCAGAACGCAAAGCCTGGAGACCCTCAGAGTGTGCTAGAAGCCATTGATACTTACTGCACGCAGAAGGAATGGGCCATGAACGTGGGTGATAGGAAAGGTAGGTGACCTCTCTAGCAGGCAGAACCCTGGTCAATCAGCACTGTTGCCTCTACAGGAGAGTCCTGTTAAGGGGGTGGGTGGTTGGGTTTGGGAGCCCTGGAACGTGTTCAGGTGGGAATGGGAGACTCGTCAGGACCCTGAGCCACAGGACCCTGCTTGTTGCTCCCTGACCCGGGGCAAAGATTGTTCAGAGACCTGGACACCCATTGCCGGACTCTGCACCCAGACCATTGCTCCAGTGAGGAGAGATGTTTTCCAAAATGTGCTTTGTAAGGAGAGAGCCAGCCAGGGAAGGTCATTGTCCAGGGACATAGGGGTGGGAGTCAGGTTCTGCAAAGTCCCTACCATAGATGTCTCCATGGACACCAGTCCCTAGTGACTCCTCATAACCCCATTACTTAAGAAGGCCACAGTAGGAATTACATTCAGGACCCTACACTCAGACAACAAGAGTGGTGCAGCTTCCCTTGACTTTGTCCCACAGTGTCATGGGACCTGCCTAGGAACCAGTCAGTCAGGTTCTCCAGGCACCTCCCCTGGTCTTGGACTCTAGCCCAGAGCACAGATGTATGTTCTGCTTCACCTCCTGGGACAAGACTTCACAGCCCCTGTCTAGCCCCCTTAGATTATATAACTCTTGAGGGAGCCAGGGAGGGTGGGAAAAAGAGGGACTGGTGTGTGCAAAGGCATAGGAGCCTGGAGGACTGTGGAAGTTTTAAGAATATGTGCAGTGAGGACAGGTCCTCAGAGCTGGGGACTTTGAGGGAAGTAAAAGACCCTCTCCAGCAATGGTTAGGGACAGTGGGGAGGAAAGAGGGACCTGTTGCTTGATCTGGAGAGGGGTGGAACCTATGAGTAGGAGTTAAGTTCCCCTTTGTCCAGCCACACTTACATACTCCCCAACTGCTCCACAGGCCAGATTGTGGATGCTGTGATTCAGGAGCACAGCCCCTCCCTCGTGCTGGAGCTGGGGGCCTACTGTGGCTACTCAGCTGTGCGGATGGCTCGCCTGCTGCCAACTGGTGCACGACTGCTCACCATGGAGATGAACCCTGACTTTGCTGCCATCACCCAGCAGATGGTAGATTTTGCAGGTCTGCAGGACAAGGTGTGGCATGCCTGACACAAGTGACAAATGTGGACTTGAAAGGGGAAGGCAAAGAGGTGGGGAGTGCCTAGGGCACACCCAAAATTGATTCATGCATTGAACACATGCTTTGCCTGGGCTTCTTAGTGCTTTCCAGGTCTGGGGTCATGAAAGGAATACCCAGCAGCTTGGGAAGAGTGATATTGCCTGGAAATTCCCAAGGCTGCTCCAGGAGGAAGCAGGCAAAATCCTACAATCTAAAAGAAAATTAATGGGAGACAAAATCTGTGGGTGTCTGGTGGGGTGGTTGCAGGGAGTGGGGTAGGGGGCTCTTATGTGTTCCCAGGGCACAACACCAACACATTGTTCTAGGTCACTGTCCTGGTTGGGGCATCCCAGGACCTCATTCCCCAGCTGAAGAAGAAGTATGATGTGGACACACTGGACATGGTGTTCCTTGACCACTGGAAGGACCGATATCTGCCAGACACACTCCTCCTGGAGGTGAGCTACACATGCCTCGCTAGAATAGGCTCCTAGGTTGGCTGCTGCTGTAGGTTCTGCTGGGACCACCCAGGTCGGTTGATCTCTGCCTCTGAAGATCCATGTACTCTGGCCAAATCCTGCTGGGGCAGTCCAGGGGACATAGGTGGCCCCTGGGGACAGCCTTGGGTACTGCATCAGTTAGCTTTCCAACACTGTGACAAAATACCTGAGAAAATCAACTTCAAGGAGGAAAGATTTTATTTTGGCTCACAGTTTCAGAGGTGTCAGTCAATGATCACTTGGCTCTGTTGATTCTGGGCCTGTGGTGAGGCACATCTTTGGTGGACAAAAATGCTCACCTCATAGGAAGCACAGTGGGAAAGAAAGAGAAAAGGGGAGAAAGGGCTGGGGAAAGATATTTTGTTCAAAGACACACCCCCTGTTATCTGCTTCCTCCAGTTAGGCTCTACCTCCTAAAGTTTCTACCACCTGCCAGTGGTGCCACCAGTTGGGGACCACACCTTCAACACACAAACCTTTGGGGGACATTCCATATCCAAACTATAATAGGCATTGAACTACACCTAGGGTGCTACCTAAGGTCAGGGAAAGCAGACAACCATGGCGGCCCTGAGGCAGGTGGAGATGGGAGGAAAGGGGTTGTTGGGTCAGGGATCAGATAAAGTAATCTGTTGGAAGCATGGGGGTCAGATTGCCTGAATTGGGAAAATAGGGGTCAGAAAGCCCAGGCTGAAAGGGCACTAGGCTGAGGAAATAGGAAGAGCAGTTCTAGGGGCCACAGCCACTTTGCTGATTGGGTATCTGCTGATACTGGCTCCAGGGAAACCAGTGTGTCCTTAAAATTTGTCTCTTGAAGTTTCTATTGTGGGGGCTGGGGTTGTGGCGCAGTGGTAGAGTGCCTCACATTTGCTAGGCAAGCACTCTACTACTGAGCTGTAACCCTAGCCCGACTTTTTTTTTTCTTGACCAGTTTCTTAAAGGACATTGGGCCCCTAGCACCTCCAAAGGTGACCAACATTTCACTCTTCCTTTATGACATGAAGAACTCATCAAATTTTGGTATCACTGATATCATTGGTCTTACTAAAGGTCAGCTTATATCTATTAAGGCTGACTCCTGAATCTCTGCTTGACTCTAAAACTCTAGGTGCCCCGTCTTCCTTCTCATCTTGTACATTTCTGCCCTTTCTTGGTGCCTGAGCACAGGTGCCCTCCTTCTGAGTAGTTCTTTGTTCTAGATATTTTCAGCTTACTTTGCTAGGACATTGTTTTTTTTTTTTTCCCTAAGAGGAAATACATCGTGATTCGTAGTGTACTTCCTGTGCAAATTCCAGATCATGGGGTTGTCCCCTGACCTAAGTGACCTTACAGCTATGTTCTCTACTACTGTAGCCTGGGGGCCCCCTTGGCTTTCTTCCACTGCCAACAGGCTGAAAAAGACTGCCCTCCACCACTTCCAGCTGAAAATGCTGGGTGACTGTTGAACATAGGGCAGCACATCCCTGCAGAGGTGCAGAGTGATGTCTGTCATTTTCAAGTGAGAGCCCCCTCCTGCCTGTGACTTGAGATACCCAAGGTCACTTATCTTTGTTGTTGTTTTGGTAATACAAGTGCTCTATCACTGAGCTATATTCCCAGCCCTTTTTGAGATAAGAGTCTTGCCAAGGCTAGCCTTAAACTTGAGATCCTACAGCCTTAGCCTTCCAAGTCATTGGAATTATTGGTGTATATCCATTGTGCAGGCTTTATTGTTGTTTTACAGTACAAGGGATCAAACCCAGGGCCTGGGTAATACTCCAATCTGGGTTGCTTGTTTTTGCTTTTAATGTTTAAAACTGCTTTTTAACTTTTATTTTGTAATTATGTGGGGTGGGGGTGGGATACAAAAAGCCAACAACCCTCCATGCTTCCAAACTCAACTCCAAGATGTGTCTGGGGGACCTTTTGCACTGCCTCTTTCCCCACCAGGATACACTTCCATTCAGGTTTCTTTTATTATTTATAAATATTTATATATTTATTTTTCTGATGTGTGCACATCTACCTCTCAGCTTAAACATTTTATGGAGTTTTTCTTCTGACTGCAGACCCTGGGGGGCCACACCTGTTGCAGCATGTTCAATAATGACTCCTTCATCTTGTAGAGAGCTCTGTATCTTCCCATATCCCCAAAATTGGTGGAATAGAGATCTGCAAAAGCATGAACCTTGGGATATCCAGAGAAGTGGGTAGTCTTGTCAGTGGCAAGATCAACTTGCCCCCCAATCCTGTGGGTCACCAGCTCTTGTCTGTAATGACTGTAGCAGCAGCCCAAGCTGCTTAGGGCTCAAGGGCCTGTGTTCCTAGAACTAGTTATCTCAGGAGCATGCTCTGGTTCCAGCATTTCCTCTACTTCCTCATCCAGTAAGCATTTATTGATGGAGATTTATTGCTGTGTGTCACATGTTTTTCTAGGGACTGAGTTGGATATAGGAGTGAATGGAAGGGTGGAGATAGTGATTCAGTGGTAGAGCATCTGCCCAGTATATATAAGGCCCTTGATTTGATCTCCAGTACCATGAACAAAAAAAGAAAAAGAAAGGAGGAGCAAAAAGTCCCAAAGTCCCATCATTTCAGAAAGCTGATGTTCCAGACACAGGACTAGGACCTAACACAACCCTTTCTGACACTGGTTGCTCTGGGGAGAAAATGAGGGAGTGAGAGAGACCTGGTCCCTAGGGCAAGGCATAAGACAGTGCATGAAGCAGCATCTTGGGGAGGAGCACCTGGTTTGGGGTGAATTTTCCTGGCTCCATAGTATAATAGGTTCATTACTCTGTCTGTCTGTCTTCTGTAGGAATGTGGCCTGCTGCGGAAGGGGACAGTACTTTTGGCTGACAATGTCATCATCCCAGGAACACCCGAATATCTGGCATATGTGCGTGAAAGCAGCAACTTTGAGTGCACACATTACAGCTCATATTTGGAATACAGGAAGGTGGTGGATGGCCTTGAGAAAGCCATCTACAAGGGCCCAAGCAGTCCAGTGCAGCCTTGATCGTCTATCCTGCTCTGGGCTCCCCTGCCAAGCCTGGTCCTCCAAAGGGCAAGATAGACTAACTTCTACTAATGCCATTTCTATAATTCTGAGATTGTCCTCAAATCCAAAGCTTACTTTAGGCCTGTAAGGCCTGGGCCTTGCCCATACAGTGACCTCTCTGTGTTGCAGTTCCAGATTGTCACACTCTGGCACGCTCCATAGTATAGGTTCATTGTGTGAAAATACTGCTGACAAAGCTAAATTGAGGGTAGCGGGGATAGCTCAGAGCACTTGCCTAGTGAGGCTCTGGGTTCCATCCTTAGCAACACACACCACAAACACACACACACAGACCAAATTGGGGCAGGTGGTATCTTTGGTGTCACTGACCAGCAAGTGGAATTCCAATAGGGTTTCTACATGGTCCTCAGGCACTGACACCTCTATTAGATCCAGGAAGGGGTGTGGAAGTCAGACATCTACAAACTGCTGTGCCTTCCACTCAGGATGTCCTCAAGGCTTGCTGTCAGTAGGTGGCAGCAAAGTAACTACCAGAATTAACAACTCATATCATACTTTGGACTCCTGAATTTTCACTTTCTTTTTAAGAATGAATCATAACTGCTTTACTAAAATTGGCTAGCTGCAATAATCTTATACTAAAATAATGTTTAAAGGACAAAATAGAAATTAAAAATTAAACGCTGGGCATGGTTCTGCATACCTATAATCCCAGTGGCTTGGAAGGATTATGAGTTCAAAGCCAGTCTCAGCAACAGTGAGGCACTAAGCAACACAGTGAGACCCTGTCTCTAAATGAAATACAAAAGAGGGCAGGGAATGTGGCTTAGTGGTCGAGCACCCCTAAGCTTAATCCCCAGTACCAAAAAAAAAAAGAAAGAAAGAAAAGATTAAGTATTTAGATACAAGATAACTGAGTATAGTTCTTCTCAACTGCCACACTGCTCCCTCTTTCCCAGGACCCTTTGCTAATATCAAACATGCCAATTTCCTCTTGATGGAATGCTAATGCTACAGGTTAGGCTCATGGCTGGCTGAGTCCTGTGTATCACACCCAGCCTAGGATTTCTGGCCATAGCAGTGAAGTGGAAGCCAGCCTTACTTAGTATTACTGAAAAAAAAAAAAAAAAAAAAAAAAAAAAAGAAAAAAAAAAAACAGAACAGAGAAATTGGCCAGCCTTTACCCATCTCTAAGCAGGCACTAGGTAGAGGTGAACGCAGGGCTATGCAAAGTACCTGACTCCCTGGACCCTCATGTGGCACTGTAAATGATTATGTTCCTTCCTATTCCCAGTCAGCTTGGTTTAATGCAAAGGAAGGCAGGCTTAGCCTAGCCAGAGCATTTCTTCTGGCTGCTCAGGTACCAAGTGGTGAAGCAGAGTTGATTTGTGTATGCCTAAATCTAGAGCTGCTCCAGCCCCCACCTTGGCTCTGAGGCCCCAACTCCTCCAAGTGAGCAGATTACTGGCCACCCCAGCAGGATCCCAGTTCCTATACTGGACACAAATATAAACGCTGTCCAAGCTGAGCTCACCTGTGCCCATTCCTGGTCTCAGGGCCAGCTAACCACCCATAAGCCAGCCCACTTCTCTGAGCATAGAGAAAAGGAATTAGCAAGTAGCCAGGGTGAATGGATATGGAGAAATGCCCAAAGGGCAGGAGCAGAGTCTGCACTGGTCAGCCTTTACCTACCCAAGGCTGAGGGAGAAGCCCAGTGGCTTGGGAAAAAGAAGCTGAGCCACACAAAACAGAAAGTTCTTTGTTGCTTTTTTAAAATTTTCTTACAAAAAGTTAGATGTTTACCAATACAATCTTATTTTGGTTTTGTTTTTAATGCTTTTTTTCAGTGTTTTTCTTCTGTTTTTAAGTCACAAACAGCAGGCACTGAACAGCATTCCCTTGGGGGCTGCTGCCAGAGGTCAGTCCCGGAGGTTACTTGAGGTTCTGGGCAGATGCAGATATGGCACCCATAGCAGCCCCAGCTAGAGGCAGTTCAGGGAAGAGTTCCACTATATGGGGATCCTACACATCCACAGATCCCAATGAGTGGTAGAGGGGCAAGCATAGCCTGAACTCCATCTCGCTAATCCCCTGCCTGGGTCAGCCCTCTTGGAGCAGCCCCATGCCTGCAGTCTGCCTTCTAAGCAGGGTAGGGCTTCAGCCAGGGGAGGCCTCCACTCTCCATGGTCCCACGTCTTTTCCCAAGCCCCTCCCTCCCTGCCTGGCTGTCTGTCCCCAGGAGTTGCACCTCAGTTCCATATTGCTCCTCTGGGGCACTGGGCACACAGGGTGCTCTCTCCTGTTCTCTCAAAGCAAAACTAGTTACCCTCCCCTGCCACTTCACTGGTCCCCACCCCTGCCCACACACAGCACCATGTCAGTAAATAGCTAACTCTGGCCTACGGAGTTAGGTCGGGAGAGCAGAGGGAAGAATGGACAGGGTGGGTCAGGAGGGGTGTCCATAAAGGTCCTGGCTTCGGGTGAGAATCTCAGCCGCCAGGGGGCTCCAAGCTCCACGACAGGGTCTGCTCAGGATGGCCCTTCTGGTGATCCCTAAGAACACATGGTTGGGTCCTGGCCCTGAAGAGGGAGATGGAAGGAAGAAAAATGCTGCAACCTCTGGACAGAGATCACTGGCCATGTGAATGCAGATGTGGACAAAAGCAACTACTATGGATCAGGAGATAGGGGCCAACCCCCAGGGACTTGACACTAGGACCAATCCTGACTTGTTGGACCTGGTGGAGTCCTATGCTAGAGGAATTTAAGGCTTATGGGGGACCACCCCCTGCTATGGATTAATCTCCTCAGGACCTTGATTTCACAGTGCTATGAGGCTATGGGCCCTGGGAGGATCCCTGCTCAGATCTCAGTCTGGCCTTCCCTAAGATGGGCATTTGGGCCTGCTGTGCTTGCTGGCAGCTTGGGTCTTGCCAGGGAGCAACAGGGAGAGCAGAGCATGCGGCCAACAAGAGATTAACAAGAAGCCCTGCCCAGAGGATAGGAAAACAGTTGGACAAACAACCAGACGAGAACATACCAGGCATGCAAGCTAGACCCAGGAGTCAACGGGCTGAGGCTTAGTGTCCCCCACGGCGTCCACCAGCCTGACCGAAGGCCTGCTGGGCCCGGGAAGAAGGGCCTTCCTGCAGGGGTCAGGCTGCAGCACACAGATGGGTGGATAGGTGGGTGGGCAGGATGATGGCAGAGGCAGAACAAAGCACATTAGTTGCAGCTGAAGGGCGGGGCTGAGCTGGTCAGTGGGGTCAGGGCCAGGGCAGCATGGAGCAACTCAGCTGGCATGGCTCACGTAGGCTTAGGTGGCATGTGGACACATACAAAGGCCTTCACATAAAGCCAGGGACTGGTACAGAGCAGGTGATGGGTGCTGCACTCTCCACTGGACCATGGCATGGACCATACACATGCATGCAGAGAAGGATGCAGAGTCACTTTCTCAGGCTCCGGTCCAGTGCATTGTGTGGCTAGGCGGAGCTCTATCCCCTTTTTCCTCCCTCCCAGCAGGTGGAGCTCTGAACCCAACACCCAAAGGCTGACTGATGTGAAGGGCTGCTTCCCAGGCTTGGTTCCAGCTCCCAGTTGTTCATGGATAAATGTTACCCTAGTCATGCCCCAGGGACCAGATCAAACTGAGTACTACCTAGCTGCTCCTTGGACAAACCCTAGACATACAGCCTCCTTGGTCACCTACCCACAATCACTTACTTTCAATGGTTCCTTCTCTGAGGCCTCCCCTATAGAGTCACTGCCCAGAGTCCTCCGCTCCCTCCGGTCCATGGTGGAATATCCATCTGTGGAGTGGGTTAGGGTTGGTGGGGCATGAGGGGAGCTCTGAGGGGCAGGCACTCTAGGAACAAGTTAGCTCCTCTCAGGCCAAACTCAGGAGACCCCTTGGACAGGGAGCTTTTGCAGAAGATCCCCACCTACCAGATCCTTGGAGACCTGTCCTGGTGCCAGCTCTCACCAGTACTGCATTATATTCCCTGGGTATCCCTGAACCAATCTTCTCCAGGGAGCAGGTCCATGGAAGTTCTTCCCAGCACTAACCACACTTACCCCATAAAACCAGCAGGACTGTCTCAGAGCCCTCCCTCCTCCCTGAGGAGGAAACAAGTTCACAGCACCTGCCCTCACCTGGGCCAAGGGCATCCACGGGGATCACATCACGGCTGCCTGGCTTCTCACCATCTGGAAGGCATAAGCAGGTAGCTGGTTACAAGGAAAGGACAAGCAACTGGGGATGGAGAGATGACCAAGGCAGATAAGCCCATCATAGGACTGACCTCAGTGACCTTGGGTGCTCTTGTTACTAATGTCACTGCATTCTTCAGCCCAGCTTCTGCCTGCTGGCACCCACCACCCAGCCTGGTGCCAATATAGACAGCATGGGAAGGAAATACCCAGGAGGATGAGAGCAGGGAAAGGGGCCACCCCCAACCTTGTCACGATCAACGCAGGTGGGGAGCCACTCTTGAGCCTTAGGGATGGACTCTTGTGCCATCCACCTCTTCCTCTGGCCTGTACTTACCAAGGCTCTTGTCTACTAGAGGCAGCGTGCTGTCATCGAAGCCTCCGGGACTAGAAGCTGCCTTGGGTGCTTTGGCTGCTGCAGCAGCCGACTTAAAGAGACACAAAACAGGGGGTGAGGTGGGAAGCAGCGCCCTTGGAAACCTGACATGGTATAATGGGAGAGGGAAGGCCAGGGTGGACCACACCTGAAAGCGAGCCTTAGTCCAGCCATCTCTCTGTAGGGCATTACGTAGCTCCTTGTAACTCCAAACAGTCTGAAGCACATGTGATGCTGCTTTTGCCTCCCGAACCGACTGGCTGCAGCAGGATCAGAGGCAGGATCATAAGTCCCTGGGGCCTTCGAGTCTCCCAACCCCACCTCCTGGCCCCACTCCCACCCCCTGGTCCCCACCCCTACCCACCTATTGGCTCCTAGTGCCACCAGCGCGGGCACGCCACGGGCCTGCAAGAGTGAGCGTGCATTATCCAGGCTGTCGGACACAATCTCATGGATGGTGTTTAGAACGGCAACCACTGTGTCTTCTTCCAGGCGGGCTCCGGGTTGAGCTGGAGCCTGAGCACTGCGCACGTTCCGCACCAGTTCTGCCATGGCGTAGCTCCCTAAGAGGCAGGGTCTGGTATTAGGACATAGATAACCTCTGCCCAACTGTGTGGGAAGGAGCAGGGTTGAGGCAAGGGGCATTGCCAGGAAGGCCCCCAGGACGCCATAAGGACCCCTAAGAGCAGGGGGCTGAGCTTCGGAGAATGGGCCAGGAAGACAGTGAGTTCCTGTAGCTGGCTGGGACCAGCCCAAGACACAAGGGCAGGGCCTGGATTCCCAAACTACCCACCCCAAACCAGAAGTGAACGGCCTTCATGGTTCTACACCTTGGCCCTGTCAATGTCCTTACCGATGAGGTCTTTGTTGCGATGGTCCAGTGAGAGGTTGCGCAATGCAATGGCTACAGCACGCACCACCTTGTCAGTTTCAGACTGCAGTAGCTCCACCAGCACCGGCAGCCCACGTTCCTTGCGCACTGTGGCACGGATGTATGTGGCCCACTGTGGCGGTGAGGACAGGGAGATGGGTTGCTCAGCGAGGGGTGGTTCCTCACAAAGTCCTGCCCCAATAGCTCAGCACTACCTCTATCACCCAGGGTGTGTACCTTGAACCTCCCAGACCTTGGGGAGTCACACTGTATCTCACCTCCCCCCGAAATACCCTCCAGCTTGGGCAGGGATTGGGGAAATTCCCTTCCTGTCCAGGTCATGCTCTCCCTGCCAAAACTGGCCCCTTACCATCCAGTTGCCGGCACTGAGGTTTTGTAGGGCACCTGCTGCAGCTTCCAGGGTGTTGAAGTTCCGACTCTCCGTGAGGAGGGAGAGGTAGAGGCGTACTACCTCTGGCTGGTACAGTAGCTCAAAGCCTGGGTACAAGGACAACCAGAGCCCATAGTCATCCAGAACCCCCTACCCTTACTCCCAAAGCTGTGGTGAACTGGGGCCAGGGATGAGTGTGGAGGAGTCAGGACATGTTTTCTATCAATGTATTGAACCCTATAGCCACCCAAAGAGGAAAATGTTCCCATTTCACAGAGGGGCAAACAGGCTTACTCAGAAGGTAATAGGTTTGGGTGAGGACATTCCTTCCTCAACCATGCTGCCAAAGAAATGGGACTGGATCTGCCTGGAAGCCTGAGCATAGCAGGGGACTTTTGGGGAAAGGAGGTGACAACCAGGACATACCACTAGCAATAAGCCCCACCAGGCCAGGGCACCTGGCTACCCTCCCTGGAAACAGGACCCCTGACCCAACCCAAATGCAAATGAATCTGTGAATGAGGGGCCTGCCCTAGCAACAGGGCCTGCCCTCCCTGCCAACCACTCTTAAGAGCTCCAGTAATTAAGGTCTCAGATTGTGATCATGGCTGCCCTAAGATGGTGCCCTGCAGAAGGATCCAGAGTCAGAGGTGGAAGCAGCATTCCAAGCCTGCCTTTCCCTACTTTGGGCCTCTGTCTGGCTCTAAGACATTACTTCCCTTTCCCCTATCCTCTCACATTTCATCACCGCTCCCCTGTCCTCAAGTCTCATGTTCCCTCTACTCTAACTGGGCTTACTAGTCCCCAAACTCTCCAAGCGTTCTCCTCTAAGGCCCTGTTGCTCTGCCTGGTATGGCCCCACATCACACCCACCCACCCAGGGCTGGGTCCTTCTACCCATCTTGGGGACATCTGGGTTCTTCTAGCTTGCAGGGCAATGTTTTCTTTCATGAGCTAGTTCTGAGTGCAGCAAACAATGCCAATCCATATACATGAATCCGGCGGACAGAGGACATGAAGGGTGAACAACCCTGTCCCTGCATGAGTCCATAAGAGGGGCATTCTTGGGTCCTGGCCCTCTGGTCCATGACCTACTGGCTCCCAGCCCCCATGGAGTATACTGAAAGCCCTACCTTCCCTCTGACTGGCCTGTTTTACCTGCTGAGTGACTGAGCAGAGCCTGGCCTGTATCTTCCCATCTACCCTACCTGAAATTACCTGTGATATTGATCCTGATTCTGAGCCCTTCCGAGGTGCCCAGGGATTGGACCCCTCCATGAAATCCCAAACATATGGGCCCATTTCCCTGTCTGAATGATCCCCTCAGACTCTTCAAGCCTGCTTGATGGCACAAGGCTTCCCCAGCTCATACAGTAGCCCCACCAAGTACCCATGGCCACTTCTGGCTCTGCCTCTTCCCACTTACCTTTTGCAGCCTCAGTTCGCTTGGGCAGGTCCAATGTGTCAAAGTTCCGGTCCATCTCACCATCTTTCTTTCCTGAAACAGAAAAGCAGTGTGAGGGGAGGAAATCTTCATGGGGCACAAGAGTATATCAAGAGGATTAGGCATCGTCCTCTCCTGCCCAGAGATCAAAAACAACCTTAATGTCCAGGCCTGGGCACTGAGAGGCCCTGGGTGTGAAGCACTTTTTTAGTCTGGGTCAGGGAGGTGGGACCTAAGGACATCCCAGCCCTGCCCTGGGGACTAGGCCTCACCTTCCATCAGGTTCTGGGAATGTACCACAGACCTCTTCATGGCTTCCTTGAAGCTTCCAGGTATTTGAAATAAGGGAAACAGGAGCCCATGCTGGGTAGCAGTTAGGTACAAGCATAGAGAAACTGACAGGGACAGTGCTTGCTGAGGTCACACAGAGAGGCAGGGCTGGGGTCAAGTCCCATCTAAGGGGAAAATTCCCTAGTCAGGGGCCAGACATGAACATAGTCTCTACGAACCAGAACCCCCTTACCCAGGCTGGGTTCCTATAGTGGCCCTACCAAATTCTTGTGCAGCCCTGGCTTGCATACCTCCAGGACAACAAACTCAGTGCCTCTAGCCATCTTCCTCTTGGAAAGCAATAAGCCAAGCTCAAATGACCTGAGGTTCCTGCCTTGCCCATCCTCATGGGACAACTAAGCCACATTATAGGGGCACATTCTGCCCCGGTACACACTCTGCCCTCTGAGTAATAGACATACCCCAGGCCTTGCACACTTTCTGCTCTGCCCTGACCCTGCTTAGGTAACTGAGTCTGATGTTACAGAGGGTATTCCCTCTCAGGCTCCCCAAAAGTCCATGGCTCACATTCCTGCCTTTGTCAAGTCCATGTAGTTGTCATGGAGATGGCTGCCTTTTCATGGGACTGGGGGTGGGACAGGGCCTTGAAGCTGGAAGGCATCCCAAGAGCCCATTGTACCCACTGCCCTGCAGACGTCATAGAAAACTGTCTTGAGCCATGGAGACACGCATCTCCCTGATGCTACAGCACCTGCCAGGCCTGGACAGCAGGACAAACAGGAACTCACCTTGATGGAACCATTCCTCTGGGCGGCCGGAGGAAGCACAGGAGAGAGGAGATGAGCCTGAGCAGGTGGCACCCTCCCTGTGCCCTCAGATTCCCACTGTGTGCCTTGGGCCAAGTAAGAACCTTGTCCCAATTACTCTTTGGGGCTGAGAACTCACCAGTGGGACAGGCAAGGGAGGACCTGGGATCAGCAGGGCAGGTGAAGGAGGTACACTGTTCTGCAACTGGTAGGGGATGCAGGTTCCTGGAAACTGCAACCCCCAGGTACCTAAGGGGACAGTGTGCAGCAGAGGCCTAGCCCAGCTGGAGTGGGGTATACCTGCAGGGCTTGTCAGGACATGTAGGTGCTCTTTAAATGACCAGGGGGTGTCACCTATAGCACTTTCCAAATTCACAAGCCAACAGAACCCTTTTCTAGAGTTAAGGGACAGAGTTTGGGCAGTAGTAGACAACATGAACACTTTTCTGGGGGGCTCACAACACAGGGTGAAGACCAGGCTTGGGTGTGAACCCTGGCCCGTTAGCTGTGTGACCCACAGCAGTTCCCTACTTCCTCACCTGCCATGGAGGGCTGACCAGATGTCCTCCAGCTTTTGTGGTTGTCTGTCATGGATATGAGAGACTTTAGCCCAGGGAACAGGGTCTAGGGGGAGCATGCCAATCTCACCCACCCACCTTTGGCCTTCTTGCCACCAAAGCAGCTGGCGTCATCCCTCCTCCGGCGCTGGGAGCCTGCAGCACTGCCTGGGGGCCCAGGCTCAGCCTCCTGGTACCTGTCAGCCCCAGGAACCTCCTTGTGCACATGGTAGGACAGGTTTCGCATGATGCATACGCAGTTCTCCACAGACTGTGGGGAAAGGTGACCTGGTGGGGCAGGGCCACGGGGTCTGGGGATTGCTGACCATCCCAGGACCCTGTGTGTGGAACTAGCTTTCAGGAAAGATTGGCCACAGTTAGGCCAAGGAGGAGCTACAAGAGGAAACCCCTATCTTAGGGAGCACTTGCCATCAGTAGGACCACGCCTTCTTCTCAGTGTGGCCGCTACCAGGTGGGTCATGTCCAGATCCACACCCATGCCCCTTTGGGCCACCCCCAGACAGTTCCAGACCCCTGGGTCCCATTCCTGCACCATCCAGTTTTTGATCCTTGGAAGGAGGCTGCAAGACTGTCCCTGCCCTGCCCACCTTGTTGTCTGTGTCCTTTCTGCCCACAGCTGACTGCAGGGCATGCAGGAGCGCATCCACCAGTCCTTCACATTCCCGGAGCCGTCGCCTGGCCTCAGCACCATCTGAGCTCACATTCCTGTATTGCCAGAGAGCAGGCCTGGTGACCCCTTAACCCCCGTAAGAACTTCTCCAGCCCCAACCCTGGCCCAAAGGGCTTGTCTTCATCTGTACAATTGGCCCTGCTGCTGCCACAACAGTCCCACTGGGATAGTATACCAAAACCTGAAGCACAGTGAAGGAGGGGCAGGAAGTCCTGACAACTTCAACTCCAGGAGGTGGGCTGCTTTAGCTCAACATATCTGTTGGGCATAAGGGGGTCTTCCCTGACTCCCAGTTTAATTAGGAAGGGCCAAAGAGGGGCCCAAGGAGGCCTGAATCCATCAGTACATGGTAATTCTGCCCCTGCATCCCAGCAGCAGCACTAGGCTCCACACTGAGAGGCCTGGACCCCACAGGACCATTGGGGCAGGACCTGATGGATGCCTGTGGAGTCTATGGAAGGCCTCCCAGAGATAGGAGGGGAAGAGCAAAGGTCATAAACATGAAGGGACAAGACTCAGAGGTAACTGGACACAAGGATCTTGCTCCTACTCCCTAGCTATCATGGTGATGGGATGATGGGCAGAGCTAGAGTGGTTGGACATTATAGGAAAGGTGGGAGTTCCTGTCTAGAGGTTGCCCTTGGGGGTCTCCCATCAGTCCTACTTCCCATCAACAGGACTCGTGATGTGGCTCTGAAACTCCTAAGATCCAGGTGGTTCACTGTCTTCCATGCTCTCTGGGACTTTGAGAACATGGTTACCCACCAGGACAGGGCTCGGGTGTATGTGCAGTCTCTGGCACCTGTTTCTGCCTCCCTAATTAAATACCCAGTCATCCTGTGGAAACAGCCTGAGCCCAGCCCCTACCCACACCTCAGGCAGCCTGATGTGTTCTTGAAGACAGTCGTCCACTCAGCATCCCGGGGCTTGGAGTCCTCGTTGGGCTCTCGCTCCCAGCCCGAGTGGGGCACGATGACCTCATGGGTCAGCGTCTGCAGGCCATGGTCAATGATGACCATCTTCAGGGGTTCGTAGGATGACAGGTTCCAGAGTGTGCCTGCAGGGCGCCGCCGACCAACCATGCTGACTACTGGGCCCTGCCTCCCCTGGGGACTATGCTCAGGACCTGCCCCCACCCTTGTTCCCCAGTCCACATAGGAATTTTTTGTTCGGTTTGGTTTGGTTTGGTACTGGGAATTGAACCCAGGGACACTTACCACTGAGCTACAACCCCAGTTCTTTGCAGAAGCTAGCCCAGAACTCGAAATCCTGTCTCAGTCTCCCAAGTAGATGGGATTATAGGCATAAGTCAAAGTACCCAGCTTTACACAGTTAAAAGAAAAAAAAAAAAAAAACCTACACTGATTAACTGTGTAAAGTTAATCAGTATAGGTTTTTTTTCTTTTTCTTTTTATGGACTGAGGATTGAACCAGGGCCTTAGTCCATGCTAGGCAAGCACACTAAGACTGAGCTACACTCTAGCTTGCACAAAAAGTTAGAAAATAATAAAAAGCCAGGAGAGGTTCTGGAAGACCATCCTGGCCTAGGCAAGATATGCAGGCAGCACCTAAAGGTGGCTTCCAGCTGGGAGGGAAGAGCTGGGCTTCAGAGGGGCCTGGCAGGTGTCATCTCTTCCTACCCATTCCTGCTATGTAGGTAGGTGGAACAAAGTTCCTGAGGCCACCAGGCCATACACAGAGATGGTCATGTGACCCTGCCTGCTCCTTCAGGTCCTGCAAGACACAAACCCTACTACCCTACTATCATGGGGTGGGAACCAGGAAGGTGGGTCCTGGTACCAGCACCCCTGCCTATGGTAATAGAGACTGGGAATTTGTCACAGCATCTGGGCTGGATGCCCACTCCCAGGGCAAACAGTCCCAGCAGCTGGAATTCCTGACCTCCTGGGTGCTCTCCCCCAGGTGGCCTCACCCCTTGCAGGCTGAGCCTTGCTCTCCTTTCTTCCTGGGGGAAGTAGGCATGACCAGGTCCCACTCACCAGTGACCAGCTCACGGACCTCGTTGTCACGGGCTGCTCGCAGCAGGCGCACCAGAGCAGGCACACCGCCACAATCCCGGATTGCAGCCTTGTTGTCGGTGTCACGGCCATAGGAGAGATTGCGCAGTGCTCCACAGGCCCGGCGACGCACTTCGGCCCGAGGGTGGTCTAGCAGTGCCACAAGCAGTGGCAGTCCACGCAGCTGCCGTACACGTCTCTTGACACTCTCATTCTCAAAGCACAGGTGCTGCAGGTAGGCAGCTGCATTGGCCTTCACAGGGTCCACAGGGTGCCGAAGCATGGCCAGCACTTCAGGTAGCTCAGGGTCCCTCCAGCGTGGCTCCTTGCGGGCACTGTCCACTGAGGGTGAGCGACGTACCACCCGGTCCAGGCTGCCCAGACTGCCCCGCTCTGGCTGGGCCAGTGGTGCCGTTGCTGCTGGGTACAGGGGCCGCTCATCGGTCAGTTCACCAGCATCATCTGCTATATCCTCATAGGCCCTGTTCAGGTGAGCAGGGCAAGTGAACATCTTTACAGCCGCTGCCAGCCCTACCCTCTGAGCTACCCATCACAGTATCCAGAAGACTATAAATGCCCAGAGCAGGGCTGGGCTGACAGAATCTATATCTCAGTACTGAGCATGGAGTGGGTCCCAAAAGTCATGCCCAAGAATTGACCATGCCAAAAGTCATGACCAAGCAAGAACTGACTCACAGTCAATGACAGAGCCAAATCCCAGCCAAAGGCCACTGGGGATGGGGAGTTTGCTCACTCCCTATCACCAATCCTGCACTAAATGTGTTTCCATGTAATATTTTTCTGTGATAGTGAGTGGGAAATCTCACCCCATTTTGTAAGATCATCTGGCTAGTACCAGGAAGTAGGGGAAGTAAATGACTTTCCCTTCATGTGGTCATTCTAGTAGAACCATCTGAAGAGCATTCAGGCTACTAGCCCTTCAGAGTATGAGATATCCTTTGCTCTCAGTAGCCCCATGGGCTCTCATCAAACCCACTTCCCAGGGTAGGGACTGAGCTAGGAGGGTCAAGTAACTCACCTAGGGTCACATAAAAAATCCAGACCCAGGCTGTGATTATGTTCCCACTCTGCACATATAAGGCATATAGACAGAACCAGAGGCTGTGACAGGAAGGACTAGGGGCAATGGGTTCTAATTATTCTGGTACCTGGGAGAGACTGAAGCACAGGGATAGTCTGGGACCTTGAGCTCAGAGTAACACCCTGAATCTCTTGCACTTTGGTGTTAACAGCCATCTGTGTGGAACAAAGCAGGAATCTGGCACTGTCACCAGCTTCTCTCCTGTCCAGACTAACATCTACCATCTCAGGGTCTGTCCTTGCTGCTGTCCTTGAGAAGAGTCAAGGCTGATCCAAACTAAAGTGTGCATGACTAACTCAGCCCCGGCAGCTTGACTGTGGAGTATTCTATGGCTTGGGTAGAGAAGGTAGAATTTCCAAAGGAGGCAGCCACATGGAATGGGGTGCTCACCTGGCACGAAGGCCCCGCCCACACTCAGCTCTTCTCCGTGTGGCTGTGCCATAATCGGGCTCCAGCTCAGGGCCACCCTCATCATCAGCGGCCAGGCTGCGTGTGTCATCCTCCAAGCCATAGGGCTCTGCCTGGAAGCGCTCAGGCAGGGAACGACCACTTGATGGTCCAGGCTCAACACCCACAGGGAAGGCCTCCCGGCGGCCAGGCAGTGTGAAGCAGCCATCACCAGGTCCTGGGCCAAGGGGGCCAGTGCGTGGGGGCCGTACCCCTAGACCCCGGGACAGGCTGCCATAGCTAGGGCCATCACGGAGCTCAAGGCCATCAGGAAAGCCATTCCCACTACTGAGGTAGGTTCGGGAGAGTGTGGCTGCTGGACCACCACCACGCAGTAGGAAATGCCGATCCAGAGGGCCATCAGCAAAAGGGCCAAGTGGAGGGCCACCATCCAGCAGGGGGAGTCCATCTGGGCCCAAAGGCACCTGCCGTACTGTCCTCGTGGTCACTGTCTTGACAGTCTTGGTGACCTGGTGGATAGGCCGGTAGTGTGTGAGCTGGGCAGTCCAAGAGGCCTGGACAGTACCCTAGCAGAGCCAGGGTGGCCTCAATATTCCACCCAAACAGGCGGCCCCTAAGGGGCTGGCTCACATGCCCACATCACAAAGGGAGAGCTATGGGCTTCCTGGCTTGCTTTCTTAACATCTGCACCCAGCCATACCTTGGTTTCAGTGCGCCGGGTTGTACCATCTTCAGATGTGACAATGGATACATGGGAGGTAGGTGTACCAGGGTCCTCCTCCACTGTCACTGTCTCCTCTAGCACCTCAGGTGCCTCCGGCATTGTGGCCAGTGATGCCTGGCTCCCTGGGCTCTGCTCCTGGGGGAAAAGAGGCAGATATCAGGGGGCAGGACCTGCTGCTCATATGTCCCTGGAGTGTAGGTGCCTGGTTCCCCATCCTAGGGCCTCCTTGGGTTCCACTGGCAAATAAATAGCTTAGAGAGGTACAGGCCTCTCTGAGCTTCAATGCCTTGGCTATTGCAGGTTTTCCCAGGCCTAAAGAGGTCTAGATAGGACATGCAGGATGTCCTCCTGACATCATTTGTTACTCCTGGCTGGACACTCAAAGTTTTGTGCAGCCTCCTTCCTATTGCACTCCAGAAGCCTGGAATGCATAAATGCATAAACATTGGGGGTCACAGTTTTAGTGGCACTGTCTGTCTCCTGTGGCCACTCCTGGTCTCCTGTCAAGTCCAGCCAGATGCTCTCACAGGACAGAAATACCCAGCTCTCAGAATGTACTGTAGTCCAAAGCACCAAAATATCCTTGATCCTTCCAATTTAGACACTCTTAAAGGCATGGTCTGGCCCCACCTCAGGCCTATGTCTGGTGCCCCCAGCTGACAGAGATTCTAGATGTCATATCAGAGATCAGAGATAGTAGATTTGCACTACAGTCACCTTACCATCACCCTGCAGGGGGTACACAACAGTGAAATTCTAGGCAGGACAACTCTAGACTATGCCCTTCTGAGATCCATGTGCTAAATAGCTGGACTTGCCAGTGGGGAAGCTGAAGCTGAAAGAGGACAGGCCAGTTCTGCTCTGCTGAGTGGCATGGAGACCCAAGCCAATCTGTCTTTGGGCATATGTACCCCAGGGCTCCACCATGCTTATGTCCAGGGATTGGCATCTACCAGGATGGGCAGGGGGACTGAAATCAAAACTGTTGTGGGTGGGCAAATGGGAAGCACATTCCCGGGTAGCCAGGGACAAGTCAGCAGTACATGCCTCACTCTGTGGCCCAGGCCTCACAGAATGTGCTCCCTGTCTGGGCCCCTTAAGGCCTGCACAGATCCTGAGCAGAGGTCCAGGGAGAGTTGCAATTCATACTGCACCTGCCTGGCTCCAGAGCTATACTCTGGCTGCATGTGTCATTTTGGGAGGTACTCAAGGCAAAATACCCAGGGCTGTTTTCAGGGCCTTCCTCCTGAGATCTTTGGCACAGGAATCTGCCTCACATCAGGGCCCTGTCCTAGGGGCCCTAATGCATATGGGCAGAGGTCTGGGTAGGAGCCTGCACCAATATGTTAGGACAGTACATCCCTCAGGATCAAGAGAAAGAGGACAGCAATAGCACAGAATGCACTCCCCCCCTCCCCTAGAAGCAGGTCCTCAAAAGGTAAAGAGATGAGATTATAGATGGGAAAACTGAGGTCTGGCAGAGGGGAGAAAGTTTACTCAGAACCTCACTATTGTTAGCCAAGGGATTTCAGGCACTTATCTGTTAAGGAATCCTTTGAGTGACACCTTACCTCTTGGGAACAAGGCCTTGATGGCCACCAGCCCAGTCTTAGTGGAAAGTCTGCTGGGACCTGGCCAGAAAGAAGAGACCCTGTTCCCAGGGAAGAGAAACAGATTGAGGTCCAGAGTGGGGACAATTGGTAGTGTGCTGAGAGGGAGGCCTGGGCTTTTACCCCAAGGGCAATGGGGAGCTGGGAAGGTTCTAAAGTAAAAGTAGGCACAGGGCAGCTATCCCTTCTAGCGCCTGGGTTTCCCCATGTGTATCTGGTAACTGCGTGTCAGGCTTCAAACTCTGTGCAGGGCCCTGAGATTAGTCACAGCTCTAGTGTGGGGCCCAAGAAAGAGGGGTGGCCTTCCTGGAGACAAGGTAGAGGGGAGGAGCAAGACTGAGGAGACTGTTGCCAGTCATATATGGCCTCTTAGATTTTTATACATTAAACACAAGTAGAAGAGCTCATATTCCCTAGCTAGGTAGTAGGGAACTGAGCACATACCAATCAGCTCACTCTGCCAAGTACATGCTGTTCATGAGCCCACCAACCCACAGACTCACCAGAAAGATGTTCCAGAGTTTGAGCCACAGAATGGCTTTGGGCATTTCCTTACCATAAGCTTCAGTTTACCTATTTGCTGCCAGCTCTGAGACCCCAGTAGTTGGGAGATGAGGGAAGGACATTGTGGTACCTCATTACCAATCTGTGGCCTATCTTCCTCCTCCCAAGTTGGCTATGGTGAGGGTCTAACAGTGCAGAGTTAGGGTGAAAGAGTTAGGAAAGCAAGGGCCCCCAGCCATCAGTGGTAATTCTGCAGTATCACCACTAACATTGGGGATCAGCAGCAAGGCAGCGGGATCCCAAGGACCCAAGAGTCCCTGCTGGCAAATGACCTCAGGGAGCTAAAAATGGGCAATGACTTCATCCAGGCAGGTGGAAGCATGAGTCAGCTGGCACTCAAGGAAAAGCCCAGCCCTGTTACACATGCCTAGGCACACACAGACAGGGATCTGGAAACATGCACAGACACATGTACCTGATTCCTCAGGCAGGAACATGTGCAGGTCCATAAGTATATGAGCACCCAGCCTAGTTCACAGGTCCGAACATATAAATTTGTGGCACCTCTAAGAGCACCCAAAGTGCACAGTACTACTATTCTCAGAGGCATATGCTAGAATACCTGTATTCTCATGTCTTCCACTGGTTTATCCAGACCCTTACCCATGTGGGACCTCGAGATATGCTTTCAACATACAAGGACCAAGCCACAGACTCTCCGAGCTGGCAGCAAATAGAGAAACTGAAGCTTAAAGCAGAGGGATGTCCAGGTTAACTCCATGGCTCAGGCCTCTCCAACATCTTTATGGTGGATCTATAGGATGGTGAACTAATGACCAGCATACACTTGACAAGGGGGGCTGAATGGGGTGCCTGGTTCCCTGACTGGCTCCAATGTCCTATTCTGGGGTTCTACGATTCACATTTGTCAGCCCAGACTGGCCTGCAGGGAACCCTGTCCTGCAGCCTCACATTACCTTTGTCCTAGACCTGATTCTAGGCTGTTCCCCTCTACAGCCCAGACATTGGCACCATGCTGGACACAACACCCCTCTCCTCCCCTACTCCTTATGTCCTGCCAATCATTTATTGTCACCTCCTCCTTGGTCCTGGTTTATCCTTTCACCTCATAGAAGGACCATGTTCTGTGGGGCTCACATTCATCCTGGGGCTCTCCCATCTATGGTGCAGCAGGTCTATAGCTTCTGGGCCTGGCTTGGAGAGGGGCTGCAGCCCAGATCTGGGGTTTCCTATGAGTTCCCTTGGGCCTGTAGAAGAGGCCAGAGTGTCTGATGAGGCAGACCCGCCCACTACCTCTCAATAGGATCCCTGCAGACACAACTGAGCACAGCACAAGCGCCTTGGGCCCCAAGAGGCATCTGCCTCTTTGGGGGTTGTTTTCCTCATACAGAGATTCCGGAAACAGGTTGCCAGTCCAATCTATGCAGCCAGATACAAGAAACATAGGGGGTAGAAAAGCAAGATGTAGATCAATGCTCAAAGGTCTATGAACTTTATAGATACACACTCACAGTCTGTATCATGAAGAACAGACTGCAGAGGTGGGCTGCCCACCCTACGCAAGGTCTGCTGGGTACAGGTTAAGGTGAGAATGTACACTTAGAGACCACAACTCCTGGGCCAAGTCTCCAGAGGGCAAGCAATGGCTACCCCTGGATGGATAAAAAATTGGAAAAATAATAGTTCTGAATCCCTCAGTATGACACTTCCAGGTGGAGTACAGGACAAGTCAGGCTGATATTTCCCACGAGGCATCCAGACCTTGGCCACCACAAAGTACCCTCTCCTTTGGTGTCCATGGCCGCTGAAGGTTGACCTTCCACAGTAGCAATATACCTGCCAGGGTGTGGCCCTAGACAAGTGGGCTGAAAGGCCAAGGGAATCTGGTGTCCAGCAGGCTGGGAGAGCAAGCCAGTCACCTAACCCAGCTTCCCTAAGCCTAGACCTCAGCTACACTGTACCCACGAATTCCCCCCTGATCCCTCCGTTTCTGAATCAGTCAGTAGCCAGACCCCCGGAGCCAGAAATGCGTAACAGGCAGAAATCTGGCTGTGGGAGACACTCCTCCTACCATAAAGGGTCTTATTGGGGTTGCTCCTCTATTCAGCCTATTTCCCCGACTATTACTGAATCCTACTTCTGAGCACAGTACAGGCTGCTCACCTGCCTTCCACTCTATCCAGTACTGGGAGGCGACCAGCCCCGTTTTCCTCTGAGACCCGTCCTGCCTCCACACATGGGCAGGACCAGCTTCCACCCCTCCTCTCATGAGCATTGCTGAGGCAGAGCTTCCATTAAAGCTCCAGAAGCTCTTTCGTAGGTCCCCAGAGTAGGAGTCTGCGCAGGGGTAGAGAGGGGAGGGAAGGGAAAGGGAGGGTGCCCCAAGGAAACAGGAGGCCTGGTTGGACTTCCCTCTGCAGACTCAGTCAGCCTCCCTCTGCACAGAGAAGGGCTACTCAGGGAGGCCCTGGCCCTCTACCCGGTTACCCCACCACCTATCCTGGTGCTGGCTGAGATACACCCAACCAGGTCAGGTCCTGGCTCCTTCTGAACCCAGGGTCACCTGCCTTGGGACACTGCGCGCTAGTTCTGGAGACCCAGAGGCCCCAACCCATTCTGCACAAACCCAGGGTAGTGTGCTCACTCCTGCCACCCCGCCTGGCCCTGGGTCCCGCGCAGTCCAGCCGGGAGATCAGACAATAGCTGCTTTGGGCCAGCAGCTCAGCGTAACAAAAGCGGGTCCTTCCCGGGGAAGGCCGGCGCCCCGCCCTCCGGTGGGGCTGGCCCCAGGATGGTGCCCTCGGCCCCCGCCCGGAACCGAGTTCCCTCCAACCTGTCTGAGTTCGGCC
>NW_026000130.1:9778264-9785923 GCF_001458135.2 Marmota marmota marmota
GCGGGGCGGGGCAGGAGCCAAAGGAGTGGAGCGAGGTTCGGCATTCTACTGTCGGGGGCGGGGCTCTGCAGCCAGGATAGGCCCGGGTGGTCCCCAGGTCCCTGGCAGCTGGTCAGAATTCTCGTCCCTCCCCCAGGGGGTGGCATTTTCCAGCCCAGTGACTTTAGCCAAGTCCTTCCTAGGCTTCGGTTGGACTTCAGCAAATGAACACCCTTCCACCTATACAGACGGAAAAACTGAATTCAAAAGCCAGCATCTTTGGCATAATCCATTTATCCTGGTTATGACTCCATTTTCCCCTTCTAGGCCAATGAGACAGTAGTTAAGCATTGTTAGCGCTGCAAGTTCTCTCAGATCTAGTCCCAGCCCTCTGCCTAGCCCCTACCCAGCATGGGCTTCCAAGAAAGGCCCTCCCACGGAGCTCAATGGGGACCTGGCGAAAGTCCACAGGCCTACTTTATGTTTTGAGTTCTTTCCATCAAGAGACCCTGTGTCTTCCCACCCTTTGAGGTGTCACAGTGGGTCAAATATTGGGGCAGGAGAACAACTCTTGGGTAACCTCGTGTAAAAATCTTAATCCCTTTACCAGGTGTGGTGGCACAAGCCTGTAATTCCAGAATCCCAGCGACTGGCTGAGACAGGAGGATTGCCAGCCTCAGCAACTTAGTGAATTAAATAAAAAATTAAAAAAGGCTGGAGATGTGGCTTAGTGGTTAGGTGCCCCTGGGTCCAATCCCCAGTACCAAAACCAAACCAAACCAAAATCCAACCCTAAAAAAAACTTAATATCTTGATCTTGAACCCTCAGAAAAAGTCCTGGGGGCTGAGCTGGCTTCAGACCCTCTGTTTCTGATCTACTGGGAAGTGGTGGATGAAGTGAGGGGATCAGAGTTGCCAATTAGGGGTTCTCTATCCCATGGAGTCCCCAAGCAGCCACACCTAAGGAGTCTGACTCTGTTTGAGGGAAACTTAGGTGAAGGGGAGGGAAATTCAGGAGAGGGTCAGTGAGGGCGACCTTCTTGGATCATTTCCCACAGAGGCAAGCCAATGGCTCCTGCATCATGAATGACAAACCAGGTTCTGATATTAACAGAGCTGGGGCCAGCCCACAGAGGCTTTGGGGGTACTGCAAGAAAGGGGCATAGGCTTGAGCTTCTTGCCTCATACCACCCCTGGCTTCCACAATATGCCATGTACAGAGGTTATACTTCCAGTAAGCTCAAGCACTTTCAATGTCCACTATGTGCCACTTTGAGCCTCAGTTTCACTACCTAGACAGGAGTGGGTTGACTTTACCACTGGCCTACTGCATCCTCCATTCATAGCTGCCCAGGCCAGTAAGAAGTATACACTGCTTTAAGGGAATGTGGCCCCGATCCTGAATTAAGGCCGGTTTGGTCTTCTCCCCAAATGTACCAGTTGCTAGTGCCCCAGCCACAGGCCATCTTGCCTGAGCCCAAGGCAGGTCCAATGGCCCATCTGGCCAGGCCTTCATGGTACCCTTCCCAGCTAGGTGAGGATCAGCCCTGCTCTGGCTGAGTGTCTGAAGGGCAGGCAGCCAAGACATGGAGAATCCCAGGAGACACAGCAGCAGTAACTTCTAGCCTTGGTTCCATAGTCTTGGCCCCCAGCTACCTGTCTTGCCAGCTTTAGAACTCCAGCTCTGTCCCGAGGTTCAATGATAGCTCACCCAGCACCTCCTGCTGGGATTAATCTGAGAAGTAGGTTTGGCATGGAGGCAGTTGGGTCTGGCTAATCCAATGCCTCTCTGTGTCCCCATCAGCCTAATCAGTCCAGCTACAGCCCTGGGAACACATGTTGTCTCTGCTCCCAGCCAAAGAAAAAAGGGCAGGGTGGAGGAGAGGTCATGGCCTAAGGTCATGCAGGCTCAGTCCCCAGGAGGCCAGGGCAATTCCAGACTGTGGGAACATGTTTTTGCCAGAGCATCGACCCTCTGAATGCCCTCTGTCCTCCCACACTACTTATCTGTGAGCTGTAGAACAGAGCCTGTTCCAGGCTGGGAGGGATAGACTGAGTGCCTGGTGTTTGAGGAGCAGCCTTGGGGTCACAGGCTGCCATTGTCCCCATGTGGCTCAGCTAGGCATTCTATTCCCCTGCTAGAGTTTAGGGAACACCCTTTGGAACTCTTGAGGTTTGGAACTCTTTGAGTTCTTGTATTCATACTGATTCCTCTCAGTCCCAGGCTCCTGTGGGTGGTTATGCCACCTGCCCGAGACCACTCAGACCCAGATGCTTAGGAAGAGTTCCCCAGTGAGTTAGGGGCATTCTGAAGACATGTATTTGACTTTGACTGTGTACTTGTACAGGGCCATACATTTTATATGAGTGGATCTCATGAGTGGACAAAAGAACCATCACCTGGCCACTGTCAAGCAAGGCCAAGCTCAGGGAGGGGTCACTTGCCCTAAGTTCCTCAGCCTGACACAGGCAGATTGTCACCAGACTCTATAGGCTCCTTGGGCTTCCTCATTCCACCCTCATGACCCATGGAGGTAAGGGAGATGTTGGGAAGGTCTAGGAAGTCTGACTCCTGTGGAGCCCTATCTGTTCCACTGGCTAGGAAATAGACAGGGCTTCAGACCCTCTGGGGATGGAAGCTGCCTAAAGCCTATTCTGAGGGCAATGGCCAGCAGGGAAACTGAGGCTCCCAGGTCACCCTCTGAGCTGTAGACAGAGCCTGGAACCTCAATCAAGCCTTCTCCTGGGGATGACCTACCAGTGCATGCAATGAAGAAGAAAATCATGGAAGGGAGGCTCCAGAACAGGCAAAACCCTCAGTGTCACCAAGCTGCCCAAAGAGCTGCCAAGATCAGATCCTATCCACTGAATCCTGAGCGTTCCCTCAGTGGAGTGTGCTAATCTCAGGGTCAAACTGTATCTTGAACATCATTCATATAGTGCCTAGCATACCTAAGTGGCTAGCCAACATCCTTGGGATCTTTTCTTTCCTCTCCAAAAGCTCAACAGGTCTTATAACAAGCCATTGCATACATCAAAGGTTTGCTAGGACTCTTTGATTGATTCCCCAGTTGGCTGTTTTTACCCTCTCCCAGTCAGTGGGCTGTTACCTGCAGGACCAGCTGTTGCCAGGCCATTGGTAGGGGATGCCCACTGCCCACACCACTGCTGCCTACTCCAGGCTGCTGGGCATGCTCCAGCTGCAGGGCAACATGGCGCCGCTCCTGCTCCAGTGCCCGTGTCAGTCGCTCGAAACGGGCCTCCTGCTCCTTCACCGAGGCCAAGATGCTGGCAGCTGAGTGTACATTGTAGTCCTCCATGATAGGGTGCCAGCCAGCTGCAGGCAAAGCAGAGCAAACTAAGAGTGGTGTGGAACAGTGGCCTGATGAGGCCATCACAGGCCTCTTGCCTATCCCACTCACAGATCATACAACTCACTCCCAGACCAGAACATTCAGCTCTCTGGAGGAAAGCTGCATTGATTAAATTCTAAATTAAAAGTCATTAATCCCAGGCCGGCTGGAAGCAGCTGGCTTACTCCCAGTGAGGCCTGGGGCTCTGACCCAGGCTCCTCTGCTTCCTACCAGGTCCAGCAGAATCATGGACTGTGAGTGTCTTAGAGACTGCTGGGATGGGCAGGAAGAGCTGGTGTGATGAGTGTCCACTATTTCCTTGGCCCACAGCATATACCAGCTCATCCCTATTTCATGGGACTACCCCAGCCCCACCTTATAACAGTGGACAAGGCCAAGAAAGGGTCAGGGACCATCTGTAGCCACACAACTAGTGGGCCAGAGCTGGTGCAGCCAATGGACAGGGAGTAAGAAGCCAGTCTACTATCGCAGTTGCCTAGAACACCTAGGCAAGTGACCTCTGCCTCAGCTCCCAGCAACACTGGCCCAAGGACTATTGTCCAGCCTCCATTTGCAGCCATCCCAGCCTAAAATAGGGGCAGTATCTGTTTCACAAGGCTAAGTGAAAATCTAGTAAAAGCCTTGCTGAGGTTCTGGCTAGGGCTACATGAAGTTTAGAGGCTCTGTGCCTGTAAGTGGCCTATGTGTGAGAGGGCATAGGCCCAAACATCTGAGGCCCAATACTTGGGGAGGTCAGGCCCACCCAGCCCCTGGCTCAGCACTGCCCCCATGGGGCCCAGAGCCCCAGGGGAACAAGCAGGGGCAATGGAGAGTTGGCATTTGCAGTGACAAGCCAGCACTTTTCCTTGCTGCTTGTTCTCTGGCTGACCAGTGTGTTTGTTTTTCATGGGCAATGAAAAGCAGACCAAGTATGCAGAGCTCAAACCCAGGCTCAGAGCCACAGGCAGGGTACAACCATGTGGCCACAGTGCCCAGAGCTTGGTGCGTGGCTTGATGCCCAGTGCTATTTGGAGTCTGCTCCTGGCTGGTCCCACACAGCCCACTAAGGCCAATTCTGCTAGACCCCTTACCCCTGCACCAACATAGAACCTGAACTTAGAAAATAGAGGCCCCTGTGTATGAATGCCACACACAATGACTGACACAAACAGAGGGCCAGGTCTGCTACTCACTGGCCAGGATGGAGCCAGCTGCAAGGACAGAGCTCCTAGAGAGGAAGGGCCAGTGCTAGGCTGGGCCACATCAGTGATGGCTGAGTTGAGGACATAGTGTATTTCAAAGGTGAAATGATACTATGGGGCCTAGTCCCACCATGACACTTGAGAAACCAAGGCCCATTGAGGGCAAGAGACCAGCATAAGTCCCCACACCTGCTCTTCATCTCCCCAGCTCCTGTCACATAAATAAAATGGTCAATGTGACCTTGTGGGGATGCTAGTGTGGGGATAGGAGCTGTTAAATCAGCCATACCCTGAGAATGAATGGCATTACAGCTGGGAAAGGTATTAGCCCCACTGGGAAGAGGGGGTTGGGAGTGAGGCACAATTCTCTGGCCACCAAAAAGCACAGCACAGGCAAAGAAGGAGTACTCTGTCCTGTGCACATCTTCCAGCACCCAGACCCAGTCAAGGCGTAGACACTAGGCCTTATGAAAGTATAAACTGAGACTGGTGGTACAAAGAGTGGTGCTAGATGGGTATGGAGTCTTCCTGCCTGGGAGGAGACAGACAACCCAAGTCCTCAGCCATGTCTTGTTTGCTGAGTTGGCCCATCTCAGCTGAGACTTAGAGCCAAGAAGCAGAAGGGACCAGGACACTGCATGTGGGTAGCAATGATCAGGATCCATGGGACAACTGCTGGCCTGTGGGCAGGAGGCAGCTTTCTTCTCTCCTTGTGCCGAGAAAGATTCCTGCTTGACCCCCATAATCAGTTTCACATTTTCCAAACAGGAGGCCACTTTATGACAAATGTGCCTACCCATAGAGTGAATTATAAATGACAGGGACAACACTGGGCACGCCAGGAGTGACCATACATCAGGACAGTGAAAGAACACGAATATCCAGACCAGAAAACATTAGGAACCTTGTAGGCGGGTTGGTAAGGTCAGAGCTGAGATTAAATGTTGCAAAACTTAATTATAAAAGAAAAGTGACTGCCTAGTCCCAGCACAAAAGACACCAGATAAGGGGCTGGGGTTGTGGCTCAAGCGTTAGAGCGCTCGCCTAGCATGCATTAGGCACTGGGTTCGATCCTCAGCACCACATAAAAATAAAATAAAGATATTGTGTCTACCTAAAACTAAAAAATAAATATTAAAAAAAAAGATACTGGCTGAGTGTTTAGTATTAAGCTAAGAGCATTCCCCCATGGTCTCAGAATGCTGCTGGACAGGAAGTTGCATGAGAAGCCTGGGTGGAAAAACAAGTGACTCCAGGACACACAAGTTGGAAGTGGGAGACTGAAGGAAGAGCAAATCACAGATGGGAATGTAGGGGGAAGGACAGACAAATGGGTGAACTGATGGACAGGCAGGTAGGGGATGGAGGGAGATAGATGGGTGAATACAGGGATAGGCAGGTGAATATGGGAAATGGACAAATGCATAAATGGATGGATGGGTAGGTGGGGGAATACAGAGGACAGACAGACTGACAGGTGAATGGAGCAATGGATAGGCAGGTAGGGGAATGATGGTTTGACAAATGGGTGAAAGGATGGATGGGCAAGTAGGATTATGGTGGGTTGTAAGGATGAGGGAATGGTAGATAACTTGACAAGTAGATGGATTGGCAAATGGATGGATGGATGGGTAGGTGGATAGAAGGAGGGATGGGAGAATAGGAGGCTGGATGGAAGAGGGAATAAATGAGTGAGAGAACAGGTGCGTGCACAAGAGGATGAGGAGATGATTGTATGAGAGGAGGAAGGCTCCATGGAAGGGTGGAGGGAGGATGGATCAGGTGGGTGGATGGATAAAAAGATGGGTAAGAACTAGACAGATGGGCTGATTAGAAGCTAGATAGATGGGGGATGAAGGAATAAGTGAATAGATAGCTGATCAAATGGATAGGGCACTGTGGTGGCAGGTGTGTAACAAAAAGCTTGCAACACAACTGGAAGGAGGAAGCCCAGTCTCACATGTTCTGGGTCAAATGTGGTCAATGCTAGTTCTGTTGGGAAAGAGAAGACATCATCAGAGAAACCTCAGGATAGGATCTGAATGTTTCCCCTGAAACCAAAATCCAATATTTGACATCTTCTTGCTGACCCAGACATTCCTCCTCAGAAGGAGTCCAGCCAAAGCACTGCTCTGGAAAATCAAATTATGGGGCCCCAGTCCAATCTGGGTTGAGGAATTAGAGGAATTTCCTAAGGGTCAGGGCAGCAGGAGAGTAGGCAGCAGCTCTTGCCAGCCACATATCAGAACCCCTTCTTCCACTCCCCATTCTATACTCTGGCCATCTCGAGGAGAAGCACATGGTACCAGAAAGTAAAGTAGCAGGAGTTGAACTCAAGCCCAGTGGTATACAAGTCCATACTTTCTGCCTAGGACATTGTTGGAGCTCTGTCCCCCGACCCCACAAGAGACTTATTCCCTAATTTATTGGCCAGGCCTTCTGGGGACCCATCATTATCCCATTGCCCCTATTGGGATCATACGGTGCCCGAAGCTTCAGGGATAATTTCTGGTCAACCCCCAAGGATAGGCACTGTGCCCAATCTGGGAATAAGGCAAAGAAGTACAGACTTGGGTAAAGGGTTCACACTGGGCAGAGTCCACTCTTGCCAGAGGCCAGGACTACAAGGTCTTTGGCAGTCAATGCAGACCATGGGGTGCCTGGCAGTGCTAGGGGAAGGCTGTTCTCAGTCTCTAAGCAATGGCAGAAACTGCTAAGGAAAGATGAACCAGCAGGACTTAGAATAAAACATTTCTATACATTAAAAAAAAAAAAAAAAGCAACAAATAGTATGGTAATTTTTTAGGAAGTGACACCTCTAAGAACAACACATGCAGTAAGCATTTTAGCTGGAATAACAAGCATTGGGTTTACTTTTAGACTGTGACTTCAGCACAGTGGAGGCTGGTGTGGGGCATGTGGGACCCACTGCACTCCTCTTTCTACTTCTGTGCCTTTGTAATTTTCCACAGTAGAAAGCAGAAGAAAGTCAAGTACAGTGGTATAAGTCTTTAGTCCCAGTTACTTGGAAGGCTGAGGAAAGAGAATCGCTTGAGCCCAGGAGTTTGAGGCCAGCTTGGGGCAACATAACAAGATCCTGACACAAAGAGACAAAGAGAGGGGTG
>NW_026000130.1:9785933-9810124 GCF_001458135.2 Marmota marmota marmota
GGGGGAGGAGAGAGAAAAGGATAAGGCATACAGAATATCAAAACATAATTGACATGATAGAATCAAGTATTTTTAACATCTGGCAATAAAGTGATATCCTTAATCTGTAGGTGCTCTAATAAATCAATAAGAAAAAAAAACAGCTGAAAGTGAAGAAGACATAAACAACATGGTTGGAGGTAAGATTCACACACATACACAGGAAAGGAATACAATGATCTTTATCTTGAGGCCAGAGTGGTGGCTGGTGGTGGGGAGGGTCCCTTGTACTGGGGCTGCTCCAGGACTCTCACACAGTTCTGCACATGCCTGTGTCCTACAAAGAACATGAACTATGATTATAGTCAGAACCTAAGTAAGAAAGGAGACTGCAGAGCTCAGTAACCACTCCTCTGGAAGAATCCCCCCCACACACCACTAATGTGCAGGCTGTACTTCAATAATGGAATCTCTGCCAGCTGGTGGATATGGCCATGATGATGGCTGAGCCACCCTGGAGCCTCCCGGACAGGTGGCACTAAATGGCATGCATGTGCCCAGTGACTGCAGTCATGTAAAATGTGCAGAGCAGTCAAGACAGCATGCAAAAGGGAAGATGTGGGGGGCCAGGGGATGAGGAAGAGTCTTTCTTTAACAGTCTTCATTGTTTGTAGGATAGAAGGAATGGTCAGGTAATACCACTCTGGTTTCCAGGGAGAAGTGTTTCTACTAGAATAGCCCTGAGTACCTGGCTTAGAATGCACTCACCCTCTCTCCCAGCTCCTTTGATTGGTGGGTTTGGTGGAAGGCAATGACCATGCTCAGCTCAGGCCCTTCCTTTGTGGATTCCACCTGCCTACAGAGAGGTTCTGCCATCTTCTCTTTTTCCTTTGGGAAGCAGAATCTGTGCAGGTGAGGGCAGGTCTGCAGCATGGGGCATGAAGTTCAATTTACAGGGCTTATTCTATTGAGACCACATGGCTCTTACACTAAAGAAGCTGGAATCTTGATCTCCATGTGTCTGATTATTTTCTGTTTTGTTTTGTTTTGGTTTTGGTGCTGGGGATTGAACCCAGGGTCTTGTGCATGCAAGGCAAGCTTTCTACCAACTGAGCTATATCTCCAGCCCATGTGTCTGATTCCATTGGGCATAGAGGGATGTTTTTTAAATTGGCCTTTATTAAGAATCATTGTTGGGCTAGGGATGTGGCTCAAGCGGTAGTGCGCGCTTGCCTGGCATGCGCAGGGCGCTGGGTTCCATCCTCAACGCCACATAAAAATAAAAAATAAAGACATTGTGTCCACCTAAAACTAAAAAATAAATATTTAAAAAAAGAATCATTGTTGTCAAAAAGTATCTTATTAAAAAAGGAAAAAAAAAAAAAGAAATAAAGGAGGCTGAGTGTGGTGGCACAGGCCTGTAATCCTAGCAATTTGGGAGGCTGAGGCAGGAAGATCACAAGTTTAAGGCTAGTCTCAGCAATTTAACAAGGCTCTAAGCAACATAGCAATACCCTATCTCAAAATAAAAATTAAAAGGGCTGGGAATTTAGCTCAGAGGTTAAGTGTCCCTGAATTCAATTCAGGTACCAAATAAAGAAAGAAAGAGAAAGAAAAAGGAAAGTGGAAAAAAAACAAAAACAAATGTCCAGAAAGCATGGAGGCCAGGAAATTAAGTTCCCCAGGGGCCAGGGCAGTGCCCACAACCTGCAGCTTGGGGGATGCAGCAGGATTTTCATGCAGCCAGAAGAGCCATAATCAGATTCAGTGTGGAAATTAGATTTCCCAAGCAGAGGAGGTATGTCACACTGGACCACAGTGGGGGTGGGGTGAGGGGAGACGCCCTGTAGTGATTACCCAGTATATTTGCTGATCACATGTAGAAGGGCTCCTATGTGCAAGTGAACCCTTTGTGGGCACCCTAGGCCAAGGGCAGGCCAGGACCAAGGTAGGGGCTTATGAACAGGAGGTCCTGGGGGGATTAAGGGGTATGGGAGAGCTGACATAGGAGGCTAAGGGTCAGATTAAGGCAGGACACACTGGGGAGTCAAGGACATGGTGGGTAAGCAGATGGGGCTTGTGAGTATTCCAGTGATTGTCTTCCTCCATAAGAGGCCTGAACCACAGGGAACCACTTCTGGATCCCATGCCACAGATACCTGATCTCTGTGCCAACTGCACCCTTCGAGTCTTTGTTGTTCCTTGAGACTTGCATCTCCATGGGGACATAGGGATCAAGGGTGGACCCTAGGCTGAGATTTAGGGCAGTGCTCATTCTGGCCCCTTCTGTGCCTGACCTAGACTCCAGCTGCAGCCAAGTCTACCTGAATTGCAGATAGACCTAGGGGCAGTAAGGACCCAGATCCTCTGGGGTCTCTGCAGCAACTGACCTGGGGCAACTCTAAGGGCCTAAGGCCCCAGGGCTGGAAGCTCCAGGCACAGAAGTGTGGGGGCTACCAGCATACAGTATCCTCTCCCTACATATTCAGACTACCCACTTCATCTATGACAACAAAGCCCATGGAAGTTGAAGGGACTTGTCCCCTAAGATGTCTCATCAAGTAGGATCAAGCATGGTGATGGTGGCAGCCATTGCCTCTACTCCCTCCCCTGACAAATATTCAGCCTGCAAGGTGCACTATATGGCTCATCTTCACATCTCAAGGAGATAGGAGCAGTGTGGGGGGTTATGAGGTCCCAGGCACATAGTTGAGCCCCACCTTTCTGTACTCTGGAGTTGGGTAGAGATAAAAGCATTCCTGAGGAGGGGTCTGAAGCTCACTGCAAGGCTGAGACTAATCACAAACAAGCACAAGGCTTGCGAACCCCATTCCTACTAACATTCAGATGGCCTCACTGAGGCCCAGTCAGCAACAAGTGTCCTGACAGGCCGAGGGGCTATAGCTGGGCAGGTGTAATAGTTACCATGCTGGCCACTAGCCTGTGTGAACAGTGTCCTAGGCCTGGAACCCCCCCGCCACACACACACAGACGGTGGGTGGACCCCTTCTGCCAGGCCCCTCCATCACCATGGCAACACCCAGGCTTCTCTGGAAGGACAGAGTGTCTTTGTGTGACACAAAGCCCCTTTGAGGGGTAGGAGGGGTGCAGCCCCTAGAAGCCTATGGCCAGAAAGTCTCTGGGGAATAAGGGAGGCCCTCCTGGCCCAGCCTTTCTTCCCTGGTTTGCAAAGCTAAAGCAGCCATGGTGGGAATGCCTGATGATTAGGGGATGGATCAGGTACCATTTGCTCCAGCTGCCCATAAAAAGGTTCCTGGGCTTCACAGCCCAGGAGATACAACAAAGGCCATGGGCCTACTCACTTTCTCACACATTCTTTTAACAAGAAATGATTTCTTACTTGATGATGGGAAAGACCTTTGCAGGGGGAACTTGTGCTTGATGAGAAACACCTAGGACTGGTTACAGGGACAGTGATGGGCTGGGAAACCAGGCCTAAGGGTCCCTACTCACCCAGTGGGAACTGGAAAGTAGGAAGTCATAGGCAGGTGAGCAGGCAGAGCCCAAGGCTTGCAGGTAAGGTGGAGGGAGGTCTGGCATCAGGTCTGTTTGGGACTGGTTATGGCATCTGGGCCCCACCCCAGCTCACTGTCCTCCTACTTCTCTTGTCTTGGCACTTCCTGCTGTAGGGAACCCTCACTTTGCTGGCCTTCTCTGGGGAGAACATGGCCCATCCAGCTGTGCTGCCTGTAGCAAACTTGCTGGAGCCATAAACCCCAGGACAAGTCTAGACAAAAATGAATCTCACCATGGACTAGCTTGATCCAGGGTCAGAGAAACAGAACTCTGGGGTCAATGCAGGTCCTGGGCACCCCTTAGCATGGTAGCCCCATCTGCAATCCCACTCCACAGTTGAGGCAAGAGGTGGCTAGGCCACATTTCAGGAGATCTCTAGTCCTGGAGCCCTTCCCTGTCCTGGCCTAAGGGTCCCTACTCACCCTGACTGCTGCTGACGAGGCGCTTGGCAGTACCCCTACATGCTGGGCTCCCTGCCCGGGAGGCCCTCACCAAGTGACCTCAGTCTGACCCACAACAGCTTTGCTAACTAAGCTACTGGTAGAGGGTCACAGGTCCTAGTGGCAGCAGGAGGTGGCATTGGCCCCAGGAAAGATCTGTCCCTTTGTGTGCAAATGGGCCACCCCCAACCTGGCAATACCTCTGAGTCAGCAAGTGCTCTCTCCAGCTCCCACAGAGGCCACCACCTCATCCATCCTGTCCTGATTTCCCCATTGGCATTTGTGCTATCTGCTGATGCCTGTAGACACCAGGATATGCCTGTGGAGACCCACTATTCAATAACACCCCATCAATCCTCCCCACAGCCCTGTGAGCACAGCCAGACTGCAAAGGCTCACACAGGACAAAGTGTTGAAGTGTGCTCCAATTATTCCCAGCCAGGGGCCTCTTCTACCCAGGGAAGATGGGGATCTAGGTTGGATTGCCTATATCCTTCAAAAGGTAGTTGCTTGGTAAGAATGAGGTGTGGGGAGGTCAGGACAGGTGCACATGCCTAACCCCAGCGACTCAGGAGGCTGAAGCAGAAGGATTTCAAGTTTGAGGCCAGCCTTGGCAACTTAGTGAAACCCTGTCTCAAAGAATAAAAATAGGACTGAGGATGTAGCTCAGTGGTAAAATATCTCTGGGTTCCATCACCAATACAAAAACAAAACAAAACAAAACCCTGTGACCCAAAAAGTGGGACTCCCCCTTTTCTGGTCCTGCCCGCATAGGGACCACAAGCAAATTTGGTCAGACTTGGGAACAGCATGGAGAGACCTGGGCATAGCACTTTTGACTTTGTATCAGGAGGATCCTCTAACTGCCATGGCAGAGGCTGCTGTGGTGGAACTTTGGATATTTGGTTGTGGATGGATGGGAGGTTGGAGTGGGTAAATAAATGGGGAGTTCAGGATGACTATAGGAGTTTGGACCTGGTCAGCTGAGAGAAGGAGCCCAGATCCTGCACTCCAGAGTGCAGGTGGGGATGTGTTAGGCTAGAGAAACCAAGGACCCACTGGATATAGGCGACTCCAGAAGAGAGATTAAGGCTGGAGACAGAGAACCACTGTCAGATTCTGAGAGATAATGAGGTGCAGAAAACAAATGAACAAACCAACAATAACAACACCACCACCACCAACAACAAAAAACCCCACAGCATCATGGCTGGATGTTGTGGTGCACACCTGTAATCCCAGCAGCTCAGGAGGCTGAGGCAGGAGGATCACAATTTCAAAGCCAACCTCAGCAACTTAGCAAGGCCCTGTCTTAAGATATAAAAAAGGGCTGGGGATGTGGCTCAGTGGTTAAGTACCCCTGGGTTTAATCTCTGTAACCAACCAACAATAACAATAATAATAACAACAACAAAACCAACAACAACAAAAAACAAAAACAAAAGAAAAAATTAGGGCTGGGGAGTGCTGGTCTGTAAATCATCCACAAGGCCTGAATTCAGTGTCCAGTACCACAAAACAAAACAACTCCTCCCCCCACAAAACAGCACCACTTCCTAATAGGCCTCCCTTTAACATTTTTTTTTTTTTTAATTTTTGGGGGGGTGGTTACTGGAGATTGAACTCAGGGGCACTTGTCCACTGAGCCACATTCCCACCCTTATTTTGTATTTTATTTAGAGACATGGTCTCATTGAGTTGCTTAATGCTCAATGTTGCTGAGGCTTACTTTAAACTCATGATCCTCCTGCCTCAGCCTCCCAAGCCACTGGGATAACAGGCATGAGCCATTGTGCACCAGCTTTGCTTTAACATCTTTTAGAACAAGGAAATGACATTACTCTCCATGCCATCAGCTGTCATGGCTTTGGAAGGGACAGAAGCTAGAATACACTGAAAAGTCAGTCTTGGGAAGGTAACAGAGCTGCCATCATCTGGGGACAGTGACCTGTCCACCTGAAAGTCTAAAGACCCTCAGAGGAAAGGTGCTTCTCACCAAGCTCTTCCAGCTCAGCAAATCGGGGTAGCAGTTGGTACAAGATCTTGATCCAACCAGGAATGGTAGTCCATCCTATTGGGCAAGGTGGTTTTAGGTACCAAAGACCTGGGTCCCAAAACTCTGCTCTTACTCAGGGTCTTGTGTATATATGGCCTGTGGTAGCTGCTGCCAGGGCCCCAGGGGGACAGCACTTCCCTTCTAAAACCTGAGGTAGATGTTTCCATGCTGCTTACAATCCTGTGTCTCCCGGGTTCTGGAGCCAGTTCAGCTTAGAGTGCCCATGGCAACACACCAACCACCAGCAAATGAGCAAAGTCCTGCCTTTTATCTGCAAACAAGGAAGCAGGAATGGGCAGGGTACTCTCTCCACCCACCACCCAGGGCAGACTTCAGGCCCCGCAGTGTCCCCTCTGGCTCCCTCCCACACACATACCACAAGAGCCTTCTGGTAGCTGGATTTGTCTGTGTCCAGCTCCTGTCAAAAAAAAGGCATGAAGGGCTGAGGATACAGCTCATTTGATAGAGTGCTTGCCTTGCATGCACAAAGCCCTGAGTTCAATCCCAAGCACCACACACACACACACACACAAAAGGCAGGAAGCCAGGCATGGTAGCACATTCCTGTAATCTCAGCAACTTGGGAGGCCGAGGCAGGAGGATTGCAAGTTCAAGGCCAGCCCCAGCAACTTAGTGAGGGCCTAAAGCAACTTAATGAGACACTATCTCAAAAAATAAAAAGGGCTGGGGATGTGGATAAGCACCCCTGGGTTCAATCCCCAGTACAAAAAAAGGAAGAAAAAAAAAAAAGGCAGAAACATTACAGCAGGAAATACTATCAAGTCTGGAGATCTTCTCAAAGCTAACCACAGGTACATGTGGGTAACCACCCATATAGTCCCTGGTCATGCATGTATACAATACACAAATACATAGAGCACACCTATCCACAGGTACCCACAGATGCCCTCCCAGGTACAATACCTATGCACAGGAATTCATACCCATTTGTGGCCCTTCCTACTCCATGTGAAAATAGGTAGTAGATGGCCTGAAATTCCTGACAGGCTTCTTGGTGGGAAGGGAGGACCAGGGCTTGGCCATGACAACTCCTTCTGAGCACTGGCGTTCTGGGCAGACCTCTGTTGCTGTCCTGAACAATGGGCAAGGGTGCCTCTTCCCTAGCCAAGACTGTCCTCAGCACCAGTCTACAAGAAACCTCAGCCTCTGATCCCTGCCTCAGGGCCCTCAGTGACAGACTGGTGTGGATAGGCCCACAGATCCTGAGTTTGCAAAGGGAAAAACAAACAAATATCAATATCCAGTGCTTTGAAGACCCTCCTGTTGTGGGTGAACTAAGAAAGCTGCCTCTCGCTGAATCACATTGAGTATATTTACTAGCACAGATGTTGGGAGTTGAAGGTACATGCCCCTCAAAAGGCTAAAAAGACAGTGTTCAATGAAATGAGAATTGACCACAATGAAAAGGCGTCATCGTAATCAGGAGCCCATGGAGATTTACAGAAAAACATGACAAAGGCAGCAAATTGCAGAGAGGATACTGTAGAAAACCAGTATACAATGTCAGGCAGAAGGCAGCAAATCAAGATGGCCTTCCAAACCTAGCAGAAAATAATACAGATGACAAAAGGTGGATGGCAGGAGATGTAACAGGAATTCCCAGAGTAAGGATGAGCTGAGAGGGTTTTACTGACCATAGAAACATGGCAGGGGGGGTCATAGAAGAGGGGACACTCATCATGTTGAAGTTGGACCCTGAGTTGAGGTGAGCTTTTTGTCCAGAAAAGGTGTTTCCATCCATTTCTGTTGCTAATAACATACTACCCAAGACTGGGTAAGTTATGAAGAGGTTTACTTTGGCCCATGATTCTGGTCCAAAGTTGAGGGGTCATATCTGATGATGGCCTTCTTAGCAGGGTCCTGAGGAGGCACAGAGCATCATATGGCAAGATGCAGGGAACACAAGAAAGCAAGCAGCCAAACTAGCTTTCATAGAAGACTCACTCTTAAGATAACTCATTAATCCATTAATCTACCAATCATGATTAGATTAATCCATTCATAAGGGTAGATCCCTAATCACCTCTTAAAAGGTCCTACCTAGTTCCACTTCTTAGTATTTCATAGAAGGTATTAAATTTCAGCACAAATTTTATTTATTTTGGTTACTGGGGATTTAATCCAGGAGCAATTTACCATCAAGCTACATTTTTAGAGACAGGGTCTCACTAAGTTGCTTAGGGCCTCGAAAATTGCTGAGTTTGGCCTTGATCCTCCTTTTTCAGTCTCCAGAGCCACTGGGATTATCCGTGTGTGCCACTGTGCCTGATTCAACATGAATTCTGGAGGATACAAACCATAGCAGAAGCTGAGGAAATCATGGGCATGTCTTTCTCCAGCATTTCATGATTCAGTCTCATCAAAGTCACATTTCTGTGATATGTCTGCTTCATGATGTAGGGAGAAGGTCTGCCAGGTCCTAACCTGCCAACCTTGCTGAAGTCTGGGTCACTCTTTTTGCCAGGATGTCCACAGCCCTGGAGAAGACATGGACCACCCATGTTAACTTCAGCATGGTTCCCACTGCCTGGCTCCTATATCTTACATCTCAGATGCTCTTTTATGGAAAGGAAAAGCTGATGGCTTTGTTAAAAAAACAAAATGCCTTTCTTCTTTACCTTGAAATCTTCTCCCCACCCCAGGCTAGCCTCAAATCCCTGGATTCCAGTGATCCTTTTACCTTAGCCTTTCAAGCAGCAGGTGCTATAGTATGTGCCATGGCACCAGCTAATATCCTGATATCTTTAAGCAAGTTAACCTAGCTCCAAAATTCCTTAAGGAAACAACATGATGAAGTTCTGGATTTCAGGGTCATAATTCTATCATTCCCTCTGAATGGCTTTCCCTCTGGAGGCAGTGAATATGTCTCACCTGGAACCCTGGACACTAAGAAAGCAGTTTTGCTTTGAGAACCAAAAGAGGAAGAAAAACTCCAGGATCTATAAGGCCTGAAAAAAATGGGATCCTGTGCTTGTACTGCTGGATTTAAATCTGGGGGTGGCCACCACTATGATTTGGTAAGAAGTACCCAGCTTGGGCATGAAGGCAACATTCTTCTAGGGAACAACTGCTGAGACAAGGAACTGATTCTTCCAGCAAGACTCTAGGATTCTGAATTTATCAAGACAGCTTTGGGTGTCTGAAACAGGTCGCTGTCAACTGACCATGGGAGCATTTTTATTATCATGGGAAATCAGGATTGATGATTGCAACACATTAAGTGTGAATTCAAGAAATACAAAACAAGATCCAACCAAGTCAAAAAACAACCAAACAACAAAGTAAAACAAAAAACTCTCTTGTTCTGGCATGTCTTTTCTTTGTATTTTAAAATAAAACACTGGTAAGAGAATATTATAAAGCAACTATGTGGGCTGAGGATATAGCTCAGTTGCTAGAGTGCTTGCCTTGTATGCACAAGGCCCTAGGTTCAATCCCCAGTACCAAATTAAAAAAAAAAAAAATATGAGCTAACAAATTACATAGCCTAGATAAAATGGATAAATTCTTACAAACACACAATCCACCATGACTAAATTGTGAAGAAACAGAAAAACTTCAATACAATAGTCCTCCCTTATCTGTGCATTATACATTCCAAACCCCCATGAATGCCTGAAACCACAGATAGTAGTACCCTATTTTTTACTGTTTATATATATGCATACACACACACACATATATGTGTACATATATATCAGTGATAAAGTTTAACATAAAATAGTCACAGCAGGAGTATAACAATAACTGATAACATTGAGCAATTACACTGTAATAAAATTTATGTGAATGTGGTCTCTCTCAAAATACCTTATTATACCATATTCACCCTTCTTCTGATGATATGAGCTGATACAATGCCTACATGATGAGAAGAAGTGAGGTGAAAGACATACTTAAAAATGGTGTACAATTTAAAACTTATGAATTGTTTACTTCTGCAACTTTCCATTTAATATTTTCAGAACAGAGCTGACCACAAGTAACTGAAGCTGCAGAAAACACAGCTGTGAGCTGCACATGGTGGTGCATGCCTAAAGTTCCACCTAATTGGGAAGTTGAGGCAGAAGGATCATGAGTTCAAGGTCAGCCTCAGCAACTTACTGAGACCCTGTCTCAAAAAATTTTTAAAAAGGCTGGGGAATGTAGCTCTGCGCTAAAGCACTTCTGGATTCAATCCCCAGTACAATGCTTGCCTCCCATGCACAAGGCCCTGGGTTCAATCCCCAGCACCACACACACACACAAAAAAAAAAAAAAAAAAAAAATCTAAATTTTCCTTGGCCACCATCTGGAAGGGCGGTCTGGGTGGGGGAAACAAGGCCACCTTGGCCTCTATGGAATTTCAGGCCAGAACTAGGCACCAGTTGGCACAGTATCTGGCACATAGCAGGTGCTCAATTTGTTTCTGCTGCACTGAGGAAGCAGGGAAAAGTCAGAGAACAGTGCCCAGGCCAGCAAAGCAGTGCAGTTCCTGTGTTCAAGAATCGGAGTTTGTTCCCTGCATTGACACAGATTTTTGCAGAAAACTCCAGAAATGTCAGGAGAAAGACTGCTTTGGGCTGCAGCAGGCTCAGAAGGCGATGCCTTGGGATCTCCACATTTAGAAAGATGGGGAAGTGGAACAACTGCTGAGACAAGGAACTGATAGGCAATCAGCAGAGTTAATTAAGATGGCTGAGACTTAGATAGAAAGTGAGATGGCAGTGTCACAGGAACCTGCACGGTTTTTATACTGAAGGCAATGAGAACCTCAAGATGGTATTAAGAGGGAAGATCAATTAAATATTTGCTGAAAGAGTGGGCAAAAGAAACATGTCCAATGCAGGAACTTCCATGGCTCCAGCAGAAGCAGACCCCACCAGGTGTGAGGAAGGGGATGGGGACACTTCCTTCACTCCTACCCATCCCTGCTCAAGCCTGCTGTCCTCATCTTACCAGTGGTGGCTCTGGGAGGTCATCCCCATCAACAGGGGTGGGGAGGCTCTGAGTACGCTGGAGCCAAGTTACCAGGAACAAGAAGACCGCCATATTACACAATGAACCCCAAGGATCATGGCCCAAGGCTCTTCCAGGGCACAGGCTGTCTGGGCTACCATCACAGATGCCTTCTCCTCTACACCATGCTTAGCTACTCTGGAAATCCCTGGGTCTGAAAAGACATAAGTCTGTGACTACAAGGCTTAATTTAAAATTAACCAATGCCTGTTTCATAGGTTTGGTAAATAAATATCTGGAATTATTACTCCGAGCACAAATTACTCAGTGAATTAGTTTCCTTAAAAACAACAGCTCCCGGGCTGGGGATGTGGCTCAAGCGGTAGCGCGCTCACCTGGCATGCATGCAGCCCGGGTTCAATCCTCAGCACCACATACAAACAAAGATGCTGTATCCGCCGAAAACTAAAAAATAAATATTAAAAAAAAAAAATTCTCTCTCCCTCTCTCTTTAAACACAATAAAACAAACAAACAAACAAACAAACAAACAAAACCCCAATAGCTCCCTGTAGATGATGGGCAAATGCCAAAGAAATATGAAGACTGGAAAGGGCCCACTCGCTGTGAGGCCCAAGACGGGGTCTTAGTCTCATGCAAAGCCCTGGTCCCAAGCCAGGACTTAGGCTGCAGTGGTCAGGATAGCTGGGTGGAAGCCCCAGCAGAAGGAAGGTAGTTTTGGCATGCTCATCTTCTCCAGGGCCCTGAATAGCAATGATACCTACCCCCATCTTCTCCAGGTGGGAAGGACCAGGTGAAGCTTATAGTCTATACTGGATGGGGTGGGGGGTCCCAGAAATTCCATGCCTAAGGGGCTGCCATCTCCCAGTGCATTCAGCAAAGTCCCCTCCCCAGCAATCCCTGTTCTCAGAAGGCACAGTATTTGGCCCAGGGTGCTTAGCATCTTCCTTCTTCCTGTCTTTGCACAAGGGGCCTGGTCCTCCAATCATCTGCTCACTTCCTTCCTCTGCATCCCTATCTACCTCCTCTGGCACTCTTGTCTCCCCCCATATCCCACATCTCCCTGTCCCCTCATTTCCCCCTGCTTCCCTCCATCCCCTATATTCCTCTACCCTTTCCTTGACTGCATCCCACCCTGTCCCCACTCTTGCTTCCCCCTCACCCTGTCAGAAGTCTGGGCAGTTTCCAGCACCCCACTCTCACTAATGGTGAATGGACTGAAGAGCTCATGGTATGTTTTGAGGGGTACAGCTAACCCCCTGAGCAGAATCCTGGAGCCCCTACCCTAACATAGGCCTCTGCAAGGGAATGAGAGGAGCTGAGGGGCCTCTAGATATGTATACAGTAGACTTAGCTCTAAGGATGCTACCCTGACTGCCAGGGTCCATCAATGACTCACCTGCGAGGTGGTCATATGCAGGGATGCTAGCACTAAGGGGTCTGTGCTGGGGGTGAGGAAGGGTCCATGACTAGGAGACCAGGTGGTAGAGTCATAAACAGAGAGGAAGGCCCCAGCACCTACTCAGCTCTGTGCCTATGGTAGGTTCTGTGGGGACCAGTCCCAGACCCAGGATAGTCTAGGTTCCTAAAAGACCTACCCTGTGTGGTCTTTGAGGCAGGCTCTATAAGGACCAGGATGGGGACCGGGACCGGGACCAGGACTGCGACCAGGCCCTGGCCCAGACCCAAAATGGCCTGGGTTCCTCAAGACCTACTGTGTGGTGTCTGACACACTCAGTAGGGATCAGTTTCAGGTCCAGGGCAGCCTGGGTATCTTGATGTAGTACTATAAGTGCTGTCACCTCATACATGCCTGCCAGGGGATTTAGGCTCCCATTTTATAGGTGAGGAACAGTGGGTGGAGAGAGGGTTCCTAGCTGGCAGTATGGTTCTCTAGATTGTTTTCCCAGAAAGACTCATCTTCTCTGCAGGTCCCAGAATAGGCTCTATTTGCAGAGATGGACCTGAATGTTTCTTGTGAGAAGGGCTGGCACTGGTCACAAGCTATGCTCCTAGGCTTCATTGGTGTGTGATCCTCCCTGCCAAGGCACTGACCACAGCAGACACATTGCCTGCCTTGCCAGGACCTCAAGGTTCAAGTTCAAGTTGTTCAAATACATAAAAGTGGCTTGGGGCACAAGATGTTTATTGCAGCATCCCTAAGGATGAAGAAGAAATGGCAACATTTTGAATGTCCATGATGGGATAAAGGACAAATTTCACAAGCCCTTTGGGGAAAATGCAAGGGACAAGGCGGAACAAGTCAGGAGTGTTAAGGAGAGGCAGGCCCAATACCATGGGGCATGTGGGTAGAGAGAGGGAAACCTATCCCCTTCCCACTCATATAGACATTAGCAATAGAAAATGCCAATGAGAGGACACTAGGGAACTAGGAACCCAACCCACATCATACTTAAACACCGCATGGCAGTGGTAGTGCACACTGGTAATCCCAGTGACTTGAGAGGCTGAGGCAGGAGGATTGTTAGTTTGAAGCCAGTCTCAGCAATACAATGAGGCCCTAAGCAACTTAATGAGACCCCCATCTCAAAATTTAAAAAATCAAAATGGCTGGGGGATGTTGCTCAGTGGTTAAGCACCCTAGCTTCGATCTCCAGTACTAATCAACCAACCAACCAATCAACCAACCAACAAAACAACAAAAAAAAAAACACAAGGCAGAGTGTGGCTCAATGGTAAAGTAACTGTTCTACCACACATAAGACCCTGAGTTTGATTCCTACCAGTACAAAATAAAATGAAAATAAAAACCATATGGTAAAGGACAGGCAGTGCTGGGTTGTGGAGATATGCAAGTATGTCTTTTCCTTACTTTTCTGTGTTTTCCACATTTTCCAGCACATACAAATCTACTATTAGAAATTAAAGGCAAAAAGAGGGATGCTGGCACCTCAGACACTGGGTCTCTTGTCAGCTAGCCTCTTTGTCTCTTGGGCACACCCAGGAGAGCCTGGCCCACCTAGATGTGGATAATAGAAGGCACATCTTGGCATCACAAGACTCAGGGCTTGGTGTAGGAGGTGGATCATTTGAGAAGGAAGACCTGCTTTGTGAAGGCTGGGCCTTGCCTGGGCCTGAGATTCCTCTGCCTACATAATTCTAGATTCCTCAGTGGTCCAGGCACCAGTTTTCCCATTTGTATACTCAAGCCCCTTTAGGGACTGTGGCCAAGATCCTGACCAGCTGGGATGAGCCCTGAGGGCATGTAGCACCTCCCTCCAGGGCACAAAGGACAGCCCCAGGGAAGACACAGTAGGGAGCCATCTCTGCAGACTCATTTATCTCACAAAATGCAGAGGGAAGCAAGACTCTGGAATGGCCTAATAAGAATTTGAAGGACAGTGAAAGTATTTTGAATATAAAAAGTTTAACTAAAGACATATTAGCCAACTCAGAGCTGCAAAGTGTCAAGATCAGGTCAGTTCTGCCCCTCCCCCACATAAAAAAAATTGGGAATCAGAATCCCCAAGTCTGAGCTGCTGAGGGGCATTCCACAGAGGCGTTCTTACCACACAGAGCTGAGCTGATGACTGCTGGCCCCCGCAGCTGAGGGTCAGGCCTGGACAAAGGGTACCCAAGCCTGAGAGAAGGAAGGCACTTCACTCAGCCTGAGTCCAGAGGCATTCATGAGCAGATCCCCTAGGACAATCCTGGCAGGGAACAGCTAGAAGGTGACTATAGTCAGAATGACTGTATGAGGTCCAAGGGAAGGGCACAAGGAGTAAAGGAAGCTCTGGAGAAGACAACAATGAGGCTGGGGGCCTATAAACATGGGGGGGGGGGGAATTGTGGACATCAAAATAGCCATTATGAAGACTGCCCAGGAGAGCCCTCAGGCAGAGAACATAAGTAGGCCACCTCATCTGATGGCCTGAACACTATAGGCCTTGCCATTCTTACAGCATAGGCCATACCACTAGTCACAAATCATACTGAGAAAGGGATGGCAAGGTGAAGTACCTGGCTAGCCTATACTAGGCTCTCCAGTCATGCAAGGTTCTTATGTGGCAGCCAGATCAACTGAATTGTCCACCAGCCCTTGTGGCTGGGACACATACAGAACATGAGTGAGGGAGGTGCCTCTACCTTGAATCATGAAGATGCCAAAGTTGGTGATCCCTGAAGATGAGGCCAACTGGCTTAACACCCCCCCACACTCCCAGCATGACAAAGCTGCTTGGTCAAGGGGTGCCCCCAGGTGAAAGGTCATACAAGCTGATATCAGGAGGCTCAAGCTCCTCAGGGATGGCTCAGGGATTGGGGACCCTGGGGGCCTGCAATGACCCTAACAGTAGCCAGAATGTGGTATCTAAAGGCTAGACACCTACAAAGAGGTCCAGGTTACATTCTGAGCTTCTAGGGAGGGTCCTATCACAACAGGGACCAAGTCCCCTACTCTTGGTCAATGGGCCCCAAGTATACCACAACCTATGCAAGGAGGGTCAGCCTGCTTAAGCAGCATGAGTTTCAAGGGAGTCCCGTAGAGATCTCAGGGAGGGGAGCTTGCAGTAGTTCAACACACATTCAAAGAAACACGCAGAACAACCAAAACATTGAGAATAAAGACTGATGGCATGGAGTCTCCCTTACTTGGTCTTTTAGTTAAAAAGTAACAAGCAAACCTGGGCCTGATGTGGCTGCGATGGCCAATGTTGGGCATGGAGCTCAGGAAGTGGGAGCTGTTATCAAAGCTGAGTGTAGGGACTGTCTGTAACTAGGGACTGCCTGCCTGTCACCAGTGATAGCAAACCTGAGGACATAAGGACATCAAAATATTTCCAACTTCTAGTGACATTAGGCAAGATATTAGGCAATAAATGGTTCATATGCAACAGGAAAAACTAAACTAAACTCTCACCTGATGTTTATGGAAAAAAAAATTCTAGATGGATTAAATGCTAAGTGTTAAGAACTAAAGTAGAAACATCTACTAGAAGAGAAGACAAACATGTATTTATCTGGCTACATGCTGAGGAGGACTATACACAGAGTGATGGAACAACTAAAGAAAGGGAAAAAAATCCAACATTTTGCTACAAAGTATGAAAAATTTCTGAACATCAAAAACTGTCAAAAACAAAAAATATTCAGCAGGCAGGGAGATGAGCAAATAATTAATATGATTTATATCTTTAATTAATATCTTTAATATAGAAAGGCTCACATTAAGGGCTAAGAAACTCATCAAGACCCCAGGGGAAACCCAGCACAGGGACAGGCTGGGCTGGGTGCCTGTTTCTGAGAGGGAATACCAGGGCTGGCCCCCACCAGCCCTTGTCACCTAGGCCTGGCATCAGCATATGCCAACCCATCACATGGCCCTCCAGCTCTCCATCCCCAGGAAGCCCCACCATTCACCATCTCACAATCCCACAGTTAGCCACTGCTTCCCTGTTTGATATCCATCTTCTCAGCCAGACTGGGAGCTTCTCAAGGGCGGGGCTGGGCCTGGTGGGGTTGCCATGCCCAATGTTGGGCATGGGGCTCAGGGACTGGGAGATGTTATCAAAGCTGAGTGTAGGACACACATGTGTGTTTATATCAGTCCCTATCTCAACTTAGCTTTGATGTCTCCCTCCTATCTCCTTCCTGGTTATGGGCAGAACTATATCCTGGGGCCCAGCAGAACAGGGAACTAATAAGTATGGGCCTGGCTTCTACTTGCTAGTCTGTGAAATGTGGTCCACTACAAATGCCATCACCCATTCATCTAATGCCTAGGTCGGACATGAATAATCAATCACAACACTCCATGGACAAAGTAGAGGCAAGGAGAAAAAAGAAAAAGAGGGGGAGAAAGAGAGAAAGAGATAGAGCAATAGATATGAGGAGAAGACCAGGAATTGGAAGCAGGAAAAGAGATAGAGGGACAGGAAAGGAGTGAGCAATGGCAGGAAAATCAGGTGATAAGGGCCAAGTAGCCTTGGATGTGTTTAGCTCCCGCGCCCCCATAGACTTTGTTACTAGAGATGACATCTGACCTGGCCTCCCTAAGAAGTTAAGGGGGATGGGAGCCACTCTCTCCTCACGCTGTTGTCTCCAGACACTGTTACCTTCTGTCACAAGCAATGTTATGTCCCAAGTCCTGGACACTCCGGCTCAGTAAGCCCTGGACACAGCCTGAGCCTCTTCTTCCCAGAATCCCCTGTATGGGTCAATGGCCTGAGCACTGAAATACTTGGCCAGATACTGGTCCTCCCACACAGGAGTCAGCAATAGACTTAGCTCCTCCCAGGCTGACCTGGGCTGGCCTGGTCAGCAACTTCCCACACCCAAGGTCCTTGGGAACAAGGAATGAGAAACCAGACCCCTCTCTCTCCCTTCCCCTACATCCCTTTGTACAGAACACTCAGACACCCAAAGACCTAGGGGTTCCTGGGTCTGCTGCTACCACCTTCTCCCAAGCACAGTACCAGTGGGCAAGGCTTCCACACTGGGTGATAAGTGTCACTAAGAATCCACAGGGCTGTCATTAGTTGAGCCTCCCAAGACAGCACTAGGTAGGGAAATGGGCAGATAGCTGGCTGAGAACTGGGCATCTGTACCGGAGGAACAAGAGTAACTAGGAATACTTTTTGTAACCAATCACCCATTCTGCCCAACAGCAACCATCACAGCAGTATTCTTGACAGGGTGTCAAGTGCCATCAGGGAGTCCCTTCTATTCAAAAGGTATAGGGGACATAATTATCACTCGGTCTTCCAATCTGTTGTATCTTCCCAGTACCACATCTCAGTGAGCTATAATTAACAGATGAACTCAAAACACAGATAACACCACTGGCAGGGGCCAGCACATATAACCCCCAGCTGTGCTCAGAGCAGGATATCATTTGCTAGGGCTAGAAGTGTTGGTCAGTGGTTCAGTACCCCTGGGTTCAATCCCTGGTTTGAAAACCAAAAAACAAAAAGAAGGAAAGAAAAAAAGAATATCATTGCTAAAATTGTCTACAGTTGTTCTTGCTCTACAATGGCAGAGTAATGTGGCTGTGACAGAGACCACAAAAACCTGAAAAACTGCAATATTCATTATTTGCCTTTTTCAGACAAAGTCTGTGGAAGCTGGCCTTGAGGCCCATCAGCTATGACCAGCCAGGTGCTCCAATCTCCTAGGAGCTACCCTGAGATGAACACAAGGCTGGGCCGGCTGTGCTAACACCAGACTGCAATGGCTGGTGTCCAAGCCAAACTGGATGGGGATCAGAACCAGCTAATGTCCTAATCAATACTTACCATCAATCTGGTAGGTTGGGTCCACCAGAGGGTTGTCCTCAAGTCAGACATCAAACTGGTGGCTGCTGCCCACATTGGGACCATTAGGAAATCCAGCAGGGGTTGCCATATCCAGCCTTTATACAAAAGGTTATAAAGCTCAACCAAGGTAAAGATGACCAGGATGGATGACAGTGCCCATCCATTCTCTATTGACCACACCTGCCAGGTTCAGCAAGACTATGCTGTCCTGTGTGGGAAACAGATATGCTCAGGCCAACCCCAGGCCACTTACCTGTCTCTATGGGAGATCAGCATGTCCTAATGCCCATCCTGTGGACTCTGGCTCCTGCAGAGAAACCAGAGGGCACTGTTTAACGCTACCCTGGCTAGGGTGAATTCCTTCTGGATTAAGATGTAATGGTCCAGATTATCTCCAAATCAGAATGATGTCATTCTGAACCCTAAGGTCATCCTGCAGTGCTCTTGACTCATAACCACACACTTGTGTGCACTTTCTCGTCCCAATGTCGCTGGAACCTAGTTTATATCAAGTCAACTTCTCTTTCCTTCCTTCCACCCTTCCTTCCTTCTTTCCTTCCTTCCTTTCCTTCTTTTCCCTCTGTAGCACTGGGGATCAAACCCAGGGCCTCATGCATACTAGGTAGGCACTCTACCACTCAGCTATATTCCCAGCCCCTCTTGTATTTCTAACATTGTTGAGAGTTCAGAGGTGTGGACTGATAGTGACCTCTTTTCCCCTTCCAGAAGGCTGGGCTCATTTTATCCTGATAAGAAGCATAAAGAGAGAAGTCCCGCACAAGAGACAGTCAGGACCACAGTTTTGGTGGCCTACTCAGGTGTTTACAATTCCTCCACCAGCATGGCCCTGATCCTTCTACCCTAGAGTCCACTCCTGTATTATGGAATAGTATCTGCCTGATGCTCCCAGAGGCCAGCCCAGATCTTTTGTTCTCCCAAATAGGCAGCAGCTCCCCAGTCCATAAGATACCAGTGGCAGGTAGGCTACTGATCCCAGAGTTATGTTCAAGTGCAACCTGGGACCTGGCTCTTGGGTGACCACATTGTATGGAGCCAAGATGGGGACAAGGTGGCACCTGTCCCTCACATAGGCCACATCTCACAGTCCTGGAACCACACACTTCCTGTCTCAGCCAACAGCCTGGGGACACATTCCCTCTCATTATATCCACACCTGGAGACTGCCAAAGCACCCATGTTGTAAAAATGAGAACCAGAATGGCATAGACAGGCAGGGAGGGATGGCCTTGGTTGGGAAGCACTTTCTTCTACCTGAGTGGAGGGTATTGGGAAGCCATGTCTGAGGAGAAAGCTGATAATGATGGGAGTTCTTTTGCCTCTGCTCTATGGTATTTTCCAGATTATTCTGAGGCTCTACCCAACCTGTGTGGATGTGATCTATTTGGGTGTGCCAAGGATGACATTCCCTGTCCACAACAGCCCCTTCATCATGGGGAAGAACTTTGTGTAGGAGTGGGAACAGGCCATGGGTCAGGGCAGGGTTAGGGGATTAGGACCTGGAAGTCAGAGGCAGGAACAAACTGGGGCTCCAAGCTGGTGCATGCTCATGTGCACAATTAGTGTGCATCTGTGTATAGACGAGCCTGGAAGGACTTATCTGGAAGCAGCAGGTAGGCATGGTTTAGGGCTAGACCCTAATACCCTCCACCCCAGTAGATAAAAATGCTGCTCCTATCCTGAGGTCTGAGGCTCAGGAATCCCTCCTCTCAATATGACATCTCTGGGACACATTTGCTTTTAGTTTAAATATTCACAACAATTTTGTCCCACAAAGAACTGTGTGAATTTATCATCAACCTTGATATCTTACAGTCTCTTCTCAGGACTTGCCATATGTCGCTGTTTTGTGCAATGCAAGTTGTCTGCCAACATCTCACTGATTCCTCCTAGGTGCCCTGAGTAGAGCTAACACCTCATTTTATAGATGATGAAACCAGGTCCAGGACAGAAAGTGATTGGACCAACATCTGAGCTCAGATCTTCCTGTCTCCAGAGTTCCCCATAATTTCTACCCAGCTGGGGATGGCACGTCCTCAAGAAGAATGGGGCTCCTGCCTTGCAAGGTGCCTCAGAGGTGGTGGTGGGAGCAGTGGTGGGGAAGAAGGGACTGTGGAGGCAAAATAGTGGTAGCCAGAAGGAATGTGTCTCAGTCTTAAGAGTGTCCTTGTCATAGTGGCTTCATACAGGTGAGGTCAAGGCAGAATGATTGTAGCCAGCCTGCTGGAAGCCCTGAGGCAGTAGATGGATGGAGGAAGTGATTTAAGAAATGACAGGACAGAGATATGAAGATAGATCTAATGATGAGAATTGTGACAAGGGGGTAGGAGATACCCATTTGAGAAGACCCTTTCAACACTCCTTGAGGCTAGTCTATAGGCTCAGGGGTCATCCATCTGGTAAAGGACACAGAAACAGGAATCTTGTAGCTAGGAGAGCCACCAACCTTGTCAGATGGTTCATCCAACAAATAGGTTGGCCTGGTCCTATCCTTACCATGGCCACTCCATGCTGGGACTCCTCACCAAACTTCCTAGTTACAGCCAAGCCCTGGGGTACTACCAGCCCCTGCCCATTCCCCACAGAACCACCTCCAGTCCTGGGAAGGTCTACAGCTCTGATGCAGTATCTGTGGCCCAAACAGAACACACAGACTAGGGCATAAGCCCAGCCCAGGCTGCAAGGACCAGTCATGCAACCAGACCATGAGCTACAAGTCCTAAGAATATGAACTGCATGAGGCAGTTCCTATGGTCACAAGCTGAGTCCACAGTGGGGACAGGATCTGGATTGGGCATGCTAGGCACAAAACCCATGGCCAAGTGAGATCAGATAGGTCTGAGAACTTGCTTTATATGGCTGCAGTGTGAACTTGGTAGGCTATAGCCCTAAACAGATCTCCTCCAAACCTGCTCTGTGAGCAGAGGTGGAACTGAATACAAGTAGCTGGGGATATGTTCTTCCAGAAACCAAGGTGGGCATATTTATGGACCACACCTTGGCCACCACTGAACAGGGGAGATTCATGTTTCCCAATGACAATGGTGTCCACCATAGCAAAACCAATGTGTTCCTCTAGGCAGCTACCACCCTGAGAACATCATGTGGACACTGAAGTACAACCCATGCCTGTACCCTGCTGTGGTGACAGGACCAGGCTTGGGAAAGTGGCTGGGGTGCATGTCTGAAAGAGGCCTTTCAGGGCCATGCAAGCACAGGGCTCCATTTTTCACTGTTCCCACCATTTGGCCCTGGAGTCTACATCCAAGTGTAAGGGGGACCAAGGGGCTTGCCCCATGATCTCTGGCTCTTTTCTAGATCCACATTCTTGACAAGTAGCCCAGAGGAAGCAGAGCTTTGGCCTCCCAGGTGGGCACCTCAGGAAGGGTTCTAGTCCTTAGAAGGAGACTGAGTGAAGATGGTCTTGTCTGCCATGACCATGGTCCCAGCTGCCCTCTGGTGGCCATGGCTGGCCCCTAGTTGCTTTGCAAGAGGTCAGCAGCCCCTCACTGGGCAGAAGCAGTGAAAAGGGCCAGTGAATGACTCAGTGGAGAAAGGAAGACACTTGTGTGTGTGTGTATGTCTGCCAATTCTGAAAATATCTTCTCAACCTGAAACAGGCTGATAGGTGAGCTCCTTAGCTGGAAGGTCCACAAAGGGATCTCTGACCCTCTATCTTCCTAATTCTGGGGTTCTTACAGAGTGGCCTAAAACCTCATCCTGACCTTAATGAAAGCCTGTTGTAAAAGAACATAAATTGTCTCTCAACAGGAGTTACTGTCTGGAAGTCTCTAGACTTTCTTGTGGCCTACCTGGTCTCTTGCAGTGCTGCCTCAGGGACTCCTCCATTCTCCATTCCTGGCAGAGTGGGCCTTGACTCCAACTCAAACTCTGCCCCCTCCCCCTGTGTTAGAGAATATGACAGATGTGGGGGCTGGCCAGACATGCCTGGTATCCTTGGCATAGCTCCTGGCTCCTCCTTGCAGGGTATCTCATTACTTCTGCTCCCACTCCAGGCTTGCCTTGTGCCCCCTAGGCCTCTTGGTGTGAAATGAACTCACCCTGAGTCCTTGTAAAGCACAAACAGAGCTGCAGCCCCATTCTCATGAGGGAGGTTGAGAAATGCAAAGGGCCTCTGGGACTTGGAAGAGATTTGAAGGTCCACCTCTAGAGGGGGTGTCAGAGCTAACATAGGGAACCAAGCAGTCTAATTGTGACAGGTGGTGGGAGCAGAACAGAATTTAAGCAGGACAAAGGGCTGAATGGAGTTCCAGCTTTGGATAGCAGGTCCTCGGGTCTACACAAATCCCAAAGGCAGTCCAGCTAGAAAAACCCAGGGGGAGGCTGTTCTCAGGATCACCCTCCTCACCAATTTTGGACTTGAGTTCTTGTGCTTAGTAAATACTCTGTGCTCAGTCATATGCGGGGCCCTGGTGCACCCCAAACAGAAAATAGGTATGAAGTTAGGGGACAGCAGAGAGCAGGCACCTCAGTTGGGATGGGACAAGGATCGGGGAAAAGTCTATGCCTTTCCAGATCCCAAGGCCTGTACTACCTGCTCAGGAACTGACTGGACATGGCTCTACAATGCTGGACCAGAGAACTCTGTCTCTGGTATCCAACACTATCTCAGGTCCAAAGATACAAGGAGCACAAGATAAGCAGCATCTGCTCTGAATGGACCAGCTTTATGACCACAGCCTGGATCCTGGAGTAGAGGCAGAAGGGCTATAGTCACCAAGGGGCTGGAGGTTCCCAGTGTACCTCTGGCTGGTATTCAGGTGATGATTTCCCCTGAGAGGCATCTTGCTCATCACTCCACCCTATGGGCTAATACATTCTGGGGTGTGCATTACAATGTGGAATGTGCATGACCACCTGAGATTGTTAGCTCATATCACCAGACCAGTGTAGTGGAGGAAGCCTGAGGAGGCCTGTAATCCAGCAACTCAGAAGGCTTAGGCAGAAAGATCACAAGTTCAAAGACAGCCTCTGCAACTTAGAGACTCTGTCTCAAAATTTAAAAATAAAAAAGGGCTGGGGATGTTGCCAATAAGAAAGGTGGGGGGCGAGGAAGAGACTACCTACCCTAAAGGTTGACACCCAGGGGTCTGAATTTGTCTGAATTTAGAGGGAAAGAGCCAAAGTTTTTTAGTTCGATATTCAATCTGATAGATAACACAGATCAGAAAGGATTAAATGTAACCCAGTACTGAATTATTAAAGAGTTAAAATGGGAAAGCCAGGGAACTTAGACTCCTGCCCTGGGCAACTCCTCAGCAATCCCAGATTACACACCACTCAGAGTAACCAGGACCTTCGTCTGACAGAGAAGGTGGCAGGGATGACGTGGGGAAGTGACCCAGGCCGGGATACCAGACAGGGATCCCGGGCGGTGTCTCTCGCTTATTCCCCAGGCGGCAGCAGCAGCACGGTGCGGGAACATCCTCTTGTCCAGGCTGAGGCCCTACGGCACACCACCCCTGGAAAGTTCCCCGGCCTCGCCGCCCCTCGGGCCCTTGGAAAGTTTCCGTAGCCGCCCGGCCCCGGGTTCGAGACGCCGTAGTCGCTCGGTGTGGACATCGCTGCGGAGCTGGGATTACTCAGCTGGGGCGCGCGACGCGGGGCGCCCCGGCCGGGTCCGGCAGAGCCCTGAGGCTGCGCACAAAGGGACCCGCCCCCGCGGGCCACGAGACTCCAGCGCGACGGTGAGAGCAAAAAGCTGGTGAGGTGGGGCTGGCCCCCGCCCCCCAATCCCGCTCTCGCGTGCACCTGGACTCAGGGCCCAGGAACCCATTCCTCCTGTCCTATTCGCACCCCAGGTCCCAGACCCCGCCTCAGCACAGCCGGACGTGAATTTCCAAACCTCCTCCCCAGCCCCGGGTTCCCGACCCCGCCCACCGGCTTG
>NW_026000130.1:9811115-9814103 GCF_001458135.2 Marmota marmota marmota
GGCGGCGGCGGAGGCGGTGAGTGCGCGGCAGGCGACTTGGCCTGGACAACACTGCTCCCTGCGGGGTCTGCCGGGGATCGGGGACTCAGGGTTCTTGGGGCTACGGTGGGACCGAGCTGCACCAGGGCGAGGCAGGCTGCACCAGGGCTAGGCGGGCTGCACTTCTTCGCCGTGCCTCAGTTTCCCTTTTCCAAGGCGTAGTGCGGAAATCTGGCGGCCTGGCTCAGGGATTCTGTTGGGTCCAGGGAGATCAGACCACCCTGGCCAACGAAAGCATCCCATGCAGTACTGGAAGGCGTTTGCAGCGTGCAGGTTGAGACCACTGGCACACAGGAGCAAACTCGCTGAGGGAATGCTGAGATTGGTGGGGTATGGAGCTTCGTGGTCGCGGCAGAGTGGTAGGCTGCGGCCTCAGCCAGCGTCAGGGACTACTCTGAAGCCGAGTCACGCTGGCCCATCCCCCATGCTATCGCGCCACAGCAGGATGACAGCTGTTGCCCCTTTAGAGTAAGTAGCAAGTGCTGGGTCATCCCAGTGCCTGGATGCGGCCTTTTCCCGGGGGTGTCTTGAATAGTTAAACCCCCACCTCAACCCTACCTGGAAGTCAGGGGTGTGGACTGGGCAGGACTTCACCCAGACCAGGCCTGGTCCCACTGCTGGACTAGGCCTGTATTCTCTTGGGCAATGGACACAGAGGACCAGCACCTCTCCCATACTCCTTGGCTTCCTTCTGGGTCACAGCTTTGGAGTGAACTTTCTACCCTTGGATAAGTCCCTGAGCCTCTGGAGCCTCTTTATCCAATGGAACAGCCCATGCTTAGCATGGGCCAGGTCTTTCATACCTCTCTGGACCCGCTGACTGCTATTTTGCTACCACTCTGGACTCAGCCATCTTCCATGAGACAGATGTGATGGCAGCAATAAGAGGCAGCTGCGTGGTGCTTAGGAATGTATCCTCACACTTGCTCAATTACCCTCTGGGTAACTTTTTCGGGTAAGTATTTATTAGTTCAACCCTTTTTATAGTGAAGAAAATTCAGGCTAAGGGGACAGGTGGAGTTTCCAAGGTCGTTTAGAGCTAGGACTGGCTCCCAGTGCTTCTATTCTTCCTGGCCCCCCCCTCCCAGGAGCACTTCTGAATCAGGTGATCTGTCTGGTGGGGTGGTAGTAACTGGGGAGAGTGACTGGGATGGGCACAGCAGAACCTCTGCCTCCTCTGGGATCCCCAGGATCCCAGCACCCTGGTGGGGCTGGGTGACATATCCTGGTATTCTCACCTCCTTGGGCCCCTATAGCAAGGGTTCTCAGTTCCACGTTTTCATGTTACTTGCATGTCCTTGGACTGCAGGCCTCTCAGTCTGAGCATCTGCTTGCTCTGATGATTGATGACAATAGCGTTTTCCTAAATGAAGATGATTGGCTACCACAGCTCTGCCTGGGCTGCCCTGCCCCTATGCTTCATTGATGTCTTTACTTGTACATTGTTATTCCAATCGTGTTTCATGATGAATATAATCACTTGCAATGTTGTGGGGTCTGGGTCTGTCCCTACCTTCTATGACAGATGGTGGTTCCTATGACTACCTTCTGTGTCAGATGGTGATCTCTGCTGTCATCCTGATGTCTGCCCACGGGTGCTACTTTTGAGAATGTCTGTGGAGAGAGTGGGTCTGTAGAGAAATGATGTAAGACAGGGAGGTCTGGAGGATTTCTAGAAGTGGGACCATGCTTGTCATTGACACTCTAGGTGGGTGAGAACTGGGGTCCATCCTTTGGTAGTGTATCAATCAGCACATCATAGCAACATGGGTGAGTCTGGCATTTGTTAGTCCTTACCAGGGGTTTGGTGATGGGCTCTGTGAAAAAAAGGTCATTCCGAACCAACTGAGCTGTTCTTTGAGGTTATTGGTGCAGATTCTCCCCTCCCCTTCATCTCTATTTCCTTTTTAAGACTGCAAAAATAATATATGCTCACTTAAAAAATGAAAAAGGCTGACCTCCATCTCCTGGATGGCTGGTGTACCTGCTGACATTTGAAAGTGCATTGACAAGTATCATATTAACCATTTTTTATTTTTATTTTTTGTGGTACTGGGGATTGAAGTCAGGAGCACTGTACCTCTAAACTACATTCTTAGCACCACTTACTCACTCCCCTTTTTAAAATTTATTTTTTTGTAGTTGTATATGTGCAGAATGCCTTTATTTTGTTTGTTTTTTATGTGGTGCTAAGGATCAAACCCAGTGCCTCAAACATGCTAGGCAAGTGCTCTGCCACTGAGCTACAGCCCCCAGCCCTGTCCCCCCTTTTTATTTTTTTTAAACATATTTATTTTTAAAAGTTTTTTTACGGGCTGGGGATGTGGCTCAAGCAGTAGCGCGCTCACCTGGCATGCGTGCGGCCCGGGTTCGATCCTCAGCACCACATACAAACAAAGATGATGTGTCCGCCGAGAACTAAAAAAATAAATAAATATTAAAAAAAAATAAAATATTTAAAAAAAAAGTTTTTTTAGGTGGATACAATATCTTTATTTTTATGTGGTGTTGAGGATCGAACCCAGTGCCTTGCGCATGCCAGGCAGGCACGTTACCACTTGAGCCACATCCCCAGCCCCTGTCCCCCCTTTTTAGAGACAGAGTCTCACTAAGTTGCTTGGACTAGACTTGAACTTACAGTCTTGCCTCCCAAGGAGCTAGGATTATAGCACATGCCACCGTGCTCAGCTTTGTGCATTTTTGCATACTGGGGATGGATGTTCTCTGCCACTGAGCTACATCATAGCCCTTTTTATTTTTTATTTTGGAAGGGTCTTGCTAAGCTGCTGAGGATGACCTTGAACTTGGAATCCTGGCCTCGAATTGCTGGGATTACAGACTACAGGGCCTGGACATGCTTGCTTTTAAGTGCTAGCTTTTGTCCTTTTTGAGCAGTTAAGAATGTCCTCTTTTCTTTTTTCTTCTTCTTCTTTTTTTTTTTTTTTTTTA
>NW_026000130.1:9814698-9885306 GCF_001458135.2 Marmota marmota marmota
TGTCCTCTTTTCTTTTTTCTTCTTTTTTTTTTTTTTTTTTTTTTACACACCACGTAGGCCATAAGGACTACCTTAATCCTGAGCCTGTCTTTCTGTTGTGCGGAAGCCAGGTATCCTGCCAGAAGCATGAGATGCAAGGGTTACTCTGTGTCCAAAGCTTTGTATCATGACCATGATGTGTCTTATTTGTGTTGCTCCTTTAAACTATGAAAGGAGAATGACATCATGGTGTAAGGCTGAAAAATGTCCTTAAAACATTGCAAAGATCTGAGGGGAGAGTATCACTGTAGAAAATCTGTCATGGTAAAATGCCATGTAATAGCTAAAATGAGAAAGTGTAGCTTGTTGAGCTCTTACTGCTGTTATGAGAGGAGAGTAGGGTGTTGCTATGGATTGGCCACTCAGAGGATTTCAGGATGTCAGGGCTTTCTCAGCCAAGGTCCCAGGAACAGTGACACTTTTCTGTGTGTGTTTACCTCCTTTGTTGGCTGCTGCTGGAAGCCCATATCACATAATATCACATGTCTGTGTCTGTCCTGTCCTACCAATAGAGCAACTCCACCCCAGGAGATGCCACAGCTGACAGTGACAGCCATGCCATTGCAGTTAGGCAGTTAGTGGAGTTAGGTACCTGGCTGCTTAGTTCTGCTAAGTTGCTCTCTAGAAGTCTCTGGGACTCTGACCTTTTCTTGGCCTCTCCAGAGTTTGGATAGCTGTAAAACATACTCCCTACATGTTGTAAACTACTTGGTGTAAATTAAGTGGGTCAGCTTGTTGTGGGGCTCAGATAACCTCTGTCCAGAGTCTTGATACATGCATCTCTGGTAGACCATCTTGCTGGGAACTGTGAACCCCACTTTTCCATGTGTACTGACCCTGTGTCTAAGTAAAAATATCTCTGTTCCCTTGTGTGTGTATTCTTGCATCTGTCATTGCTGCATCCTGATTCTGCACTTTTCCCTTGTGCCACGTGCCCTCTTTGCCTTTTTAGCTGACAAAGGGAAGTGTTCCTTGTCACCTCAAGGGCCACAGGGTGATAGGTAAACAGTGTTGTTGAAAGATAGCCCAGCTGCTCCATCCTCTACCAAGGTGTTTTTTACCAGGGCTGATCTGTTCTTGTCCAGTCTCCTATGTGCAGGCAGCTCACCTTAAGCTATCCCCACCTTCCTATCTCCCTCACCTTTTCTGCCAGTACTAGCAGGGTGAAGAGGGCAAGGTGTGCAAACTTTCTTCTGATGGCAGCTTTTGGGACTGGAAAATTGCTCTTTTTCCTGCCATGAAATACACCTATTGAGAACACACAAGTTCTTGGCATCTAGCTAGATGGATTCTACAAAGGGATCCTAGTCAGGAAATAACCATCCATGCCAGGACATGGAAGCTATCACCCACACTCATGTATCTCCCTCATGTCCCCCAGCTGTCCCAGAGACTAGGTGGCTCTGCCTTGCTTCTGTCCCTATGGGCCTTGATTATTTTTGGCCTCTGGACAAATGACTGAGGTGATAAGCTTTCTCCTAGCTAGGTCTCCCTGCTACCTCAGGAGCTGAGCTTGTTGCTGTCTTCCACTACATATTGCTCCAGGGTAGAGACACTATTTTGGAAGGACACAGACTTGCTTCAAGTTCCAGGATGTTGGGGCTGTAGGTCTATTTCAGCGATGGAATGCTTATGTAGTGTGCAAGACCCTGGATTCAAGGCACTACAAAAAAAGAAAAAAAATTCCAGGTTGGCACAGCTCTTGGCATGGCCAGCAGAGGGTGGGGCATGAAATGATCCATCAGGGTTTTAGAATATTCTGTTGTATTAGTCTGTTTTTCATAACTATAGTGAAATACTTGACTTGAAAGGCTAACTTTATAAAGAAAATAGGTTTATAGTACATAGTTTTGGGTGCTAAAATAGCAGCCTCTGGCAAGAACTGTCTGGCTATATAACCTCAGGGCAGATTGAAATGGCAGGAGCATGTGTGGGAGCAAGCAAACACGTAGCCAAATTGGAGGCCAGAAAGGGATTCAGGGATTGGGCTTGCACTTATATAATAACTTGATCTTTTAAGGGCTCAGGGTCATAAGAACCACCATAATCTCTTTCAAAGACAGTGTCCTCAGTGACATAAGGAGACTTTTTTCTTTTTGGTACTTGGAATTGATCCTAGGGGCGCTTAAACACTGAGCCATATTCCCAGCCTTTTTTTTTTACTTTTTTTTTTCTCTTAAATATTTTTTAATCTTATTTCACAATATAGTTTTTGTATTTAAGAACTGTTTTTGCTGTTTGACAATTAGAGCTGTCACTGAAGCAATTAAAATTTGTGTAATCAGTATGAGACATGTTCCTTGTGCTTTAACAGGCTACTTCCTTTTTAGAGTTTTTCTTTTTTAATTCAAATTTGTTATATATGACAGCAGAATGCATTTCAATTCATATTACACATAGAGCACAATTTTTCATGTCTCTGGTTGTATACAAAGTAGATTTATACCATTCATATCTTCATAAATGTACTTAGGGTAATGATGTCCATCTCATTCCACCATCTTTTCTACCCTTTTTACTTTTTCTTGGAGACCAGGTCTCAATAAGTTGGTTTGGGCCTTGCTAAATTGCTGAGGCTGACTTTGAACTTGGGATTCTCCTGCCTCAGCCTCCCAAGTTGCTGGGATTACAAGCATGGGCCACCATGCTTGGCAGGAGCCATTTGTTAAAGGTTCCACCACCACCCAGCACCACTAAGGACCAAATTCCCAACACAGGAACCCTGAGTTTGGGGACACACTTAAGCTAGCTTCCAGGAATAGCTAAAGGAGACTTGCTTTTCAGACACCAGAGTATGCCCTGGAGCTAAGGTAAAACTACTGTAGCATTTGAGACCCTGTGACATATGCAGGGCCCTGAGAGACCAGGAGTCTAGGGTTTGACTGAGGTGGGGCAGACGGGATGGCCCAATGACCTACCTGCAGAGTAGTGGCTGTGCATTAGGGAAATGTGGGTATATCCTTGCCTCATACTATCTATACAAGCAGACAGGGCAGATTCAAGAGCTAAGCCTATACAAGGAAGTCAGGAAAAAAGGGTTCTCAGTTTGGGGGCAGATAGGGTCTTATGTAATAGAATGGGACACAACCACTGTGGTTAGGAAATTTGCCATATGATAAGACCATTTTTGATAGGCAGCCTTGCAGGCAAAGCTGGAAGGCAGGGGATAGACAGGTGAAAGCAGTTGCAGGTTATGGAACAGGTGTGTGGATGCCCATATCCTGCCAGCTGCACTATAAGTCCATGAGACAAAGTCCCAGGAGTCAGTACCCAAATTGGTGATCTATGGGCAAGGGCAGACAGGTGGCTAACAGTCTTAAAACTCTCAGCCACTGGGAATTGCCAATGGAACCATGGTGAGAGCATTTCCTGCCACTGCATACCTGTTGTCACTGGACATTTGGGGACAGTTGGCCAGGTCTGCTTATAGAATATAACCCATTTGTTTGTACATGTGTGTGAGTGCTTGCTGAGAAACCTATGACAGCACACATAGCCCTCCAGGTGGGTCTTCTGCCTGATGTGTCATTAGAAAAATGTTTCCAGCAGGTATGTGCTCCTGTATAGCCCAGGCAATGGGAGCAACAACTGTAGTCCCCACTGGCTCTACAGAGCTGCCAGTTGTGGCAGCCAGAGATGTGGAGTCTTGGACTTGACATGAAGAAGCTAAATGGAGTGGATGGACAAGCTTGCAGCGAATGCAAGCGAATAGGGTGGAACGGGCTATTGGTGAAATGCCAGAGGAGGTGATGCTGGTCAGTGGGGTGGTTGGCCAGCTTGGTCAGTGTGTGATGCCTATTACCTGCTGGCAGATTGGGTCTGTAGTGCACAGGGAGGGTGGCTTTGATTCCTCTCTAGGCTAAACCGTATCCTGCAGTGTTGAAGCCTTTCATGTGTGACTGCAAAGCCCCGTTGACATGGTCCTTGGGTCCCTCTGATCTCTCCGTCTAGTGGACCTTTGTCAGAGTGATGGGCCTTATCATCATATGGCTCTTGTAAGAGTGACTGCCATCATTGCCATGTGCACTTGGCATGTGGCCAAGTCTTTGAGCAGGTCTGTCTGTGTCATTTTCTTGTTGTACTCTTTTTAGACAATGCATGGAGTGAGATTTGGGGCTTGGCTCCCCTGGAGATTCTTGTCCTCCTCAGAGAAGTGGTTTAGCCTATTTCCACTAGGCCTTTAGGAAGAAAAGGCCCTGCTGATTCCTCTGAGAATTCCAAGAGAGAAGGAAGAGCCCCAGGCTTGACCCGGGGTGCCAAGGGGAGTTGATGTCAGAGGCAATTGGTGGGCAGATAGTACATTGCATGTTGGGAAAGTTCTTAAAAGCATTATCAGCATATAGGCCAGGAATGCCTGAAAGCTCTGTTCCTTTCAGCCAGCACCATGCACCAAGAATAACTTGAGCCAAATCCAAGATGTGTTCTTCCTGTTTTGCAGAATTACAGGTTGTTAGGCCAGGAGAATTTGAACCATGATTCTGGGAAGACTTCCACTGGCGTTCTTAGAGGATGGGAAGTCCTTGGCTGCAATATGAAGGGGGCTCTTTCTTTCCATTCACATCTTGCATATCCTTCTAGCCCAGGGCCTGGGTATGCTCAGGGACTCCCAGGTGTGGGTAGAAAGCACTGGGGGGTTTTCTCCCTGAGAGTGACCTGTACCATGTTCCTGCATGGGCTCTGGCAGCACTCAGGGTTCAGTCTTGGTGACCATCTCTGGGACCTCCCTGGCAGGGTCAGTAGAGGCAGTGAGTAAACCAAGCAGGTTTATTCCCAGGCCTCCCTGAACACAAACTCACATGTTCTTTGGGCATTTGTTTTGGTGGGGGCTGGACACTGCAGGAAAGCAGAATGCCTGGCCCAGCACCAACTCGCTGGTGCCAGCCATAGTACCTGGACTTTGGTTAATGGTGAGGTGGCTGGAGATGGGGTGGCCCTGTGGCCAATGGCAGCCCGTAGAGAGCTGGAGTGTTCTATTGGGATGGTGTTGACTGTCACAGGATCTTCCTTTGTCATCTCATCTGAGTAAGAGGAACTTGACTTTCCTCAGACATAGAGCCTCATGACATATATGTGCATGCATTTCTTACATGTCTGCCAGGTCACTGTGTGCCCTGGGAGGCAGGCAGGCAGGCAGGCAGGTCTGTTTGAACATAGAGCTATGTGTCTCTTTTAGAGGGTGCACCAGGACTTTGGGGGAGGAGAGATTCTAATGTACAAGACAATTACTTAAAAAGAAAAATGAAAAAGAAACAAAAAGAATGTATGCTTTGTAAATACTGAAAGAACTGACAAATTTGACTTAGAGATGGAATGTAACTTTGCTTACAAAATTTGTCACTAAACTCTTGCTTAAGACTCTAATTTTGGGCTGGGGATGTGGCTCAAGCGGTAGCGCGCTCGCCTGGCATGCGTGCAGCCCGGGTTCGATCCTCAGCACCACATACAAAGATATTGTGTCTGCCGAGAACTAAAAAATAAATATTAAAAAATTCTCACTCTCTCTTAAAAAAAAAAAAAAGACTCTCTAATTTTCTATAAGCACACTAAAGGCAAAAAATTAATGTGAATAAAGTGGGGAAGCAAAAAGAATATAGCTTATAATACCCAGTCACATAAAAATTTCCTGCCCAGTTCCCTGTAATGGGTCCTGGAGTGGCCCCCACCCCCAGAGAGCCATATACCAGGTGTCCCCTGCCCCCTGCCCCCAAGTTACTTGGGTGATTTGACTGTGTAGGGCAATTGTGTTTCTGCTTGGGCCTTGCCCAGTCAGGTAACCCATGATCAGTGGCAGGCTTCAGTAACAGAGCTTTCTGGGCCTGTGAATACCTCTAGGGTGATGTTTCACTGGAGGCAGGTGTAAATCGGCAGGGCTGGGCTGGGCCCAGAGAGCAGACTGCCCAGAGTGAAGCCTATTGGTGGGCTCTGAGGTCCAGCCCCTCATGAGGAGCCACTGTGTAGCCTTAGCCCAGTGTGCTCACCTCTGTGAGCCATTGTGCCTTCGCCCTGTGGGGTCACTGTGACAGTGCTGTTGAAAGACCCCAGAGCCACCCTTAGCTTCAGTGATTCACTAGAGGACTCAGAACTCAGAAAGGCTAGTCACAGTCCACTTCATGCTCACTGTGAACCTCAAATGGATCCTTACTGTGACCTAGGCTGCTCTGCAAAGAAAACCAGAGAGCTAAGCCCTATCAGCATGGCAGCTGGCTCCAGCAGTGGCCTAAACAGTGCACCCTGGAGTCTCCTTGACATGGCTTCCTTTTGATGCCATGTTCCACAACTCACACAGACTCTACTTTGCTGCATATAACTACCAGGCAATGTTTTTCAAACTATGATGGTGTTACCTAAAAAGCCAATCCTTGTGAGTTATAGGTCTTTTAAAAAATACTTCCTGGGGGCTGGGGTTGTGGCTCAGCGTTAGAACATTTGCCTAGCACTTGCAAAGCCCTGGGTTTGATCCTCAGCACCACATAAAAAAATCAAAAAATAAATAAAATAAAGGTTAAAAAAAAAAAAAAAAAAAACTACCTGGAAAGTTCTAAAAATGAACAGGGACCAGCACAATCAGGGTCACTGTGATGAAGGGTGAAGGGTGAAGGCACAGAGGTGAGCACATTGGGCTGAGGCACAGTGGCTCTTTGTTTCCTGAATCCCCACCTCCCCCATCTATCTATCTTGTGAGATGCTGACTTCACTGTACTTCTCATGAGGGAGGGGCTGGACCTCAGAGCCCACCAACAGGCTCCACTCTGGACAGTCTGCTCTCTGGGCCCAGCCTAGCCCAGTCCAATTACACCTGCCTCCAATTACACCTGACTGGGTATTATTTACTACAAGGAAAGACATCCATTAAAATTAGCAATGGAAAAGGTACAGAGAGCAGTATCTAGGAGGACCAGGCACCAGCTTCCAGCTTCCAGTTGCCCTCTCCTAGTGGAGTTGTGTGTACATGTTTATTTCTCTCAGCAGCCACGTGTGAAAACATGTGGAGTGTTGCTAATAGAGAAGCCTACCCCAGCCTTGGTGTCCTAGATTTTTATTGGGGGTTGGTTATTTAGCTTGATTGACTGCCAGCCTGTATGGTTGACCTTACTTCCTTTTCAACCCCTCCAGAGGTTGAGCTGATACAATGTGTCCTAGGACCCTCACCATAAGTCACATTGTTAGCATAGATTATCTGGTATTGCCCAAGGCTCCAGTTGAATAAGGATACTCTTGCTGGACAGGATATTCCAGAGGATTAGAGGATAGATACTTCCTGGGAGATGTACAAGGCCAGAGCCTTCTTTGGAGTATGTAGGGTATGGACAGCCTAGGCCTGCTGAGCTATCCCTGTATTGCACACATGGTCACTCTGGACTGATCCAGCTGCAGGTGGGAGCACTTAGAAAAGGTGCACATTTGGGTTTGCTATAATACTCCAGGAGATGTGGTATTTTCTCAGTTGTTGCTAGGCAGGCTAAGGACACATTGGTAGTCCCCTGTCTAGGGATTGGTGGGCAGATGTGAGTTGTGGGTACTCTGGCCTCATTCATGCACTTGCATCTTCAAGTATCTGCCTTATCTGAATCACAGTCCCTGGGTTAGAGACCCTTGATACAGTCACAGACCTTGCTGAGTGCTTTCAGAGAAAACATACTTCCAGGCCACAGCTTCTGGTGCTCAGCAGGAGTTCATGCTGGTCCCTGTTCATTTTTAGAACTTTCCAGGTAGTTTTTTTTTTTAGAAGACCTATAACTCACAGGGTTGGCTTTTTAGGTGACATCTTGGTTTAACAAACATTGCCTGGTAGTCATGTGCAGCAAAGTAGAGTCTATGTGAGTTGTAGAACATGGCATCAAAAGGAAGCCATGTCAAGGAGACTCCAGGGTGCACTGTTTAGGCCACTGCTGAAGCCAGCTGCCATGATGATAGGGCTTAGCTCTCTGATTTTCTTTGCAGAGCAGCCTAGGTCACAGTAAGGATCCATTTGAGGTTCATAGTGAGAATGAAGTGGAAAGCTTCCCCACACAGTGGTAAGAGAGCCACTTCTCTTGCCTTTCTGGTAAGAGAGCCACTTCTCTTTCCGAGCTCACGCAGAGTCCAGAGGGCAGCAGGCGTGGCTTGAGTGTGGGGTGAGGGAACCTCATCACGATCCTGTGTCACACTGCTCTTGCATCTTGACATGTGTCAGGATGTTGGCCAACTCACAGACCCTAGTCTCAGCTCTTGCATGTGGCTTTTCCTGACTACTACCCACATGGCCTCATTTCTTCAACTTGGACCACACATCTGAGCTTTTCATTCCTATGGGCCTGAACAAGACTGGCCTGTACCCTTATATCATGGCAGTTGCCCTTAGGACAGTGCTGTCAGTGCCACCACCATAATAACCTGGGGAAGGCTGCTGCCCTGTCACCCCTGCTTCTCCTCCTTTGGGGAGGGTTGGAAGCCTGGCCATAGGGAGATCAGTGAGGTGACAGGACCTCTACAAGTGGCATGCCAGCTTCTAGGAGTTTCTGTGACATGACTGGGCAAAATAGCCTGTGGATCTGCACATGGACAGAACCAGTACTGGGGGTGTCCTGGTACTGGGAAGGAAGTAGTTGCCAGGAGCAAGTGCAGAGTCCAGGAGGCCTGTTTCGCTCCAGCATCCCATGTGTACTCACTCTAGAATAGCCACTCATCACTCCTTCATGCCAGTTCAAGCTGTCAGGCACCTCTCCATGAACCTCACTAGGCTCATCTTGCCACATCCCCAGTGTATGACCTTGGATATGTTGCTAGAGCTGTTAGTGAGAGGGATCACACCTGTGAAACTTGAAGCCTGGGGATGGCACTCTTTAGCTGACCCTCCCCTGCCTTGTGATACCCTGGGCTAGCCTCCTCCAAGTGAGTATGTGTGGTACCTGCACCATTTTGTTGGCCCTCTCCCTTCTCCTATGACCTGGTGGTTATCGTGGTTACTTGAGACTAGGAGAGAGGTTGAGGGAGGGTGAATCTTTTACACCTGAAGAGAATGGGTGTGTGTGTGACCATTTGACTGCTGTTGGCAGTGTGTGTAGCTTGGTGTTGTGTTCTCCTCATTCTGCTGGGGCAGGAAGCACTTGTCATAGGACATGATTTCTTGTAAATACTCAGATGCTTCCAGGTCGGGCTCCCAAAGCCCCTGGGTGAGATCCTGGTCAGATCCCTGGTCCTCCTATTTGCTTCTTCCTTTACCTGCTCTTGCTGTGGTCTAGCTCTGGCTATTTGGGCCTCAGAGGCCCTAAAATCCTGTGTGGTCCTGACGAGGCTGCCAAGGACCTATAGAGATTCCTCTTAGTCCATGTGTTGAACCCAGAGTTGGGGCCAGACAGTGGAGGTATCAACAGGAAAACCAGACTTATTTCTCCCCTGGATGCCACCCTCTCCTGAACAATCCAGGTATCCTTTAAGGTGAGGTCCTTGTGGCACATGTAGATGTTCCTAAGGATGAGCGCTAGCCTCACCTGTGGCACAATGGATTTTCCTACAGAGATGTGGGAAGTAGCCTTGGGAAGTATGTAGGTACACAACAGTGTGATCAGTATGCCACGGGGTTTGTCCTGTAGGGTGATTATAACTGCCTGTGTGCCCACCTTCCCTGCCTACCCTGAGTACCCTGCCCACTATGCAATGACTAGGAGGCCAGGGTCTGTACCCAGGGCTTGCTCTCAGAACCTGCAGGTCCACAGGAGTGAGAAGGTGGACCATTGAGCAGGGTGTCAGGGAAGACTTTGTCAGTGGCAGAGCTTGGGGTTGGTGGGTGGGAGCCTGGGTGGAAGATACATTGAGTTCACAGGAACCTGCCAAGAGTTTGCTGATGGAGTATATAGAGGCATAGGTGAAGGAGGTGGGTATGCTGAGGGAGCGAAGTGGGAAAGGAAGAGGGAGGGTCCAGTGGGCAGCGGGCCTGGCTTGAGTGGGGGGTGAGGGATTGGAGAGAAAGGCAGTTCCTGATGGTCCCCTCCCCAGGGGCTGGCTTTCCTCTGGTCTTTCCCTCCCAATGACTGCGTCTTCATCAAGATTGCACGTCTGGGCTCTGCGCCAACATCTCCAGCACCAGGCTACCTGGAGATCCATCATTTGCCTTCCTGTGGAGAGTGGAACCCTCCTTATCACTGTTGTCTCGAGGGCTGGTCTGCTAGGATGGCAGGGTCCTAAAGCTGAACCAAGGGCCCTTTCTTTTTGACAATGGACAAGGGTTTCTCCTGTCAGCAGTCTTGCCCAGCAATGGGGCTTGCAGTCAGAGAGTAGACCAGGACTGAGGGTCTACCCTTCTTCTCTGATACTATAGAATGGTGTGTTCCTGGTGGGCAGTCCTTACAAGAGCTCTTCATCATCCCTGGACTTGGGCAGCTGCTGGGCACTGAGCCAATGGGATTATGGTAGGGATTGGCTAACAGGCTTTCTCTCATGACCTCAGCTTGGCAGGTTCTCATGTCAGGGAAAAATTGGCTCCTCCAGGGTGAGGGCACTGTGTCTTCTGGTCATGTGGTGGTTACTGGGATCCCCTATCCACAGTACCTGAGAGGTGGGATACCTGAGACTTTTATTCTAAGTCTCAGTATGCTTCTTATCTCCCTGCACTGCCAAGGATGATTCTGCTGATCCATCTCATCAGTTATGTCCTATTTGAATAATCCACTGTTGTTCAATGCCTCACACCAAAAAATAAAATAAATAAAAATAAAGAAAAGAAAAAGTAAGGAAAGAAAAGTTCCCTGCTGAGCTTTAACTTGTGACTTATGGTTCCTATATTCCTATAGCTTATAGCTTTCATTTTTAAAGAACTTTTTTTTTTTTTTTGTACCAGGGATTAAACTCAGAGGCATCTGACTACTGAGGCACATCCCCAGCCCTATTTTGTATTTTATTTAAAGAATCTCACTGAGTTGCTTAGTGCCTCACTTTTGCTGAGGCTGCATTTGAACTTGCCTCCTGCCTTAGCCTCCCCAGCCACTGGGATTACAGGTGTGCACCACCAAACCCAGCAAGAACTTTCTAAAAATTCCTTTAGTGCTTTGTAAACTTTCTGGTTTACTGGCTCAATTCCTCTCAGTTGCTTTTATTTTTCTGGAATTAGAGTTTTTTGATCTATGATATATGTGTGGATCCCTTTCTGCTGGTCCTTACTCCTGGTGTTTGTATCCAGGTATCTACCAATTGTGGGCACCCTCAATATGAACCTCAGTCTAATCCATGGAAGTCTGGCTGAATCAGGACTTTCCCCCTGTTTTTGCACATTGTTCTCAGAGCCCCTGGGGGTGACTATGGATGTAGCTTACCGTTACTTACCTGTGTTTATCTTATTTACTTTGAGAATCTAATTTGGGGGAGGATCCTCTAGGAATTAGATTCCCTATATTGATGAAGGACCCTAAGCCTTGTCTTCTGTGCCCTTCTCCTATGAGGCTACCAGAACCTAAGCATAGTTTGTCCTTACAGATGCTTTGAGCCAGAAACAGCCACTGTGCCCTGCTTTCCTTTCTGGGTCCCTATATTCTCTGAGATATTTTCCAAATCCTTGGTGATCTTGGCTTCTTTTCAGATATTTTCATATTTTTTCAAGTTTTTTTTTGGTACCAGGGTTTTACCCAAGGGCACTTAACCACTGAGCCATATCCCAGCCCTTTTTATTTTTCATTTTGAGCAAGGGTCTCACTAAGTTGCTTAGATCCTCAGCTAAGTTGCTGAGGCTGGCTTTGAATTTAGGATCCTCTTGTCTCAGCTCCTGAGCCACTGGGTTTACAAGCATGTACTGCCACACCCATTTTTCCCCAAGCACTTTGGTGTATTTTTACTAAGAATGTTGGCCTAATAGCCTGCATACCAGTTCTGGATTCTTACATTACCCTGAGATGATAGTCTTCAGTGGGCACTGCCAGGGCACCCAGGGAGAGAATCCAGTCTGCGCCTGACCTCTGGCCTCATTCTGTATAGGAACCTTCATGTTTGGCATCCCTTTGGCTCAGTGTCCTATGAAAGGCAGTGACTAGCAGCCCATTTACAATGGCTGAATGTCTCCCAGCACCCTGTGCTTCTGCAGATGGTTCTCATAACCATAGTGACACTTTACTTGCATAGCCACTGGCTCCTTCCTAGGGCAGAATATTGGCCCCTAGTGGTTATATTAACTCTTTTGCCTGCAGGGCCCTGGAACAGAGCAGAAACCATGGGAGAAGGATGTGTATGTAGGTGGAGGAACACAGGTTGGAGAGCTATGAGCCTCAGCTGAATCCTGAGGGCTTTTTCCAGAGCCTGGTGGGACTGGGTCCTTGGTGGTCCCAGTGTGTAGCTGTGGGAGCTGGCAGGGAAAGTAGCAGTTCGTGGATGGAAAGTGGAGCCCTTGTGCCTCTCCCCTGACTTCTAGGCTTGACCAGTGAGCAGGAGACATCATGACATTGTCTAGGAGAAGGGCTGTGAACTTGGTAGTGTCCCCATGGCTGTTAACCCAGGTGTTCACTGAAGGCTATGACCAAAGCCCCTGCTATTCCCATGGTGCCAGCTCTGGCTTTGATAGCAGGGTTGGTGCAGTGGAAATGCCTTTGTTTTATGCTGAGATGCAGAGTCTGAAAAGTTGTTATGTCAGATTCCCAAGAATTTGGAGTCATCACACCATTTCAGAGGGGGAGGTTTCAGTGAGGCCTCTTTTTTTAAGAGGCTGGCTGTGGCCATTGTTGGGAGTTCCTGGCCTGAAACAGTGAACCAAGAGCCTTCCCCAGCTCATGCTTGCTGCTTATACACCAATAGGGAGGCTTTGGGGGTCTTTACCCAGAATGATGCCCTGTGTGCCTGCTCTAAGACCTTGGGCAGAGGAGCAGGAGTGCTTATGAACTGTTGAGACTTGGAGACAGAATGGGCTGGGTCTGGGACACCTCACTTGAGTAACCTTGGTCTCCTGTCCTAGCAAGGGCCTGGATACACAGACTCACTTTATACGTATGCTGCCTCTTGAGGAGGAACCCAAGCTCTAGTGGGTACCATATGCTTAACATCTGGGACCAAGGCCACTCTAGGGACCCTCCTTACCCCCGATGGTGTTCCAAGATATAGCACAGTCCTCTCTGACTCCTAGGGTTCCCCAAGATATGGCATGACACTCCCCAACCAAGGGTTAACCAAGATAAGGCACTCAGACCTCTAGGGTATCTTCTGCTAATGTGCTTGGGGAGCTCAGTGGCCTCCTTGAAATATTCATATGCTCACAAATGCAGGTATATACAGATGCTATTCAGATACACACAAGTACATATATTAGTTGGCTTTCTGTCACTATGACAAAATACCTGTGAAAATCAAAGGAGGAAAGATTTTTTTTTTAATTTTAATGTTTATTTTTTTACTTTTCGGCGGACACAACATCTTTGTTTGTATGTGGTGCTGAGGATCGAACCCTGGCCGCACGCATGCCAGGCGAGCACGCTACCGCTTGAGCCACATCCCCAGCCTAGGAGGAAAGATTTATTATGTTTCATGGATTAAGATTGTGGTTGGTTACACTATTCCTGGGCACGTGGTGAGGCAGAGCATCATAGTGGAGAGGATGTGGTATAACAGAGTTGCTTACCTCATGGTAGCTCAGTGACAAGGGACAAATATGCCCTTCCAAAGTTCATAACTAGTGTCCTACTTTCTCCAATTAGGCCTCACCTCTTAAAGGTTACACTATCTCCTAATAGCACCACAAGCTGGTAATTAAACCTTAGCACTTGGCCTTTGGGGGACATTTCAGATCCAAACCATAACACATGTGTACAAAGAAACACACAAAGACTTATTCATGCACTTACATACCTCAGCAGACTCACCTCTGTATATACACTGAATATCTATATGCATACCGGTTTGTTAGACTTTTTTGGGAAGAATATGTTTGGCTCTCTTAGTATTAAAACAGCTTCTTGGTTGTTCCATGTCTTGGCTGCAGACATTAGCTCTGCCTGAAGCTATATGACTGAATCATTGCACACGTATAGTCTTCAGGGACCTTTGAGTCACTTTTACATGTTGGTGGCATTAATATCTAATCTGTTTTCAACTTGGTTGTGGGAAAATGCTTGCTTGGCTCCAGGGGCTCCCAGGCACAGGGTCTGGGGTCTGTGTGGCAAGGGAGTGGGCACTTAATCCATGCTTGCCCAACACCTAGGTGTGTGTGCACATTGCCAGCACATGTCCCTGCCTGCTGATGTGGATGTCCAGGGCTCCTGTGTCCTATGGGGTGGTGGGCATGAGCTGGATGAAGGCCTGCCAGGGACATATGCTGCACAGCATCCCAGGTGAGTGGGGTGTAGTGTCCTGCCTTAAGGTGCCATGGGCTGAGATGAAAGTGCCTCCCTTGGTTGCTTGTGGGGAAGATTTGGTACCATTTCAGGGGAGGGTATGCTACCTGCTGGCCCTAGCTACATGCGTGGTTCCTAGTCTCACTGTTGCCATTCCCTCCACACCCACTCACCACCCCCATGTGGTGTGTCCAGGGCCTGTGAACATCATGGGTAACTGCGATACAGAGTGACTATGCTGATTAGTGCACAGGTGAAGACAGATGTTTATGCAGTGCCAGCAAGCATGTGATTTTTGCCTGTTCAGCCCTGCTTGCTGGCATTTCTGTTCTAGGCTGTTGTAAGTTCATTGAGGCTATTCTATCATCAGTCATTTATTCAACTTATTATTTTCCTTTTCCTGCAGACCTCATTGAACCTGTTGCAAAGCCATCCCTCGCAACCCATGTGCATCATCTTCTTTAAGTTTGATCCTCACCCTGTTTCCAAAAATGCATACAGGTAACACTCTGGCTCTGCATCTTTCATGTTCTGCTGGGTCTGGGATGCCTGGCTGGTTCTCTCCCAGTCCTGTGCACCACATGCAGGACGGGTGAGAGCAGATCAGAGGGCATGTAGACTGAGCCCTGGATGGCTGAGTCCTGGGTTTAATCTCTAGTACCTTAAAAGGAAACAAATAAACAAAAAAAACCAAACCACTGTTTTTGCAGTAATTTGATATCTATCATAGAAAACCAAGATAACATGGTCATACTATCACATAACCACCATCTTTTAAAAAGATGTTTTTGTACACTTACATGCTGAAGTCCTTTGTTGCCTACAACCTGGAGTGGCTACTGTACAGACTGTCACTCCTCATGGTAACTTCTGTGGGGTTATCACTGAGGCCCTGATCAATGGATCACAGCACCTGCTACCTGCTGCCATACCACCCCTCAGATGGTGACTGACCCAGCCCCAAATGGTCACAGACTCACCTTATCATGATACACATACCTTCCCGCAGACTCACCCCAAACCTTGCATAGACACATCCCCCCGATGTTGCACACACTCATCTCCCCCCAACAATGTATCCTTTCATCTCCCCGATGTTGCATATGCTCACTTACCCCAGCTGTGTGAAGAGTGCTTGGTGGTGATGGATAATCAGTGGTTTCAGTTAATGGAACAGAACCAAACCAGTGGATGATTTGCCATGTGATGCACAGCCCTTCACCATGGTGTTTTATCACTCAGACCCTGAACATTGGCATAGATGAACTTTCATCTGCATTGCAGTCTCAAGTGTTGACTGAGGGAATTACTTCCTCCTCTCATCTAGGGCTCTAGGCATCAGAGTAGGTAGTCATCACACTCATTTCTTTCTGAATTATGTATTTAATGAAATCCCAGGCAAGGCAAATCTCTGGCAATTCAGCTAAACAGTGTCTCCTATGGTAAAATAACCTATAAATTAATGTTCCTGAATTATTAGGCAGATACATTCCTATTGAAAAATAGGCAATTGAACATCTTAAGGTTGAAGACTGCTTTAATAAGCTTTTAATTTCCTTATTATTAGTATTTTTTCCTTCCCTGTAACCTTATGTAAGAATTGGTACCCAGAGACAACAGCCTCAGCCTGGCTTTGGACTGTGGAGTTTATTATCCTCTCCTTGGGAGGGCTGGTTTTATCCAGCAGGGGCCTCCCTACTACCCCATCTTCCACTCACCCTCAGAGATCTTGGAGGTGAGAAAAGAGAAGAAATATTCTTTTTAAGAGAGAACACTTGAATAGGACCTTGTGGAAATTGACTTCCACCCCCACAGGGACCATAGGGGCTTCAACCCAGTCCCTAGTGTATCTTTACTGTAGCTTATCTGTCTCCTCCCACTCAGGGACCTCCTCCTAACCACTATTCAGGCACAGCTGAAGCCACGACTGACCTATACAGGTCCAGGGACAGACATGATGCCTGTTAGAATGGTGTCAGTCAGGATGGCCCTAGGGCCAGGAAAGGTGGGCACTGCTGCTGCCTCTGCTGCAGAGGTTGGGGACACCTTTGACTAGAAGGGACAGAGGAAATGTGGTAGGAGATGTAGGCTGGAGTCTGGGTTGAAACTTGGCACTTGAAGGTGCAGAGGGTTATTTTGTATATGGCAGATTCTTTTTTTTAAAAATTTTGATTTGTTATATATGACAACAGAATGCATTACAATTCATATTACACATATAGAGCACAATTTTTCATATCTCTGGTTGTACACAATGTAGAGTCACATCCTTCGTGTCTTCCTACATGTACTTAGGGTAATGATGACCATCACATTCCTCCATCGTTCCTATCTCTATGCCCCCTCCCTTCCCTTTTCCCCTTTGCCCTATCTAGAGTTCATTTAATTCCTACCCCTCCCAGCAGCATATTGTGAATGGCTGATTCTTGTATCAGGGACAGTGGACAGACCATTCCCTCCTCACCCTGGGTGGCACATACCTGATGCAGCCCTGGAACCAGCTATGTGGATGGGATAGAGAGGGGCCACATAGGGTGCCCTGAAGATGGTGAGGCTTCTGTAGGAGACCCAGAGGGTTCGAGGGAAATGCACAGTCCCTGGCCAGACCTGACCCCTCCTGCCAAAGAAACTCACTATAAAATAGGATGGAGCAGCCCTCAGAGGGCTGCTGACATTCAGCATATGTCTTCAAGTTCCTTTTCATGCATGCTTACATTCCAGGAAGCCTACAGGCTTGCTGTAGGTATTCTCAAGGAATGGGACAGATGGTCAGAAGAAGGGATGGTTCCCCATTCTCTAGTCTAGGCCCCCAGGATGTGCTTGATGATTCCATTCCTGATCCTCACTTGCCCAGCACCTGGTCCTGCCACTGGCTGGGACCTTTTGGGGTGGGCAGGGGCTCTGTGTAGTATGGAACAAGGGTGTCCCATGAGCCCTGGCAGACCTGTCTCTTAGCACTAAGCCAGGTAGTCTTACATCTTTTCCCAGGACCTGTCTGTTTCTTGGGTAGGGGCTCTGAGTGCTATCTCCCTAGGGGCTACCTGAAGCCTCTATATACTTTTATCTGTTGTTGGTTTGGCAAGGGCTGAAGGGTTTCTATCATCTTTAGGTCTTATCCTTATTGCTACTCCTATAAATTTTATATATTAGCAAGAGAAGCTGGGGGTGTAATTTAGTGGTAGAGTATATGCTAGGCATGTGCAAGGACCTGAGCTCAATCCCCAGCACAAAAGAGAGAGAGAATGTGGATTTTCTGTTTCAATCCAAGATGGCCAGTCATACTTTTTTCTCCTAGGTTCATTCTGGCAGCCAACAGGGATGAGTTCTACCACAGACCATCCAAGTTGGCAGGCTTCTGGGGGAACAACAATGAGATCCTCAGTGGTAAGTCTTATTTCACACCTGGTAGGTAGCCATTCAGCATGGCCCCACTCAGGCTCCTGGGGTGTCATGAAAGTGCAAGTCACAGAATGATCCTAATAATATCCTTGCTTCCAAGTGTAAGTACCAAATGTGTGCAAGGATATGGTGAACCTTGGGATCTGGGTCAGCATTGAGTTATCCAGCCCCAGCATTGAGCACCACCCAGTGTCCTTGTGGTTTTACATGCCCTGTGACCCCTTGAAGAAGTAAGTAGTCAGACTACATGTAGGAGCTATATCACTTCTGAGGCATCCTAATTGTGTGTGCATGTACGTACGTATGTTTGTGTCTGCATTATTGTTTCTACTTATCTTCTCTTGCTGCAGGGAAGATGGGCTGAATTGGTGGAGCAAAGGCTTGGGTGGGGCACATTTTGTATTACTAGAAATATCTTTTTTAAAACAATTTTTTAGATGTTGATGTACCTTTATTTTATTCATTTATTTGTATGTGGTGCTGAGAATTGAACCCAGTGCCTCTCACATGCTAAGCAAGCTCTCTACCACTAACCACAACACCAGCCCTGAAATATTATCATTGATTGCATGGATGGTGCATCTCTACATCTTGTACAACCAGAGAATTGAAATGTTGCACTCCATTTGTGAACCATGAATTGAAATGCATTTGCTGTCATGTACAACTAAGTAGAACAAATAAAAATAATAATTAATTTAAAAAATGTTATAATTGAGTTTTGTTTTGGATTAGGTAAGTTATTACAAGAACCATGTTTAGGCTGGATACATGCCTATTGATCCCAGTGAATCAGGAGGCTAAGGCAGGATGATCACAAGTGTGAGGACATCCTGGTCAACTTAGCGAGACTCTTCCTCAAAAAAAAAAAAAAAATGCTGGGAATGTAGGTGCTCCTGGGTTCAATCCTTAGTATTGGGGGGAAAAAAAGAAACATAGTTTAAGCAGGGTATAGTGGCACATACTTGAAATCCCATATACTCAGTAGGCTGAGGCAGGAAAATTTTAAGTTTGAGGCCAAATTCAGAAGCCTAGGGAGACCCTATCTCAAAATAAAAAGGGCGGAGGATGTTGCTCAGTGGTAAAATGCCCCTGGGTTCAATCCCAGTACCAATAAATAAATAAATAGATGCCATTTTGGTCCTTTCAGGTCTTCTGCTTAAGATTTGATAGGTTTGGAACTGTGTAGCCTGTTCAGGGCTAATTATTACATGTTTTTTCTAATCTGACTTCTAGGATTGGTATTATGTGTAAGCAGTGTCCGGGTCTAATCCTTCTGGTTGGTTCAGATAATTTGTGCACTGATTAGAACTCTGGTGTTCTCTGTGTGGCTCTCCTCTCTGATCTTCTTTTGATGAACTCTGGTTGCCTCTGTATCCCCCAACTCTCAGTCTCTGCCCTCAGCTCAGGGAGTCTGCTGATCTCTTCCTGGCTGCCCCCCATCCCACCTCCCCTTTGCTGGATCCTGGGGACTTTCCAGTCATGGAACTCATCTCATTTGCTTCTTGTCTCTCATCTCCTTTATCTCAAAAGTCCTTTATTCACATATTTTAATTTTTGGTTGTTCTATTTGGGAGAGAAAATCTGGATCCTGTTGCTTGGTCAGATAGGAAAGCTGTTCTTCTTCTTCTTCTTTTTTTTTTTCTTTTTTTGGTACCAGGGATTGAACTCAGGGGCACTCAATCACTGAGCCACATCCCCAGCCCTATTTTATGTTATTAGAGACAGGGCCTCACTGCGTTGCTAAGTGCCTTGCTGTTGCTGAGGCTGGCTTTGAACTCATGATCCTCTCACCTCAGCCTCCCGAGCTGCTGGGATTACAGGCATGCACCACCACGCTGAGCAAGCTGTTCATTTAAAAATTATTAGTTTGGGCTGGGGATGTGGCTCAAGCGGTAGCGTGCTCGGCCAGGGTTTGATCCTCAGCACCACATACAAAGATGTTGTGTCCACTGAAAACTAAAAAATAAATATTAAAATTCTCTCTCTCTCTCTCTCTTTAAAAAAATTATTAGTTTGTAGGATTTCTTTGTGCATTCTGGATGTGCATCCTTTGTTGATAAATGTATTGCTTACTCATTTCTTGAATGATTTCTTTTGGTGAGCAGATTTTAGCAAAATGCATTTTATCTACTCTTTTATGGTTTCTTCTTTTTGTGTTGTATTTGAGAAATCTTTGCCTCCATTAGGTCATAAAATGTTTTCCTATTTTGCTCCCTCTGTTTTGCCTTTCGATTTTGAGATCTATGCTTTGGTTTATGATTTATCTCAAGTTAATTTTTATACATTGTATAAGGTAAGGGTTGAGGGTCATCTCCCTTCCATCTCTCTGGTTATTCCAGCATCATTTATTAAAATGGATACTCTTTTGCCTGTTAGCATCTTGGTTGTAAGTCAGTTGAACATATTTGTATCCCATTGATCTGTGTGTCTCTCTTGATGCCAATACCACAATATCTCAATTAATGTCCTTTTGAGCCAAGTGCAGTGGCAAACTCCTGTAGTCTCAGCTACTAAGGAGGCTTAGGTAGGAGGATCACTTGAACCCAGAAGTTCAAGACCAGTATGGGCAACATAGTGACACTCCAATCTCAAAACAACATAGTGACACTCCAATCTCAAAACAACAACAACAACAATTTAGTCCTTTATAGTGAGTCTTAAAGTAATGTGAGTTCTCCAGCTTTGTTCTTTTTCAGGACTGTTTGGGCAATCCCAATTCCTTCACATGTCCATAAACATTTTATTAGCTTGCCAATCTCTGTGTAATTAAAAAAAAAAACTGAGGGGATTTTGATAGGGATGGTGTTCATGGGCCAGTTGGGGAAGAAGTTGGGTCTTCCATTTGGCATACAAGATGGCACACTTCTCCTTGGTCAGCTTGACTTCCTTCTGCAGTGTTCTCTGGCTTTCTATCTTTAGGTGTCATGTGTTTTTTGTTTTTTTTTTTTTAGAGAGAGAGAGAGTGTTAGTTTTAAAATTTATTTTTAGTTATCGGCGGACACAACATCTTTGTTTGTATGTGGTGCTGAGGATCGAACCGGGCCGCACGCACGCCAGGTGAGCGCGCTACCGCTTGAGCCACATCCCCAGCCCACCATGTGTTTTTCATTAAATGTTTTCCTAACTATTTTAAAAATCATACTAAGCGTTTTGTTAACACTGTTGTCAATGGTATATTTAAAATTTCTTTTTCTAATTATTTTTTAATTTATTTTTTAATTATAGGTGGATACAATAGCTTTATTTTTATGTGGTGCTGAGGATCGAACCCAGTGCCTCACACATGCTAGGCGAGCGCTCTACCTCTGAGCCACAACCCCAGCCCTCTAATTCTTTTTTTTAATCATATTTATTTATTTATTTATTGGTGGTGCTGAGGATCGAGCCCAGCTCCTCACATGTGCTAGGCGAGTGCTCTACTGCTGAGCCACAACCCCAACCCTCTTTTTCTAATTCTTGCTCATGTTTACTTACTGGCTTTAGTAGATTGTTTTGGGTATTGCTTTTAGATTTTCTTAGTATATAATCTTGTCATCTACAAATAAAGACAGTTTTGCTTCTTCCTTTCCATGTTTACATTTTATTTCTTTTTCTGTTATAATTGATCTTTGTTATAAAAATGACATTTTAGTGACTTAGGAAAATGATCCTCTAGTCTAGCAAGGCTCCCCCTCCTGTGACTCTTTTTGTTTTTTTGTAGCAGGTGCTGGAGGTCTAATCCAGGGCCTCCTACATGCTAGGCAAGCATTTTACCACTGAGCACACTCGCTCACCCCAATGCCTGTTTTTAAGGGCCTAGTAGATCTTGTGGTATGGTGTGGTAGCCCATGCAGGACTGACCACTGACTGGGCCTGTGCCAGTTTCCAGTAGATGAGGCAGCCTGGCCTGGTTTCTGCATGGAAGTGACTTCCAAAACTGGTTCAAGCATGAGGTGTGTTCTGTAGAAGTCACAAAGGGACTACCTGATTTCAGGGCCCTCTGTTGGTGTCATGATGGGTATAGTTGGTGCCCATGTTAATCTGTATCATCTGCACCTCTTGTATCCTCAGGGGCTGCCTCACCTTGCAGAGTTAGAGCCCATTCAATAGGCTAGGCTGTTAGACCAAGCTGTGCATCGCTGTGTGTCCTCATGGAGCAAAGGAGTTTGTTTCCCAGGAGACAGGGACCAGGAGGGAGACCAGAATGGGTTGATGCCCTTCATGGTGAGTATTGCTGGTGGTAACACTGTTGCCTGCTACCTGCTACAGGGCTTGACATGGAAGAAGGCAAAGAAGGAGGCACATGGTTGGGCATCAGCACACGGGGGAAGCTGGGGGCACTCACTAACTACCTGCAGCCACAACAGGATCCAGAGGCCCGTGGCAGAGGTAAGTTGGATAGGGTAGAATGGGACCTAGGCAGGGCAGAGCCAAGGCATAGCAGGTAAGGTGGGTGGGCTAGGGACAATTAAGGCAGTCAGGAGTCATGTTGTAAGGGCTTCTTCTGATATACCTCACCCACCTTGATCTGCTTCTGGGCCATGTGGCAGAGACAGGAGAGGAGTCACCATGGGAATCACCTGAGACTTGTTTATCTCAGTGAGTGAGCTCCAAGCATATTACTTCCCAAAGTGTCACGCTAAGGGGCTGGGGATATAGCTCATGTCAGAGCACTTTGCTAGCATGTGTGAGGCCCTGGATTTAATCTCTAGCACTGGTTAAAAACAAAACACCAAAATGTCACTCTTAATCACTGTGTCAGCCTCTTGAATGTTGCAGAGCATATGTCTGCCCCAAGAGCACACATAAATATGTTCCCAGTGAAGTTTTCTCCTTTCATGCTGAATTTCTCTATGGAGGCATAATGGGGAAAACTTTTTTTAACTGAAAAAAAATCAGATTTCTTGGTGTCAACCTCAGTGGCAGTGCAGTCAATGAGGTGTGGCTCTAGTGGGACCCTTTTCCTTCCTGCATCCTCCTGAAGGGGCCTCACTCCTGTATTCCCAGGAAGAAGGGTTTACCCTGTTTCCTCAGCCATGTGTATCCCCTGCCTATAGGTGAACTTGTGGCCCACTTTCTGACCACTGATATGGACAGCTTGTCCTACCTGAAGAAGGTCTCCACAGAGGGCCACCTATACAATGGCTTCAACCTCATAGCAGCTGATTTGAGGTGGGTCTACCAGCAGGGGGACAGCCATGCTACCCAGCACTGCTTTGAGGGCCAGGTCTACAGATCATTGGAAAGCAGGTTCAACTCCACCAATCAGCTTGGCAGCCTTTCCTAAGAAGTTGTTTCTGGTGGGCTTGGCAGGCATCCTGAGGACCTACCTGTTTCAGACCCATCAACTTGGGAACTAAGAACATAGCCTAGGGCTTCCTGTGACAGTGTGAGGCTTCTTTCTTCCTGACTCTAGAGAACTGAGGTGGGGACCTGGCAGTGTAGGACTGTGAAGGGCAGCCTGTTTGGAGAGGCTTGGCTAGGTTGCTCCTCACTTCCCATAAGCAGGTTTCACAGTGCAGCCTACGGCAGCCCTAATCAAATACTATGCTCCCAGGTGACTCTCACATTAGAGATGTAGCCATAGAAACTGGAGAGGTTTTGTATGTTTTGCCTTTTAGTGAAGGGAGCATCCTTCCTATGCTTCCCTGTCCTCTCCTGGGTCCTCTTCCACCCTTCTCTGAAGCCAAAGAAGCCAGTGAATGCTGTTAGCCTAGGGGCTTCCTCCAGTACAGATAGTGAGGGAGGCCATTAGTATCCTTTGGTTAGCCCATGTTCAGATGCCCATCCTGAGCTGCCTCCTTCTGTGAGGGGAAGTCAATGGACCTCTGGGCTCTTAAGACCTAGGCTTCTGTTCCTTTGAGAATCCATTTCATGTGTCATTCTTTGCCTCATTTCTGTACCACATGGCTAGACAGACTCAGTGTGGAGGTTGAGCAAGCTGTAATAACCAATAGGAGGAAGGCCCAGGGTAGAGGCTGATTATGAATTTGCTGCCAAGAGTTCTCCTTTCTGTTGACCTTTAGCTCCTGAAGACCAAGTCCATGTGCTGTCTAGGCTCTCCATACTTGGTTACCACTGTCAGTAGTTCCATGCTTATCTGAACCAGCCCTAAGAAACCAGACTAGCAACTATGATGCTAGTGAGACTGGGTGTTCAGCAGCTGTGTTGAGTGTCCAGGGAACTAGGGAGTTGTCCTTTGAATGGATGTATGGTCAAATGTGAGGGCCTATATCTCTGGGAGCCTGATTAGCTGTCCTGGTTCCTGGTTCAGGGGCCTGCTATCCCAACGCCACCCAAGAAGTTTGACAGTGGCCAGAAGAGCATCCTGTGGTTAGATGGAAGATGGTGCCAGGAAAGCAGCCCTGTTGGTGGATGCTAATGAGGAAACCAAGACCTGTTCTAGGTCAGGCCCTCCTTTTGCCTGGCCTCTGGTGACACTGGCATTAGTTCCAGTATCTATTTCTATAGGCCCATAGGCAAAAAGTTTAAAAGAACTTTTGCCAGAAAATAAAATCTCTGAAGTCATTAGCCAAACATCTTGAGGAAATTGCCAAGGATTGTAGTGAGGAAGAATGTGAAAGAAATGTGAGTACAGGCTAGGGGTTCTAGATGCCTGTGTGGACTGGAGGGTGGTTGGAGAGTGAGGGAGGAAGGGCAGGTCTCTAGTACTCAACATCTGCCCCTTACCCTGCATTTGTCTGTATTGAAGACAAGGGTCTCCTTGTTCAGCTTTTTGTCTTGGGAAGATGCCTCACAGGTTATAAAGAATCCCTATTTATTTATTTGAGACAGGGTCTAGGTTAGTTGCCTAGGTGGGCCTTAAACTTGCAATCCTCCTGTCTCAACCTTTCAAGTAGCTGGGATCACAGGGGAGTCCCTCTTTAGTTTGCAAAAAAGGTATTCCAAGTTCTAGCAGAAAGACTTACTGCAGTATTGAGGAACTGGGATATCTTTAGCTGTGGAGCAGTTTAAAGTATTTTTAAAATCTGTAGTTGGTATACAAAAATATGTTTTCATATGGCACTTTGTTGAGAAGTCTATGTCGCCGTGAGACCAACTGCCCAGGAACAGTTTGAGATCAATTGTGGAGGTGGGGGCCTTGGCCCCCTGGAGTGTTCGGGTGTTTGTTGGGGTGGGGCCCAACTCTGATATTATCACCACATGCCTATGCTATGTGGCATTCAGCCATGCTGTGCTGTGCCTCCTAGGCTGGTGGTCCCCAAGGTGAGCCAGGAATGTACCTGTGATGTTAGAAGGAGCCAGGGTCTCCATGACTCTGGCTTCCAGTATCGTAGCCTGGCTAAAGTGGACCATTGTTTTTGCGTTGGCTCCCATTGGGGCTCTGGGAATAGGGCCATGAGATCAAACTGCGCAATGTGGGGGCAGGATACCCTGTGGCTCCCATCTTACCTTCTTCTCCCCTTCCTCTATCTACAGCACAACAAAAGGAGACTTGGTTTGCTACTATGGAAACCGGGGGAGGCCTGAGCCCATTGTCCTGACACCAGGTGAGTCTGTTCTGGGAGTCTGACGGAGAAGGGGGCTGCTCCTAATGAAGGGGATAACCTATACTTTTTAGAGACCAGGACCCTGTTGCAGCACTTTACTGGGACTTTTTGGCCATTTGATGCCTAATGATCTGTACAAGATTGTGGCCCATACCTGCCACAAGAGAGCCTTATACCCTCCCTACTGCCTTTCATGGGCTTTTCCTATAGACTAAGACTGCACTTGCTCTGGACTTCCCATCTTAGCCCCAAAGCCCAGCTGGTGACCTCCAACCCCACTTTACAGCCCCATCACCAGCCCCACCTCGGGTAGCCTCATCTTGCCTTAGATCCTTTAGGCTCCACCCAGGCTCCTCCCCTTGACCTCTTCCCCATGCACAAGCACCACATGCTAACTTGTCACAAATGCATACCTCCTGCATCTGGCCACATCTGGCCCATGTTCTCAGAGACTTGTCTCTCCCATCACCTGCCTGCCTCCCCCTGTACCCCAGAGCATACTCTGCCTGGACCATCCCCTCCCTCTAGCTACACCTTTGCCCAGGCTGTGCCTTCTGCTGCTCTGCCCTTCTGTTCCCTTCTTCTTTAGGTGTTATGATTTCCTGAAAGCCTCCTCTGTCAGCATCCGTCCCCACAATCTGGGCAGAGAGTATTACATTGCCTTTCCCACGATAAACTACTTTTGGGAGGAGGTCTGAGTCTTCAGGACAGAGCAGGAACCCCTGGGAAACAGCACAAATGGGGTCTAGCACAGTATATCAGGTAAACAAAATTCCGGGACCAGAACCCTGCCTTCAGGCCTGCTTCCTCCTTCCCCAGCTTGCTGCTTGAGGCCTGTTCTCACTGGTGACATCTTAGGACTATAGAACTCAGACACCCACTCTGGTCCCTATATCTGAGCTGTTGGCCCATATCAGATGACCCAGCCCACGGGAAGAGTGTCAACATCCTTGGTATCACCCTCATCCCTGCCTCTTTGAGGCAGTGTTCTTTCGTAGTATAGTTTTTGTGTCCTCAGGACACAGGGATTTTCTCTGCAGTTGGCACCAGTCACCAAGTGAGGTCGCAGGACACAGGTCCTTCCTTCCCACTGGGGGTTAATGGTGCACATTTATGCTGGCATCTATTCCTCATGCTGGCCCAGTTACCACAAGGTGCTCTGGAGCCATAGTGGGACCCCAGCTCCCACCTTAGAGCCATAGGGATCCAAAGCAGGGCTGGCCAAGCTCCCAAGAGTTGGGTGATACATAACCAACAGCAAGGAACAGAGGGACATGATGCTCAGGGATCCTGGGTTTGGGAAGAATCATTCTGGCTTCGCTTGGGACAGTTCTTACCATTCTTCTTGCCTCAGTGTCTCCCCATAAGTTCAGACTTCTTGGAGTTTGGGTATGTGGTGAGGTGGGTTTGTACCCTGGAGTCAGTCTTTCCTTTCACATATTGTTGGGGCTGCCCTGAGCCAGTGACTGTGCAGGAGAGAATTGGAAACTAAAATATCAAAGGACAGAGATAGGTCCACTCCTCATTTTAAACATTGGCCCAGAGGCCTTTGGGAAGCAGATAGAAGCTTTACTGTTCTCAGTGCCTGAGACCCCCTGACTAGAGACACTTATTTTCTGCTAAGTCATTTTTGGTAAAAATTCTTTCATGTGCCTTTTTTTTTTTTGGTGGTGCTAGGGATTGAACTCAGGGCCTTGTGCATGCTAGACAAGCACTCTACCACCTGAGCTATATCCCCAGCCCCCCACCTCCTGTTTTTAATCCCTGCATCTGCCCCCACCTGATCTGTGTTCCTTCTTTTACTTTTTTAGGAATTGAACCCAGTACCTCATGCCTGCTAAGTACACATTCTTACCTTTATTTTATTTTTATGTGGTGCCGAGGATCAAACCCAGCGCTCTGCATGTGCTAGTCGAGTGCTCTACTGCTGAGCTACAACTCCAGTTCCTAAGTACACAATCTTACTACTGAACTATACCCTAGTACACCCTAGCAAAGACTTTTTTAATAGACAAAGTACAGATTTGATGAAGGTGGAAGTAGCACTCTGTAAGGTACAGTGGAGTGGGCTGAGCAAGAGAGAGGCTCAAGGCCCAGTTACCATTTTTTAAAATAACAGTTTTATTGAGATATGGCTCACATGCTATATAGTTCACCCATTTAAAGTATATTATATTCAATGGGTTTTAGTAAATGCACAAAATTACTCAACTGTCACTATGTCTAATCCCAGAATCTTTTCATCATATCCCAAAGAAAGTCTCACATTCATTAGCACATACTCCCCCTTTCCTCTTGCTTCCCAGCCCCTGGCAACCTTTTATTTTTCTCTTTGATACTAGAGATTGAATCCAGGGGAGACTCTACCACAGAACTACAACCCCAGTCCTTTTTATTTTTTATTTTGAGACAGAGTCTCATTAAGTTGCCCTGATTGGCCTCAAACTTGAGATCATCTTGCCTCAGCCTCCTGAGTCACTGGGATTACAGGTGTGGGCTACCGTGTCTGTACCTTGGCAACTTTTTCTTTTTGGTGCTGGGTATTGAAATCAGGGGCGTCAACCACTGAAATACATCCCCCCTATTTTGTATTTTATTTAGAAATAGGGTCTCACTGAGTTGCATAGCACCTCGCTGTTGCTGAGGCTGGCTTTGAACTCACAATCTTCCTGCCTCAGCCTCCCTAGCTGTGGGATTATAGGCGTGTGCCACTGCGCCCAGCTCCTGGCAACTTTTAATCTGCTGTCTCTATGGACTTGCTCATTATGAACATTTCATACAGATGGAATCATGTACTGTGTGGTCTTGGGAACTGACTTCTGAATTCTTTCGCTTAGCTTAATGTTTTCAATATTCATCTTGTAGCCTGAATCAGCTTGTTCTTTTTTTAAAAATATTTTTTTTTAGTTGCAGTTGGACACAATACCTTTATTTTATTTATTTGTTTGTATGTGGTGTTGAAGATTGAACCTAGGGCCTTGCATGTGTTAGGCGAGCGCTCTACTGCTGAGCCACAAGTCCATCCCTTGTTGATTCTTTTTAAGGCTGAGTAATACTCTGTGGTTATATATTTTGTTTCTCCATTCAGCCATTAATGAATACTTTCGGCTATTATGAATAATGCTGCCATGAACATTTATTAAAAGTTTTTGTGTGGACATGTTTTCACCTCGCTTGTGGTGAAACAGTACAGACACACATAAAAACACCTAGGAGTAGAATGGCTGGATCATATGGTAACTTTGTTAGCCTTTTGAGGAACTTCCAAATTATTTTCCAAAGCATCTGCACCATTTTACATTTTTTTGTTGTTAATATGTTTTAGTTGTAGATAGACACAATACCTTTATTTTATTTATTTTTATGTGGTGCTGAGGATTGAACCCAGGGCCTCGCTCTTGCTAGGTGAGCGCTCTACTGCTGAGCTACAACCCCAGCCTCCCATTTTACATTTCTAACAGCAGTGTACAAGGGTCTCAGTTTCTCTGAATCCTCACCAATCCTTGTTATTTATTTATTTTTGCAGTGGGGGAGGGGTGGGTACTGGGACTGAATCCAGGCCTTGTGCTTGCTAAGCACATGTACCAATGAGCTACATTCCCCAGTCTTCTGTCTTTGGGTGTGTGCATATGATGCTGGGAATTGAACCCATGGCTTCTACATATTAGGCAAGTGTTCTACTGCTATGTTACATTCCAACTCTATCCTCTATCTTTTAGATTGTAGCTATCTTAATGGGTATGAAGGGGCATCTTCTTGTGATTTTTATTACGTTTGTCTGGTGGCTATGGATGTTGAACATATTTTCATGTACTTGTTAGCCACTTTTTCTGCCAAGAAATGTTTATTCAGGTCTTTGCTCATTTTAAAATTTGGTTCTCTGCCCAGTGTGGTAGTGCATGCCTATAATCCCAGTAACTCAGGAGGTTGAGGCAGGAGGATCCCAAGTTCAAAGCCCAGCAACTTAGTGAGGCCCTAATCTAGTGAGACCCTGTCTCAAAATAAAAAAATAAAAAGGGCTGAGGATGTGGCTTAATGGTTAAGTGGCCTGGGTTCAATCCTCAGAATTAATGAATAGGTTTTCTTTTATATATATATATATATATATATATATTTTAGTTGCAGATGGACACACAATATCTTTTATTTATTTTTACATGGTGCTGAGGATTGAGCCCAGTGCCTCACACATGCGAGGCAAGCGCTTTATCACTGAGCTACAGCCCCAGCCCTAGGTTTTCTTTTTGAGTTGTAGGATTTCTTTATTCTACCAATGCAACAAGAGATCTGATTTGCAAAAATTCTTCCCCATTTCATGGATTTTCTTTTTTTACTTTCTTGGTTTCTTTTGAAGCACAAAGTTCTAAGTTTGGATGAAGCCCCCTATTTTTTTCTTCTGTTGTTTATGTTTTTGCTGTCTTATTTAATAAGTCATTGCCTGATCTAAGGTTATGAAGCTTTCCTCTCATGTTTTCTTCTAAGGGTTTATAGTTGTAGCTCTTTCATTTATGTCTTTGGTCCAATTTGAGTTAGTTTTGTGAACAATGTCAGGTGGGATCAAACTCCAGTCTTTGCCTGTGGCTTCCTAATTTCCTAGCACCAATATTAAATTGTCTTCCCAGTTGTTCCTGAAGGAAAAAAACCACAATGACATCAGGGACTGGCAACTTGACTATGGGGGCTCCAGCAGAGTCCAGGGCAATCTTCCTGGACTTGACTGGAACTGGAGCTGCTTCAGACTCTGCTTCCTTGGTGCCTCATCCAGGATGCAGAGCTGTGTGCTACTTGGCCACCTGGACCTCTGGAGAAGCAGCTCTAAGGGGTCTCTCCCCTCAAATGTGTGTCCTTCACTTTTATGACATGAGAAACCCTTTCTCTTTTGGTCACACCTTCTGTCCACTTTAGAACTTCCTTGTTCTGAGAAACTGCAGCTCAGAGTCCTTGCAATGAGTCCACCTGCTCCCTTAGCAGGAACCCAGTCAGTATACAGAGGTGGGCTCTGTATAATGGATATGTATACTGTCTGTGTGTCCACTGGCTAGGACTTCCTATCTCCTCATGAGTCAGGACCTATCATGGTGGGTACCCTCCTGCCCTTGGGTTGGTGGTTGTCCCACCCTTGATTTTTGCAGATAACCCTCATACCATACCTTAGAAATGGATGCCTATTAGAGTTCAAGTTTTTTATTTCATATTAGTCCGTCCATCTTGTCCCCTAGATATCTGTACTTTGTGGAATCTTGAGGTTGCCACTTGCCTCTGCCCTGCCTTGGGTTCTGTACCACTTACCATAGATATGGATCAGGTATGAGCCTAGAGAGTGCCAAAGTGATGCAGTCTGGTTCAATTTTGCTGTCACCTGCTATACCCCTGCCATTTTGTTATTTGGGGGGACACCAGGGATGTTTAACCACTGAGCCACATTCCCAGCCCTTTTATTTTGAGATAAGTTCTTACTAAGTTGCTTAGGGCCTCACTAAATTGCTGAGGCTGGCTTTGAACTGGGGGTCTTCCTGACTCATCCTCTTGAGTTGCTGGGATTACAGGCGTGTGCCACCACACTCAGCTATCCCTAACATCTTGTGTTGGGTGGACCAGTAGGTGTCAGAAGTTTACCTTGAAATCACATAGCTGGACCTCTGTATGGCTAAGCTGGTCTCTTCCCTGCAGGGACCTATGGACTGAGCAATGCATTGCTGGAGACACCCTGGAGGAAGCTGTGCTTTGGCAAGAAGCTCTTCCTAGAGGTTGTGGAGCAGAGCCATGTGCTCCCCAAGGATACTCTTGTTAACCAGCTCCTGGATGTGCTCAACAATGAGGAGGCGTAAGTGGGCAGATTCTTCTGGGGTGACCACTCAGGCTTTGAGGCAAAGAAGAAGGCAGGCTCTGCTACTCTAAAGGCCTATGAAAGTAACCAGGTCTGGCTTCTAACTGCAGGAAACCTGAAAAATATGCTGTCCTTGGCCCCTCTGCTACTCCTCCGCTGTTCTCCTTGATTTCTGGTAGGGTCCTTTGATGATGAGAGATGGGGAAGTCAGGGTCATGTGGGCTGGGAGGCTCAGTGCTCATAGAGATCTGATGCAGGCTGGCCTGAGGCCAGAGCAGCTAGAGGTTCTCTTCTGTGTGAGAGGGGATATAGATAGAGCTTCCCACATGCTGTCTTTCTAGTGACTTTGGGGTTGAGCACTGGGCACAGGCATGCCTATTCCTGGGGGCAGAGGAGCTCCCCCACCATCTTCCTTGCCCATAGGCCTCTGCACAAGGCACCCTCAGATACTGGACACCTAGGGCTTAGCTGTCCCAGCAGGGATCCTGGTGCTCATCAACCTGGATTTTGTTCTGAGTGTAGTCCCATATGTCCCTCCCACTGCCACACATACCATTTCCTGCCTAGACAACCCAGCATTCACTTGTGTACCCTGTTGGTCTCACTTCCCCCAGTGGACCCTCAGAGGACACCTCATAGTCTGTCTCCCGTTCTTTTCTCCCTGCCCTCCCACAACTGCCTCAAGGCCTCTGAACCATAACATTACCCTTTAGCCTCAGCATCACCACTCCCTTGGGGGAGCTGTGCTGGCCTAGCCCTCTGCTCAGCTCTAAGACCACAGTCATTAGTCAGTGTGTCATCCTGGACAGAGCCATGATAGGCCCTGGCTGTTCTTATTGATTGCTGTAGCTCTAGTACCCCTTGTGGTGGCTGGCAAGTCTCAATGCTTGAGTGGACTCCTGTTATGAAAAGCTGCTTGCAAAGGCTCTTCTAGGGACAGTAAGAGAATATATATGCTATCTGGCTGCCTGGGTTTCAGTGATGGAGTCATAAATAGATGAGTAGACAAAGATGTGAGGCATTGAGCATGAAAGGGAATAAACCAACACTTGTGGTTCTCCCCAGTTGCTTTCCAAGCCCAGGGAGCTCATTAGGAACCTGAAAGCTGTTAGCACTTTAGGTTAGTCCAGCTGACCATCCAGGACCATGGACAGGCAGCAGAGGGAATGATGACCTTTTTCCCCTCTGTCCTTCCAGACAGCTGCCAGACCCAGCCATTGAAGACCAGGGCCAGGAATATGTGCAGCCCATACTGAGCAAGTATGCAGCTGTATGTGTGCGCTGCCCCAACTATGGAACCAGGTATGGAGGGGCTGGGGGTACCAGGTGCATCACCTTCCTACCCTAGTCTCCCACTTCCCAGGCTGGAGGAAGGATAAAGAAACTGAGCTTCCTTATGTTCCATAGCTAGCTAGGACCAGGCTATTTCCCTAACTGAGTAAATTCAAAGCCTTTGCCCTGTATAGACTGGGCTACAGGGGCAAGCAGACTCCACAGTTAAGGGCCATGCATAACATAAATGAGCATCAATTCCCAGGGGCTCTGTAGATCAGGGCTTGAGATCCCCCAGTCTTCAGCTGTCTTCTAGATGGGGCCATTGGGCTGCCCCCTTGGGGTCAGGCCCCCTTAGGGCCACCCTGTGAAAGTTTTGGGCAGGCAGGTGGGGCTCTTCCTGCAGAGGGAAGGCAGGGAAGGCTGGGGGTGTTTCAGACTAGAGGTGACAGGACTCACCCAGTGTGGGCATGCAGGCTTGGTCAGGAGGCCCAGATGCCTCTGACAAGCTTCTCTGTATCCTCAAGACTGGGATTGCTACTCATTTGTGACCTACCACAAAGCTGGAACCAAGTGCCCAGCACAGACCCCACACTTGGTGAATCTGCCTCTTCCTGCCTCCTGCCTCAGGTCTGGCACCAGCTGTGCCTCTGACAGGTAGGACTGGAGCCTTGGGATACAGGGTGAACACTGTTTTTCAGAACCAACACCATCATCCTTGTGGACGCAGATGGTCACGTGACCTTCACCGAGCGCAGCATGCTGAACAAGGACCCCTCCTGCTGGGAGACCAACACCTACGAGTTCATGTTACAGAGCTAATCCCCCACTGCTGGATATGGCCAGCAGGCTCTGGAGGTCCTGCCTTGAAGGCCAGTGTGGACAGCAACCTTCCATGACCATACTACACTGCTTGTGACTTGGCCAACATTCTCAGAGATGTCTAATTTGTTTGTTACCTATTCTTGTGTTGTATCCAGCTCAGGGTCTGCCTTTATGCCAATGGGGAGTGAGAGATTCTGATGCCAGGTCTAGGACAGAACCAGGTGTACCATATGTGTGTGACTATACTTGGGTCTACCTTGTCCACATGTAAAGGCACACATACACATGTAGGGCACATGCTCACACACATACACACCCCCATGTGCAGAGGCACACACATGCACACAAAATTGCATGTGTATACATATTTGAACACATACTCAAGAGTATACACACACATGTGCATGCCAAGCAGGCAGAAGAGAACCTTTTACCTTATACTTGTAGCCAATGGCTCTTTGCTCTGGTCAAATGTCAGGAGTAGGCATTTATTTAAATGGTGCCTTAAATGGTGTTTAAGTGGTGCATAGGGCACCACTGTGCTTTACTTCCCAACAACCATACCTGTTCCTGAGAGGATATGGGCCATATTTGCAATCATATACAAGGAGGACCAGAGAAAAACTCACTTTTACAATAGAAGCTCAGCCTCATTAGAGATCCAGTGGTTCTCCATATGCCAGAGAGTCCTGTGTGCATTGGACAGTCTTGAATGAGAGATGTGGCCCCACATATGCTGGGTGGTCTTTTGTGCACCAAGGGTCCTGTATGGTCAGGTCCATGGTGCAGGATGGTTGTGTGTGTTCCAGGGGCTTTCAGGCCACTACTTACCAGGTGGGTGTTATGGGTTCTGGGAAGGCCCATCTCAGCAAGGGAACTTAGCTAGTCCTTGCTGTCTCCCTTCTTGGTACATCAAACTTTACAGGAATCTGAACTTGAATGTGAGCTGTTGATAATAAAGCTTTGAAGTTGTGGTGAGTAAATGGGTTTCAAGATCCTTCCTTTGTGTGATGGTGGTGACAGGAACTCCTGTGGTGGTACCAATACCCATACGAGGCTCTTTCTGCCTCCTTTTGTCACAACCTCCTCAACACTGTAATGGAGGCCTCTGGGTCAGGCTATCTGTCTATGGGTAGAGGCCAGGGTGCAAGAGACCCACTCATATATATGGGACCCAGGTGCTGATTACTGGATGAGTTACCTACCACCAGGGATTCGTTAGGAGGAGCCCTTGGAGGGAGAGGCATGGAAATGGTGGAGTTGAGGGCCAGAGGACAAATAGAGTCAGCCTCAGCCATGGCACTGGGGAGGTAAAGTCTCAAGCACTGGCCATGCATAAGTCCCACATATCAATTGCTTAGCTCCATGCTTCCTTTTGCCTTTGGAGTTGACCTGACTTGGCCTTCTCAGAGCAATGAGTTTAGAGTGGATGTGGACCTGCGCTGCGTATCCCAGCCTGGGTATGACAAATTGCTAGTCCATCTGGGAATGAGTAGGGGCCCAGCTTCCCTCTTCCTGTCTCCTCCATGCCCCTGGGTCTGAGGCCCTCCATGGCTCACTTTAAACTCAGAAGAATAGTGGTTAAGCCAGGCCAGGCTTAAAGGGGGCTTCCAGTGGTGACAAAATACATGTCTAGGCCAAAGATCTCAAGACCCATGTGTCTGGCAGTCAAGGCTCCCAACCAGCCCCACTGCCAACATTCTCCATGTGCCTCAGTGGGTTGTCCCCTGTCTTGTACCCATGTTCTATGCCAGCACTTCCCCCCAGCCAGGTACACTGCTCTCATGCAGAGCCTCCCTATCTAGAACCTCCCTGTTCATCTCTGTCCTAGAGACTGGGTCTGCCCAGGGAAAGCTTTTTAAACACTTGTCATGAACCCCTCTGCCCCCAGCCTACCCAGGGCTCCCCAATAGCCTAGACCTTCTGAGGAAAGGGCAGATGTAGATTCTATTGTTATGGGTTGAGTTCTGCCCCCAACTCCCCTGCCCCCCCCCCAAAAAAAAAAAATTCTAACTCCACTATCTAGAATGTGACTATTGGGAGATAACGTCTTTCCATATATAATCAAGATAAAATTAGGCTGGGTCCTAATCCAAAGTGACTGTTGTCCTTATCTGAAAAGAAATTTGGATACCGCATACAGTGCATGAAGTTCTGCTATACCAGAATAAGCAGGGAGTATACCAGAAGCTGAGAGAAAGACCTGGATCATAGCTTCCTTAGAGTGTTCAGAGAGAGTATAGATCTGCTGCCTCTTCATCTCAGACTTCCAACCTCCAGAGCTGTGAGACAACAGATTATTATTTAAGCCATTCTGTCATATTTTGTCATGTCAGCCATAGCAGACTAAAATAACTGTGATCCTTACTTTGTAGGTGGAGAAATAGGTTTGAGGCTTAAAGGGGGCTTCTTAATAGTCCTCTACTTAATAGTCCTCCACTTCCCAGAGAGGTGGGAAGGCACAGCCATGAGGCCAGGATGGACAGGACAAGGACTGGTGGCACCTCAGGGGGCACATACCTCTGTAGGCTAATGGCCAACCCACAAAGTTCTCACCACAATGCCTTGCACCCCTCTCACCTTCACTTTATGTGCCCAGGCCCTTTCCATTTCTCATAGTCATAATTCTTGCCTGAGGGGCTTTACATTCACTATCCCCTGTGCCTGAAAAATCCCTCTTGTAGACATCCAAACCATGCCATCCTTTACTTTCCACAGGTCTTTGCTGAAGTCTCTGGGGGTGGGGGGAAGGTACAGGTACCTGTTTACAGTTAGTTGTATTTTTTTTTTTTTTGGTATCTTAGACACCAGGTATAGCTCAGTGATAGATTGCTTGCATCGCATGTACAAGGTCTAAGTTCAATCCAGCACTGTAAAAATAAATAAAGTTGCAATTTTCCCTGTTAGTTCCTGCTCTGTTTTCCTGTATGGCAATCAGCATTGCCTGATGTACATATTTTGATCGTTTTCTTGTGTGTCTCTTCATTAGAACTAGTGCTTCATGGAGGCAAGGGCCTTTCTTGCTTATTGTTGTATCTTGATGCCTAGGCTAGATAGACATTCAAACTAAGGATAACAGCACTTTTGCTTTCCAAGCCTCCTTCTATTTAGATTAACTCCTTGAAGTAAAGTTCTTGTACTGTTAGAAGTATACAGGGGCCATTGGAAGCCAATGTCTTCTAGAAGTGTTTTGGACATGCCCAGATAGGTAGACCATGGCACGGCATAGCTAGTCTCCTGCACTTGTCATCAGACGTATCTGACTTGAGTCTCCAACATGGGTCCTCTTCTCTCAGGCAAATGTTACTTGTCCCCTTCTTGGATACCCCTTCCCTCATGAGTTACTTCTGCCCCCTGCCCCCTAAATGGCCAAGTTGAAGAATAGATGTGGAGGTTAGAGGTATGGGGCTGACCTTTGTAGAGGTGGGTCTATGAAAGAACATGGCCAGCCCATGAATGAAGCATGGCCTTGAGTCTCATCCCGCAGGCCTGGGCTCTGGCCTTCCACCACAGACTTCCCAAGACCATATCTTTTTGTCTTATCTGCTAGCAGGTGGCATTGCCAAGGCCCTCGAACAGAAACATGGCTCATGGGTGAACCAGATTGAGGTGAAAGAATCCTCTCCTAGCCTGGGACGGAGCTTCCAGTCAATGGGTCTTTGTGACTATGATGCCAGTTCCTATGTTGGGAGTTCCCCCAGTTGGTTCCAGGTTGTATGGGAAGCTGAAAGTGTGTAATCCTGAGGTCTCAAGTCTTATTGGGACATTTTGGACTCAACAACCTACCAGGTGTGGGAGGTTGCTATGATTGATGGCAGTGTGCAGAGTTCCCAAGGGCTTTGGCTGGCCTAGCCACAGGGAGGCTTGTGTGCCCTGGCTGAGTCCAGCAGCTAGACCCTCACAGTAGGATGGTTCCTGCTATGAGATGCTAGATGCTGAGAGAGGCAGGTAGAGAGGGAAAGTCCTAAGCAGGGCTCCAGCTTCATCACCTCGATACCACCTTCCTCCATTTTCTTTCTTTCTTTCTTTCTTTTTTTTTTTTTTTTGTGTGTGTGTGTTTGTGTACTGAGGATTGAACCCAGGAGTGTTTAACCACTGAGCCACACACTCAGCCCTATTTATTTATTTTTATTTTAAAGACAAAGTCTCCCTAAGTTGCTTAGGGCCTCACTAATTTGCTGAGCCTGGCTTTGAACTTGAAATGCTCCTACTTCAGCCTCCTAAGTTGCTAGGATTATAGGCATGCACCTGGCTCCTTAACCTTTTTCACATAAAAATTATTTCAACTTAATAAAACAACTAAAAAGTAAAGAATTCCATTATCTTTCATTCAGTTTCTCAAAATGTTAAAATAGCACCAAACCACAGTAAAATGATTATAACCAGGAAACTAACATTGACACTGTTAAAAGATGATTCAGTGATACTCATTAAATCATGGTAAGGAAGACTATTCAGGATCATCACCATAGTTTGGGACCACCACAGTAGGATCTTCCAATGGGAAGGATACAACTCTGAATACAGCCTGGACAAGTGGAAGTTTGTCTCTAAGGAGCAGAGTAGGGGGTCACTGAATGGAAAATTGCTGAGAGAAAATATAGGGATGTAGGGGGATTTCAGCAATCTAACAGGATTCTTGCTAAAGGCAGGCCAGGTGATCAGTCACCACCTGGAGGATGGTGAAGATCCTGATCAGATATAAAAAACTGGGGGAAGAGGGTGCTTGCCAGATTAACTTAGCAGAGTCCTTAGCAAAAACTGGAAGAACACAAATGGGCTTCGGAGAAGGTTCAGAAGCCTGACTAAAGTTTGGCCAAGTGAAGAATCTTTCAATAGAATAGAATTAACTAATCAATAGACTTTATTTGAATTTTACCACTTATCCCACTATATCCATTTTCTGAGCCGGGATCCTATTTAGGATCTGGATTTCACATTGCACTTAGTTGTGTCTCTTAATTGAAGATGACTCCTCAATCTGTCTTTGATTTGAATCATCTTAACACTTTGAAAAAAGTGCTTGCTGGTAATTTTACAGAATGCTCCTAATTTGGGGTTTGTCTGATCTTTCTTCATTCAAGTTTTGCTTTTGGGCAGAAATACCTACAAGTGAATCTATTCCCTTTTCAGGAGACCCACAATATATCTGTCCCCCTTCATTTAAAAAAAATATTTTTTTATTTGTAGATGGACACCATAGCCCTATTTTATTTATTTATTTTTATGTGGTGCTAAGTATCAAACCCAGCGCCTCACACATGCTAAGGCAAGCGCTCCACCACTGAGCCACAAACCCAGCCCCTCCCCACTTCATTTCTTTTGAGGTATAAATAATAAACACCGCAACATCCATATTTAAAGTGTACAGCTTGCTAATGCTAAATTTGGAGGTGCTGGTGATCTTGATGAATTGCTTAAGGTGGCGCCTTCCCAGATTTTCTTTCTCCCTGCAAAGCTACTGTTTCCCCTCTTGTAATTACTGGAATATCTAGGGGAGAGAAAATTTGCAACTGTGTTAAAAAACAAAACCAAAACCAAAAACCTGGGAGTGTAGCTCTGTGTTACAACAGCAGGCTTAGCACAGGAGAGGCTTTCAATTCTAGCTTCAGCACCAAAAACATTAAAAACAAAACCTTGTGGCTGGAGATACAGCTCAATGGTAAAACACTTGCCTAGCAAACCGGCGACCCTCGGATTGATCCCCAGTAGGACAAGAAGAGAGAACCTATTTCTCATTTTCCGCACATATACCATATTTTTAGCACCTGATTTTCGTATCCAGCAACAATGATAGAAGAGCCTGCCAATGGTCAATCATCATCCCTTCTATATATATTGGCGGAGTACTAATCTAGGGAAGAGCTGTCCCTTCTCTATTTCTATCCTCCCTCTTTTTACGGTTCCAGATATAGTATTAGCAAATGGAAAACTGACAGACAGTTGAGCTTACTTGATTTTTAAGAAGTGATTGTTTGCTTTTAATTGGCGACTGTACGGTGCCTAAGTGTGCACGGCCTCTTACACACTGCCCACATTGGAGGCGGCCAGCTGGCTGCTATGTTTCCGAGTACCCGGCGCTCCTGTTCCCGTCGCCCGCAATAATTCCCGCGCTCCCTTCCTCCCGGCATCCCCCATGCTTGCCTTCCCGGCGCTCCCCGCGGCCGCTGCCCCTCCCGGGCGGTGACCGTTAGTACAGCCTCAGTCTCTGCCTCGGCGCCTGGTCCCGCCTGCGCAGTCGAACTATTGGGCCGCGCGCTCAGACCGCGCGCGCCACTCGCCTTGGATTGGCAGCCTCTGCAGCCGGCTTCGCGGCTCCTCCAATGCTGGGTAACCGCACGAGGGGATTGGCCACGCGCCTCAGAGGCCCGCCCTCCGCTCCGCCGGCGCGGCAGGCGGGTCCCGCAGACCGGAGGGTTTGGGTGGCCTTTTCAGATGGCGGCGGCGGCGGGGCGGTGAGGGTCTCTCTGCTGTGGTTGGGCTGCGGGCGGCTCCAGCAGGCCACCGCGCCGCAGGTAGGTGCGGGGCGCTAGGGGCGCCCCGCGTGTGGACGGGCGGGCGCTGCGGCCTGCGCGAGGGCGCGCCCTTCTGTCTCTCCCTCCTCCCCCCAGGCTGAGGCCTGGTTCCCGGGCTCGGGGCGGGGCGGAGGGCTCGAGGCGGGCTGGGCCCACAAGGAGACCCGGCCTTTGTGAAGCAACATGGCCGTGGGCAGCGGAGGTAGCCGAGAGCTCGCGGCGGGCGCCAAGGCCGGGGCTAGAGCTGGATACGGGGCTCGGGCCCAGGCGTCGCAGACTCTCCTTGTCTGTATGTCTGGGTAAAGAGCCTCCTTGTCTGGTGGCCCCAAAGCCGTATCATCGCCCTAAGGCGGGATCGATGTGGACTGGACCTTATCTGCTTTAACAGAGTTTGGGAAATCTGAGAAATCAAGTCTTCACCAAATGCTCTTGGATTATTGTGTAGATAATCAGATTGTGGTTTTATTGTAACAATGAACGTGGTAGAAATAAATGGAAAGTGGCAACCTGTTGACAGCGGTATCTGTCAGGTATCATCCAATGGACTTAGGTTTCTCATGGTAGGAATTTGATTTTGCCATTTTGCATGCCTGCATGTACCTTGTTACCTGATGCACAGCAGTTCCAACTAGTGCCGTCGACTCTTGGAGATTACTAGGCAGGGGTCCTCCATTTTTTGGCCACAGACTGGACTCCCAGTCGTGGGAGTGGCCCAGACCGTTTTTTTGCAAGGCTCCACTCACTGAAGGGAGTGAATGGCTAGTCTGGGATGCCGATTTAGTACAGCTTGTGAGTATAGGATATGAGGCCCATTGGAGGATGACAAAAGGAATGGATGAGGTCATAATGCTCCTGGGTCGGGTGGGAGGCTGCAGCAGGAGAGGCATGAGTGGAGGGTTGCAACCACAGCAGGGACACTACAGCTGGTGCTTCCATGTCAGTCCACCAAGTGGACTCCAGGGAAAGGTGCTTTTCAAGTGTGTTGGGTTTTTTACAGCTGTGCAGGAGTTTAGGGATCCTGCTATGGGTCTGTTGCTGGCTCACAGTCCAAATTACAAGGCAAGGTTTGTGTCTATGTGTTGAGTCTGCTCAGGCAGCAGTGAGGCCGGAGCGCCGTTCTTAGAGCCCTGCATGGCCAGGCATGGTCTGGAGCACTTTCTAGGGGTGGTTTTATAGTCCCATGGTAATCTTGGGGTGGGAAATCTGATTTTGACTGGATTGCCGAGTTTTGGACTTTTGTTGTTGCTTGCTCCCCCCATGTGATCTCATCCAGCCTCCTGGCTTTTTTTTTTTTTTTTTGGGTACCAGGGATTGAACTCAGGGGGAATAGACGACTGAGCCACATCCTTAGCCCTATTTTCTATTTTATTTAGACGCAGGGTCTCACTGAGTTGCTTAGCTCCTCACTATTGCTGAGGCTGGCTTTGAACTCACCATCCTCCTGTCTTAGCCTCCTGAGCCGCTGGGATTACCATGCGTGCCACCACACCTGGCCAGCCTCCTGGGTTTAATGCCAACTTTCCTTGACATCTTCCATGTCTCCATCTTTAGCCCTGTCCTCCTTTCTAGGTGCCTCTTCTTATTATCACATTACTTTAATGCCAAGTAGCTGTGTTCAAACCAAACTCCAGTCTTCATCAACATCGAAATGATGCTCCTCATACCTTTCTTTCATTTATTTTTCTTTCTTTCTTTTATTTTTTTGGTACTGGGGATTGAACTCAGGGCACTCGACCACTCAGCCACATCTCCAGCCCTATTTTGTATTTTATTTAGAAACAGCGACTTACTGAGTTGCTTAGCGACTCGCTTTTGCTGAGGCTGGCTTTGAAATCTTGATCCTCCTTTCTCAGCCTCCCCAGCTGCTGGGATTACAGGCGTGGTGCTACCATGCCAGGCAAATGATCCTCCTCTAAAGGAGGAGGATCTTTTCTAAAGTCACCTTGATTCCTCTTTCTTATGCCTTCATATGTCCCAGAGGAGGCCTTCTGTGTCCAACAATGTGCCATTTCTCAGCACTTCAACTAAATGTCTTATTCAAATTTCCTAGTGGGTATCTTAATTCTTCTCTTTGTTCCCCACTGCCACCTACCTATAGTTTTTCTGGATACAGAGTGATTCTTTAAAACTGTAAGATAGTATAAACGTGAGACAGTACAAACTCAAACCAGATTGATTGGATGGCAGAGCAGCTGCACCATTTCCTAGCTGTGTGACCTTGAGTGAATTGTGTGTGTGTAACCTTTCTCTTTCAGTGCTATGTGAGTTGTAGTGCATGAAGTGTTTAGAGCAGAGCCCGACTGAGGGCTGAATGCCACTGCTTATCTTGGATTATGTGATATCATTGTTTGGACCCTCCTATCCAGTGGCCCATATCTCAATATAAAAGCCATAGTCTTCCTGACCTGGCCTACTCTCACTCCCCATCAGTGCACTGCCCTAATTTGACCATACCACACCTGGTCCTTTGCTTTTCCTCCAGGTGTCACCTGGAATGTCCCCTCCTTCCACCTCTGTTACCCCCTTAGCTTCCTTTCCCCTACTGTCAGGTGGATACTGGCTGTGAGGCTTCCTCTGATCACCCTTTTGGAAGCTGCCTCCAGTTCCCCAACACTTTTACTTTGTTTTAGCTTGTATACTTCTTAGCATGTGATGGGGTAGATGATTTTTTTAGTTGTTACTTGTCTTTCCTGATAAAATGTGAGCTCTGTGGGATGGGTTTTTGTCTGTCTTGTCTTCATAGCATCTAGAATGGCATGTGTACTGTATGGAAGACATTCAGCAAATACTTGTTGAGTGAATAGAGAAAATTTATAGAAGGAGAGTAAGGAGCTTACCATGACTGCCCATTGCTGATCTCTGGGGCTGGGCAGCTTTCTTGTTCCTCCAGAGAGCACTTTCTTTCTTGCCAGGGTTCCCATATTTTATGCTGTGTGCTTCTTCAAGGTCCCTTTCACTACCTATTATGACCTTTGTTTTGTGCTTCTATGCTGGCAGTCTTCCCCATCCTGTACCACCATTTATCTCCAACCCCCACCTCCCTTGATCTTCTTGCCTTTAGCTTTTTTTTTTTTTTTTTTTGCCCACAAATCATGAATTGCCTCTCTAGATTCCCTGCACAGTTGCCAGGTTCTGTGAGGTCCAGTCCTACCTTGTCATAATTCAGGGTCTGTAGCACTGAGCATGTTGACCTGTCCTCTACAGTGGTCTTTCTTGGTTGCCAGGAGACTGACCTTCTTGATATTCCTTGTGCCCATCTGGATGTAGGCTCCTTAGCAATTGCTGCTCTTCTCAGTCTATCTTTATCTTTGTGCCATACCTCTTGAATTCTAAGCAGTTTGATGGACACAACTTTGGGGAGGTATTGTGTTAAATTCCCATTGAATTCAGAAGTGTTAGGAAATCCTAGGATCTAGGAAATAAAATGACAGTGTTGTGGTCATTGCTCTTACAACTGTGTCCAGGCTCTGGGGACTTTGTCTCTTTTTGTGGTAGCATCTTCCTCGGTAGATGGTTAGTGAATATTTAGTTGAATTTAACCTAAATAAGACTCTTTGTGTTGTGTCCCTTTCAAAGTATAACTACCACACTCTATCCCTTCTTAATTGGATGATTTCTGTTGTCTCCTGTTCTTTCTGGAGTCTTTGGAATATGAGTTATGTTGCATGCAACTGATTGAGCTGTCACCCATGGATGTGGCCATGTTTGTATATCTATACTGGTGTGCATGGCATGTGCATGCATGTATGTTTCTGTGCATGCAAGGTGTAGGAATGTTAATGCATTTGAGTGTGTGTGTGTTTGCATGTGCTTCTGCTGATGGGCCTCTCTTCCTGTGGCCCTTGGTGTTTCTGCTTCCCCGTGCTCCACCACTGTCTTCTCTACCTCCTGTCATCCTTTTTTATGGTGCTTCCTCTGTGGTGAAGCTTCCTAGAGTTACACTACAGTTACAGTCTTCCTTCTCTGGTACTTCCCCGCCTGTGGTTTTGGCACTTACCTCCTTGCTAATGTGATCTGGCTTATCAGAGCTATTTGGGCCAGTCAGGACTCCAGAGCTGTGGCCTCAGCACCTGTCAGACAGGTCTGCCTGGAGCTTTCCTTCATCCTCTTCTCCAGATTCCTTCCTAGATGCTGGAATGGAAAGGAGAAGCCTTCGTTGTCTTCAGCTCCCTCTTGTTATCTATCCCCATTGGGTCACGTACCGTCAGTTCTGACACTGTTCTTGATGTATCTAGATCCTCTTTTGTGCTTTTGTCCTCTGGCCTGGAGGGCTGTCCTGGGCACAGCTGTTTATAATTAGCACAGCTGTGAATCTTTTTTCTGACTAGAGTCACTTCACCATTGGTGGCTCATTATTGCCCCCAGGATGGAGCCAGGCTTCAGATGGCACCCAAGACTCTTTGTACCTTGGCTCCAGCTGTCTCCTACAACTCCCCAAAAATCCTAGCAGGCTCCCTTCCCAACAGCCACTCGCCCCTTTCCTCTACTGGGAACAGAACTATGCCGCCACCTCTGGTGACCTCAGCACGCTGCATCACTATCCTGTCCACGTGCCACGTTGTGGGCCCAGGAGAGGGGGTCCCTGGGTAGCAGAGCACCTGACCATACCTCTGAGGCCCTTAGTGCTGCAGAGTTGAACTGAGGGTCTCATGCTCACCCTTTGACTGACCCGGCCCTTGCAGGTGAGTGGATTGATGTCGCTCTGATGGCCTGAGGGAGGCCACACACTTTATGTGTGTTCCAGAAAGGGCGGCCTCCCACCGCATGCTTGATTATCTACCTAAATAGGATGAGTTAGTGGAACACTATGGTGAAGTTTACTGTAGTTTTTAAAATCCTTTTTGAGCCTTATTAAATTATTTTTGTTCTTCTAAAGGAGGAATTAAAGTGGACAATAAAAATATTTAATTATAATTTAAGAAATTATAATTTAGGTGCTGAAGGAAAATAGTGAAGTTAGTATGTTCTGATGTCTAAGAGGTTCTTATAGGCAGTATTATTTTAAGTACTTTACTATGCTGTTAATAGCGCTTGATTCTTAACTTGGTACCAGGGAAGTGAAAGGTTTCTGTCATTTCGTGACGGTATTTTTAAATTTCTTTGCAGGTGGAAGAAGAAAGGTGCCACTTTGGCATGAAGACAGACTCACTTAGTCGTCAGTCTTTTAAGCTGAGTGCATTGTGATTTCCAATAATTGAGGCAGTGGTTCTAAAAGCTGTCTACATTAATGAAAAGAGCAATGTGGCCAGCTTGACTAAGCAGCCAGTGTGCACAGCGCGGGCAGGACGGCACTGGGTCTCGACGGACTTGTGCATGTTAGCTGTATAGATTTGTGTAAGGTGTTTTAAAACTTTGGTCTTTTAAAATAGTCTTAACTGCTTTTAATATGGAGACATATGAGAGTCCCTCTCCTCTCCCGCGTGAGCCCGCAGGAGAAGCTATGATGGAGAACCGAGCTTGCCCTTTCCAAGTGCTGCCCTGTGAACAGTCTCCACCACCTCCCCTGCAAACGTCCAGTGATGCAGAGGTAATGGACGTTGGCTCTGGTGGTGATGGACAGTCCGAACCCCCTGCTGAGGACCCATTCAACTTCTGCGGAGCTTCTCTTCTCTCCAAAGGATCCTTCTCTAAGGGCCGCCTCCTCATAGACCCGAACTGTAGTGGCCACAGCCCACGCACCGCCCGGCACGCACCTGCGGTCCGGAAGTTCTCCCCTGACCTTAAGTTGCTTAAGGATGTAAAGATTAGCGTGAGCTTTACCGAGAGCTGCAGGAGTAAGGACAGGAAGGTGCTGTACACAGGAGTGGAGCGCGACACTCGGACCGAATGTGGTCTGCTCCTTAGTCCTGTCAGTGGAGACATGCATGCTTGTCCCTTTGGCGGGAGTGTTGGTAATGGGGTAGGCGTAGGGGGTGAGAGTGCGGATAAGAAGGATGAGGAGAATGAGCTGGATCAGGAAAAGAGAGTGGAGTATGCAGTGCTCGATGAGTTAGAAGATTTTACTGACAATTTGGAGCTAGATGAAGAAGGAGCAGGCGGGTTCACGGCTAAAGCAATCGTTCAAAGAGACAGAGTGGATGAAGAAGCCTTGAATTTCTCCTACGAGGTATGTTGGCGACCCCTCCTCTGGAGGGCTCTGGCAAAACTCAAAGAGAGGTTTGGGAATAGCTGTATCTTTTGAAATCAGGAAAAAGAAAAACAAAAACAGGAGCCAAACCCATGTGAGGTTTCTCAGCAGCACCTAAGAAAGATATAAGGAGTCCTGGTTTTTAAGTTTCTTATTGAAAAGTTTGGCTGACATCTGCCCATGTATCCTCTTTCCAACCTGATTTGGCAGGTGCTGCTGAAAAGCCTCCTTGGCAAGGGTATTCACCTGGACCAGGCGTGTTGGTTTCACTTGTTTTATCCTGTTTGTTTTTCAGATGATCATGTACTATCAGGGCACACCTCGGCCCCCTTGAGTGCTGTTGCTCTGTGTCTGTCCTAATATTGTTAAGCTTCCCTGTGGTGCAGGAGAACAGGCACTGGGGGCTGTGAGATCTGAACACCTTGTTTTGCAGGATGACTTTGACAATGATGTGGATGCTTTGCTGGAAGAAGGCCTTTGTGCTCCCAAGAAGAGGCGAACGGAGGAAAAATATGGAGGAGACAGTGATCATCCATCTGATGGAGAAACAAGTGTGCAGCCCATGATGACCAAGATTAAAACAGTGCTGAAAAGTAAGTTTGTGGGTCACAAAGTAGTGTTTCCAGGCATTAGAAGTACCATTGTTTCCTTCACAAAAAATGTTTGAAGAGCCCTCTGATACCAGGCATCAATCTGGGTAGAGACATGTGTTTGAATATAGCAGTCATGTCTGATGAAAGGAAAACAGATTAGACACAAGGACTCACCCTTTGCACAACCCAGGTACAGATTCTGTTGTTAAGTGTTTTGGAAATTATAGAGCCTTAGACATTGTGCAGAGGAGGGAGCATCAGTGTGTGCTGGGAGACAAGAAAACTGGCAGCCAAAGGATGTGGAAGCCCAGTGGTGGGTATTCAGCAAGGTGGCAGGCAATGATTATGGTTCAAGCTTTGTGTCAGGTTATGTGGGAAACCACTGAAGGTAGGCCATTGTTACCTAATTTCTATTTAAAAGCATGACTCCTAGGGCCTCAGCATAGCATGTGTACTTTAGGTGGGAAATATGTGGTAGTGTTTTGTATGAGCATGCAGTGGGTCTTGCACTTGGATTTGTGGATCATTAATACGAGAACAGTTGAGAGGTACCCAGAATTGTGCTGTGAGGCTCTGTCATTAAAGTGGGGCAGGTGTGGGATGAGTTGGGATTGGTTTCAGTCTGTACTTGCCTAGAGGCACCTGTGATTGTCCTGGTAGAGATGTTGGGCTCAGAAGAAGGGCTAAAGAGATACATGGGTACTCAGGCACATGGATGAGACCCTGGGTGCAGAAGGTGATGAGTGACTGGGATGGAAAATAAGAGGTAGGTGGCATGTGACTGCCCTCCTTGGATCACTTAGGGGACAAGTCAGCAGATACCTTTTGTTTGGTGGTAGATGAGTAGAAGGAATGTCAGGATAGGTAACTGCAGATGTAATGAATCTGAGGCTGCAGCTTCTAGAGGAGATGTGGGGCAGGGAGTGATGATTTTGGAAGGTTGGCATCGTGTTCTTCCTATAGTTTCAGCAGGCTTACTCTGAGCATATAAACCTAAGTCCATTTTGTGCAACCCATAGTCAGCAGTAGACCTGGTCTGCCTAACTGCCTAGCAAGAGCCATGGCAGGGACCTCAGTCCTTACAGCTGCTGTGAGGTCTTCAGCTATCTGGGCTGGTTATGACTACTCATTGTCATAGATGAGTGGCCAGGAACCTGTGTTATGTATTATTCTTGGCTTGTTTGCTTCTCCAGATTTAGCCCAAAGATAGTATGAGGAAACTCCACCATGACCCAAACCCTGGGAAGAAGAAACCATAGGGTGTACTCTGACCTACAGAGCACTCTTCTGAGCCATGTCTAATAGTGACCTATGTGTTAGGTATAGGCCCTAGGGTCAGGTCCGCCTGGTTGGGAGACTACATTTCCCTGAGAGTCATTGATACTTTTTTCTTTTAAAAAATGTTTGTTTATTTACTTGGTACCAGGGATTGAACCTAGGAGCACTTAACTACTAAGCCACATTCCCAGCCCTTTTTTTTTATTTTTTATTTTTGAGACAGGGTCTTGCTAAGTAGCTTAGGGCTTCCCTAAGTTGTTGAGGCTGGCTTTGAACTTGTGATTCTCCTTCCTCAGCCTCCTGAACTGCTGAGATTACAAGTATGTACCACCATGCCTAGCTGTTATTTTTTTCCATAATATATATATATAGTGTTTAGATTTCATCTGCATTTTTTTCTTCAGTTTCTAAATTTTATTTTGTTTTAAATACCAGCAAAAACATTGCTTTATAGGGAGGTTTGAGGCAAGAGGATCACAAATTCAAGCCCAGCCTGGGCAACTTAGCAAGACTTTGTCTCAAAACTTAAAAAAGGGCTGGGGATGTAGCTTGGTGATAGAGTTTTTTTTTTTTTTTTTAATATAATTTTTTTAGTTGTTATGCGGTGCTGAGGATTGAATCCAGTGCCTCACACATCCTAGGCAAGCACTCCTCCACTGAGCTACACCCTCAGCCCCAGTGGTAGAGTTCTTGCCTAGTATGTGAGGCTCTGAGGAGCCCTAGCATTCACACATTAAAAAAAAAAAAAAAATTCTGAAACATTTTTTCTTTATTTATTTTTTAGTTGTAGATGAACACAATACCTTTTCATTTATTTTTATGTGGTGCTGAGGATCGAACCCAGTACCTCACAAATGCTAGGCAAATGCTCTACCACTGAGACACAACCGTAGCCCAAAACTTTTTTCTTATGGCCTATAAAGCAAAGAAGGGGTTGGGAGTAGTGTCTTAAAACCAATATAGAGCTGGTTGTAGTAGCACACGTCTGTCATCCCAGTGGCTTGGGAGGATTGCAAGTTCAAAGTCAGCTTCAGCAGCTAAATGAGGCTCTAAACAACTTAGAATTGTCTCAAAATAAAATAAGGATGTGAGGGTGATCTGGCTGCAACATCTGTTACCCCATTGATTGCCAGGGTTGATTTGACTGATCTGGCTGGTTAGGTGGGTGCTCCCTTCCTCCCTCACCACTCTATGTGCATCTCTCCTGAAGCTGCACGCTTAGTTGTAGGGGATGACCTTCCCTGATAGAGGAGGAATGTTCTTGTCAAGGGTATACAAGTAGCTGTGCTTTCATGCTGGAACCTCCAAACAAGCTCTCAAAATAAAAAATAATAAGGGCTGAGGAAGTGGCCCTGGGTTCAATTTCTGCTACCAAAAACAAAACGAATAAAAAAAACCCCACCAATATAAAATTTTTTAAATAATTTTTTATTTATATGACAGCAGAATGCATTATAATTCTTATTACACAAATAGAGCACAATTTTACATATCTCTGGTTGTATACAAAGTATAGTCACACCAATTTGTATCTTTATACATGTACTTTGGATAATAATGTCCATCACATTCCACCATCATTTCTAACCCCATATTTGCTCCCTTCCCTCCTACCCCTCTGCCTTATCTAGAGTTCCTCTATTCCTCCCACGCTCCCTCTCCCTACCCCACTATGAATCAGCCTCTTATATCAGAGAAAACATTTGGCATTTGTTTTTTTGGCATTGGCTACTTTCACTTTGCATTATTTTCTCTAACTCCATTTACCTGCAGATGCCATGATTTTATTCTCTTTTATTGCTGAGTAATATTCCATTGTGTATATATATGCCACATTTTTATTTTTTTATCCATTCGTCTATTGAAGGGCATCTAGGTTGGTTCCACAGTTTAGCTATTGTGAATAGTGCTGCTATAAACATTGATTTGGTTGTGTCCCTATAGTATGCTATTTTTAAGTCCTTTGGGTATAGACCGAGGAGAGGGATAGCTGGGTCAAATGGTGGTTTCATTCCCGATTGTCCAGTTGCTTTCCATATTGGCTGCACCAATTTACAGCCCCACCCAGCAGTGTATGAGTGTGCGTTTTTCCCCAAATCCTCTTCAACACTCATTGTTATTTGTATTCATAATGGCTGCCATTCTGACTGGAATGAGATGAAATCTCAAAATGGTTTTGATTTGCATTTCTTTAATTGCTAGTGATGATGAACATTTTTTCATATATTTGTTGATTGATTGTATATCATCTTCTGAGAATTGTCTGTATATCACCTTCTGAGAATTGTCTGTTCAGGTCCTTTGCCCATTTATTGATTGGGTTATTTGTTTTTTTGGTGCTTAGCTTTTTGAGTTTTTTATATACCCTAGAGTTTAGTGCTCTATCTGATGTGTGAGGGGTAAAGATTTGCTCCCAAGATGTAGGCTCTCTGTTCATCTTACAGAATGTTTCTTTTGCTGAGTAGAAACTTTTTAGTTTGAGTCCATCCCATTTATTGATTCTTGATTTTAATTCTTATGCTAAATGAGTCTTATTAAGGAAGTTGGGGCCTAATCCCACATAATGGAGATTAGGGCCTACTTTTTCTTCTATTAGATGCAGGGTCTCTGGTTTTACTCCTAGGTCCTTGATCCATTTTGAGTTGAGTTTTGTACATGGTGAGAGATAGGGGTTTAATTTCATTTTGTTGCATATGGATTTCCAGTTTTCCCAGCACCATTTATTGAAGAAGCTATCTTTTCTCCAATGCAGATTTTTGGCGCCTTTGTCTAATATAAGATAATTGTAATTTTGTGGGTTAGTCTCTGTCCTCTATTCTGTACCATTGGTCTACCAATCTGTTTTGGTGCTAATTCCATGCTGTTTTTGTTACTATTTCTCTGTAGTATACTTAAGGTCTGGTATAGTGATGCCACATGCTTCACTCTTCCTGCTAAGGATTGCTTTAGCTATTCTGGGTCTCTTTATTTTTCCAGATGAATTTCATGATTGCTTTTTCTGTTTCTATGGGGAATGTCATTGAGATTTTGATTGGAATTGCATTAAATCTGTATAGTGTCCAATATAAAATTTATTAATTTAAAGTAGTGTTTTATAATGACATGTCACCTGGTCACTAGGAATACTGGTTGACAGATAATGCCATTTATTAGCAAAGCATACCTGGCCCCTGGGTTGCCTGTGGCCATCGTGGATCAGGCAGGAAAGAAATACAGTGTTCACCAGAAGTGGAGACTAGAGCTGAGGCTAGAACTCCTATCTTGCACAGTCTTATTCCAGGCTCCTCATGCACTGATTCTTCATGTATAAGTTCCTACCTTATACCAAATGCTGTCTTAGAATTAGCAGGGAGCAAGACATAGGAACTTAGATTCTCTGGAAAGACCCAGATATACAAATACACAAACATAGGAAGTTTGATGTGCAGGAGGCTCCATGGTGACAGTACTAAGTGTTTAAAAATAATTGCAATATGTTCTCATCTTTCATGCAGGTCGTGGCCGCCCACCTACAGAGCCGCTGCCCGATGGCTGGATTATGACTTTTCATAACTCTGGAGTCCCCGTGTATCTGCACAGAGAGTCTCGGGTGGTCACCTGGTCCAGGCCCTATTTCTTGGGAACAGGAAGCATACGGGTAGGGGAGGAATCAGTTGTGAATTAAGGGTGTTTGTATGACTGAAATGTGCCTGTCTGTAATGTTTTGTACTGAAGCCAAATGGAGGCTGGTGAAAGGTAACAGGTTTTCAGACTTTGAGTTGTTCTTGTAACCTCTTGCAAATTCGCTGTCCACAGAAACATGACCCTCCTCTGAGTAGCATTCCCTGCCTGCATTATAAGAAAATGAAGGACAATGAGGAACGGGAGCAGAGCAGTGAACTCACCCCCAGTGGGGAGGTGTCCCCTATCAAGCCCCTGAGCCGATCTACAGAACTGGAGTTCTCCCTGGAAGAGCCTGACCCCATGGGCACAGACTCCGGGCCACCAGATGAGAAGGACCCACTAGGGGCTGAGGCAGCCCCTGGGGCCCTGGGGCAGGTGAAGGCCAAAGTTGAGGTGTGCAAAGATGAGTCAGTTGGTAAGTTTTCCTAGGGCATTTTCTTCCTTCCTTTCCACTTAGAATCCATCTGCAGGGGTGCTTCTACATCCCACCCCTACCCAGAGATCTTATTTCTCCCACTGAAAGCCATCGTTTCTTGTTCCTAGTTGCATCAATGTGTGTGTCTGCTCCGACATGACTGGAAAGGCCTGTGTCCCTGCTTTTGAGAGAACCTGCCTGAGTGTGGCATTGACAAGTTCCTGTGCTCAGGCTTTTCAGAATCTATATGGTTGAGGCTGCCATACAGGATGAGCAGCCCTTTTCTCCTGGTTACTTATATGATCTTTCCTGAACTCTTAGTTTTTTGGTAGAATGTGCTCTTGTGGTGGTGTTTGAATTTATCCTTATGATCTCAGAATGGACCTTCATTCCATACTCTTCAATCCATATGTTTCTTAAATTTTGCAGTTGCTTTTTAGATACTTTTTGGTGTTTTCTAGTCTTTCCTCCACATCTTTTAGTTTAGTTCTGTCCCCTCAAGTAATAGACCTCTCTTTAGGGTGGCACATCTCTTTCAGCCTTCCTGCTGAATCACTTCAAAGAGGACTTTGTTTTCAGCTTCTCCGTGTATTGCTGTACTGCCTATGCTATAACTCAGTTGAGTGTAAGGTGCCCTGGAAGAGGTGTGGGGAGGAGAAAACTGTTGCTGAGGTGGGGGAAAGTAGACTGGGAAGAGGTCAAGTACAAAGGTCCAAAGGAAGGGAGCTGTCTGGATGTGTTAGTGAATGCAGAAGTGGGAGGATGGAAGGGAAGAGAGTGACAAGGTCAGAGTGGTACTGGGAAGCTGCTATTTGGAAGTCAGATACTTTTCTTTTTCTTTCTTTTCTTTTTTTGAGGTGCTAGCAATCAAAAAGGGCCTTGTACATGCTAGACCGTGTATAAGGTGTACATGCTTGTATACCAACTGAGTTATATCCCAGCCTTAGGTACTTATTTTGATAAAGGGAGAGAGAGATCTGAAGATTATGTCATTTTGTTTTTTCTTTCTTTTAAGCTTTTTTTTTCTCCTCATTTTTCACATTCTTGTTTTTGCTGCAAATAAGATAAAAGGATATCCCAGGAATCTAACCACATGGAACCTGCCAGAATAATTTGAATTGGTAGAGGGAAGAGGCTTGATTTCTCACTTTCTTTACACTTTGAAAGGGGCAGGGAAAGGGAAATGGGTATCATGTGGTCCAGGCTTATTTGACGAGTAGCCTTTCACTATCTTGTGTACAAAGGGAACATGACTCCTGCTTTCAAAGTTTAGTTGGATTCTCTGGTAAATCTTGCACAGATCTGGAGGAATTTCGAAACTACCTGGAGAAGCGTTTTGACTTTGAGCAAGTTACTGTGAAAAAATTTAGGACCTGGGCTGAGCGACGACAGTTCAACCGTGAGATGAAGCGGAAGCAAGCTGAGTCTGAGAGGCCAATCCTACCTGCCAATCAGAAACTCATCACTTTATCCGTGCAGGATGCACCTACAAAGAAAGGTGAATTGGGCTTATAAATGTCAACATCAGCACACATAGTATGTTTGTTTGTTTTAATTCCATTTGTTTAGTGTGTGTACTTTGTGAGTGAATTGCACTTAATTTAGAGCTTATGTTTATCCTATGAATGCAGAGGTCTGCCACATTCACAGTGGTGGGCCCCTAATGAATGATTCAGTAATACAGATGGTGCCAGCTCCCTGAGTACTAGCTTGTGGTATCTCCTCACGCTGTTGCTGAGATGGTCCTTCTTGTCACAGAGTTTGTTATTAACCCCAACGGGAAATCCGAGGTCTGCATCCTTCACGAGTACATGCAGCGTGTCCTCAAAGTTCGCCCTGTTTATAATTTCTTTGAATGTGGTAAGTTTGACTTTCTCCATTTAATTCCTATAGAATCATTTAAAGAATAAATGTCAACATCACTTTGGTATGGGCTAGGGAGGTGGCAGCTGAGTATTTGGAATGGAAGTACAAAGGAAAGTCAAGAAGTGTATTGCAGATAGGTACTTTGTTTTCACAGAGATGAGGGTGAATGACTCTGTTTCCTTTCTCTAGTTCTTCCCATTTGCCTTGCTGTCTCTTGACTTTGTATTGTCTCAGAGCCTTGTGAGGAAGGCTTCTCTACTGTGCCTTGGGTCCTTTCCTGGTTCCTGATACCCCTAGTGGATGAATAGACCTTAGGCTGCCACATCCCACCAGCTATCTTGCATGATATCTTCCTCACATTTTTATGTAAATTAGCATGTCTTTGGAAGTCAAAGCCTGGTTGTTTCTCTGGTTCACTGCATCCTGTGATTCCCCACTCCTAACAGTCCTGTGTCCCATCTTTCAGAGGCTTTATCCGTATTCCAGGAGGCTCTGCCTCTAGCTCCTGCTTCCCCTGTGACTCAGTCTCTCATGGTTCTCCATTTCTGTCAATTTTCCCATTTGTGCTGTCTGTTCCTGACCATCCTCATTCCTGTCTTTACACTTTAGGGATTCTGTGGTCTTTGCAGATGAGGGACTTGCTCTCTGCAGAGATGGCTGTCAATGTGGGCAGATTGTGTGTGTACATACTTTATGTCTTGGCAAGTGTGTTTTAAAACAAGTAATTTTAACTTTAAGAGAACCCAAGTGAACCTTTTGGTGCCTCGGTGACCATTGATGGTGTGACTTATGGATCTGGAACTGCAAGCAGCAAAAAACTTGCGAAGAATAAAGCTGGTAATGTGTTTACTTCAGTGTCCTGGAGACATATGATGCCTGCTGGGTTTGCCTTCACCTTGTTAAGGGAGGGGTGTTAAGGGAGGGGCTGAGCAGTGGCAACAGGTGTGGGTATGTGGGTGGGGCACATTGACATTATTTATGTAATCATCTACTTGATTTTTAATATTATATGTTCATTGGAGTAGACTCAAATAGGGTAAAGTATGAAACTTGAAAGTAGAACAGAAACTCCCTCTCTGCTAAATGACAGGTGGGCCAGTGTCTTCTGTGCTTGCCCTGGCCATGCACTGGTTAGAGCATACTTTAGAGCCAACTGGGCAATGCTGGGTGCATATTGTAGAACAAGTTTGTTTTGAAACTGAGCAAGATATGGGCATGTCAGTAAAGAGAAGAGGCGGATCAGCATGCTGCCACTATTCTCAAGTGTTTTTTACATTTTTGGGCCTATTTCCCGAGTTTTTTAGACACTACAGTAGGGACTAAGTGCTCATTACACACAGCTTATCTTATCTCTTGGAAAACTGGTGTTTACTAGTTGAAATCCATTGCTGTTTTGTACCATGTCCTTCCTATTCACTTCTATTACTGGCCCTCATAGTAGTTGGCATTCTTTTACTAAAGCCATTTTGCCTAATATTGTTTTATTTGGCCTCCTCTATGGAAGGTACACATAGCAGAATAATGTTGGTTGTCCTTCCCAGCCCTTAAATTCACAGGTGTATTCTTGAGGTTTCTCCCATTGTTATGTTGTCTCCCAGAGCAGGTCTGCCCTGTACAGAGCAGGAAGTGTGTACAGTTTCACTGGATTTCGGGGCAGTGAAAATCTTTTCTGCTTCTAGAACTCAAGAGTGTCCCTCTGTGTTGCTTTTTGGTGGTGGTGAATGCTGAGAACAATGGGAAACCTTTCTGCATTGTGTTTACTGTCTGTTATTTCCTCTGCATGGCTGATCCAAGGCTTACACTGTCCACTTCAGTCATGAGGAAGGCCTACTGTCAGTGTTAGAGAGATTCTACCTAAAACTGGTTTTGAGCATATAATCTACAAATGGGGCCTGGTGTATGGGTGGGAATATTCTGGGGTATGGTCTGGGCTGTCCCCTTGGCAGTGTCACTGTTTGCTGCCCAAGTGCTGGTATTTGCTTCCTCCACCCAGATTCTAGTACTAGACATCTGCATTGGAATGCCTTTTTTACTTATTTATTTTGCTGCGATGTCTTGCTGGCAATTGAACTTTGGCTGAGTCAGACTGAACCATCAGCACATGGGCTGTTATACTTACTTCTCCTCACCAGTGGTGGGTAGCAGCCCTGTTCATGTGGGTGTCATCCCCTTGCTCTGCCCTGTATATATTCTCTCCAGAATGTACCTCAGATCTAGTTGCCTTTCCTTGCCCATGGCAGCCACTGCCCTGAACCCTGTTCTGGATATCTGCAGTAGCCTGCTATCAGGCCTCTCTGTTGGCCCTCTCAAAGTTATATTTTCACACACCACCGATGCAGTTCTAAAACACATCCAAACTCCTCCTTTGCCTGTGATGAGAACTTCATGGTAAAAGTATACACACTTGGTATGGCTTGTGAAGCTTCTTGTAGCCTGTCCCATTATTGCCCTTCCTTAGGATGTGCTTTTTTTCTTATCCTATCCTGACCCTGCCTCTAAAATGCTTCCCCAGGGCTCTTGCTTACACCTCTGAACTGTGGAGATGGGAACTAGCAGGCAGTGTACCTGGCTTCCCTTTTAGCTAGAGCCCCAGAAAGAGGGCTGTGTTTACTCTCTCACCCTTGGGCTTTTTCTTTTTATAGCCCGAGCCACACTGGAAATTCTTATTCCTGATTTTGTTAAACAGACCTCTGAGGAGAAGCCAAAAGACAGTGAAGAACTGGAGGTGAGTTCTTATGGTCCTGCTCTGTTTAGAGTTATGGCTGCAGTGTAGCCACCTGCCCTATTGACCTGATCTGAGGCTTGCCCACAGGCCGTGCCCATGTCCTCTGTGCCCTGATTTAGTCATCCAGCCTCCAGGTTATTGTTCATACTTCATAAATAGAAAACTTGCTTGTCTTTTGTGCAAGCAGGGAAAAATTATCCTTTTTTGTTGGAGATTTTTGTCCCTTTGTTTTGCCACATTGAGTGTACACTATAAATGTAGATCTGTGGTGGGAATGAACCTTTGAGGTAGAATCTATAAGATTTTGATTGTTCTTTATGTTTTAAGAACCGTTTAAATCTAGTTGTAAACTTTTTAGGGTGAATATGATTTTATGGTTATTTTTAGCAAGGACTTTTCAAATTCTGAAGGATAGATTCTTTTTTTATGACAGCTTTATTGAGATAATATATATACACTATAAAATTTTACCTTTCTTAAAAAAATATTTTTTAATTGTAGTTGGACACAATACCTTTATTTTATTTATTTTTATGTGGTGCTAAGGATTGAACCCAGTGCCTCACACATGCTATGCGAGTGCTCTACTGCTGAGCCACAACCCTAGCTCTATATTTACCTTTTAAAAAATAAAACTGAGTGGATTTTTGTATATTCAGTGTTGGACCACCATCACAACTGTTTAATTTTAGAATATTTTTATCACTCAAAAGAAACTCCAAACCTAGTAGCAAGTCACTCCCAGTTCTTCTTGTTTTTCAGCCCCTGACAACCACTAATTTGCTTTCTGATCTTGTAATTTTCTAGTTTCAGATATTTCATGTAAATGGAATCTTATCATATGTAGTCTTTTGTGACTGGTTTCCTTCACTAGTATGCTGTATTATTAGCTGTAGGTTATCAGAATGAGGATGCTTCCTTTTATTTCTGGTTGTGCTGAATTTTTTAATTATTTTGAGACAGAATCTCACTATGTTGTCCAGGTTGGACGTGGACTCCTAGGCTCAAGTGAGCAGTCTACCTCAGCCTCCAGAGTAGCTGGGATTATAAACATGTGCCACCACATCCAATTTACTACTGAGTATTTTCTTTCTTTTTTTGGTGATGCTGGGGAATCAAACATGGCCTTGTGCATGTTAGGCAGGTACTTTACTGCTGAGCTATATCCCAAGTCCCTGCTGAGAATTTATTGGAGTTTGTTAGATGCCTTTCTACTTCTATTGAGATAGGTGATCATGTGGTTTTATTTTTTATTTTATTATGGTTTATCTTAGTATGGTGTATTACATTGAGTTTTAGATATTAAACCAACTTTGTATTCTTGATAAATTCCACTTTGTCGTACCATATAATCATTTGTACGTGTTGCTGGACTTGGTTTGCTGGTATTTTGTAAAAGATTTTTGCATCTGTATTTAGAAGGAACATTGGTCTATAGTTTTCTTGTAATGTCTTTGTCTGGTGTACTTATCAGAGTAATATTTGCTTTCTGGAACAAGCTGAACTTGAGATCCTATATCTTTTTTTTTTTTTTTTCTGATTGTATACAAAATATATTCACACCAATTCTTGTCTTCATATGTATACTTTGGATAATAATGATCGTCACATTCCACCATCATTTTTTTTTTTAAAGTAAAACTTTCTAATGTACCTTCTTTTACTATTTTTTTTAGATATTTTCCTGGTGGTTTTTCTAGGAATGCTATTAACATATAAACTTATTAAAACAGCTAGTTCAGATTAATACCAACTTTAGTTGCATGTAAAAATTTGTTCCTATTGTAGTAGGTACTATGATTGAGCCCAGGACCTTGTGTTTACTCTCACCACTGAGCTACATCCCCAGCCCCTCTCTGCCTTTTAAAAAAATTTTACTTTGAGACAGGGTCTTATAAATTGCCCTTGCTGGCCTTGATCTGAACCTCCAGAGAACCCTGTATTGTAGGTATACATCATCATGTCTAGCTTAGAACAAATTTCTTGCTTTTCAGTCTTTTGTCATCCACTGCTCTTTGATTTTTGTGGTTTCTGAAGAGAAATGCTGGTAATCTTATTGAGGCTTGCTTGTATTTGCTGAATCCCTTTTTTTGCTGCTTAGAGATTCTCTTCTTTGACCTTCAGCAGATGTGTCTAGGTGTGGATTTCTTTAAGTTGAGCTTCTTTGATGCGTAAATGAAAATTTTTCATCCAACTTGGGAAGTTTCAGCCACTGTTTCCTCAAATATTCTTTTTTCTGTTTTATTTCCCTGCTTTCTAGAACTCTAATCAATGTAAATTGTTATATCTAATAGTAAATTATTCCACAGGTTTCTGAATCTATTTTTCTTCATTCCTTTTTTTCTTTCTGTTCTTCAGACTGGATAATCTATTGATCTATTTGTAAGTTTGCTGATCTTTCTTCTGCCTGCCTGAATCTCCTGGGGAACTTCTCTAGTGACTATTTCATAATTCTCTCTCTCTCTCTCTCTCTCTCAGCAGTGTTGGGGATTGAACCCAGAGCATGATGCTGTGCAAGTGCTTAGCCATTGTGCTACACCTCCAGTTTCTCTTTATTGATATTCTGTATTTTGCAACATATTCTTTTTTATTTATTTTTTAGTTGTAGTTGGACACAATATTTGATTGATTTATATGTGGTGCTGAGGATCGAACCCAGGACCCCACACGTGCCAGGCAAGTGCTCTGCCACTGAGCCACAACGCCAGCCCCATTGCAACATATTCTTAAATTGCCCCCTTTTTTTTTCAGCATTCTTCTACAAGCTTTATTAATATTTCATCTGTGTTTTACCACAATATTGCTATTTTACAGATCAAAAAACTAAAATTTTAAGCTGATTATAGTACTGCAGTAATCCCAGAGGATGAGAGGCTAAGGCATGAGGATCTCAAGTCTGAGGCCAGTCTTAGCAACTTAGTGAGGCCCTAAGCAATTTAGGGAGATCCTGTCTCAAAATTTAAAAAAATAAATAAAAAGGGCTGGGGATGTGGCTCAGTGGTTAAGCACCCCCTGGGTTCAATCTGCAGTATCTCCCCTGCCCAACAACAACAACAAAAAAACACTAAAATTTTTAGCGAAATTAAGTAACTTGACCAAGGTTACACAGCTAGAAAGAAAACCAATATTCAGATGCAGACTACAAGAACTCTTTGCCTAATGAAGCTGTAAATCTTCCTTTTCTTTCTTTCTTTTCTTTTTTTTTAAACAATACTGAAACTCAGAGTACTTTAATACCGAGTCACATCTGTAGCTCTTTTTATTTTTATTTAATTTTTTTTTGGTACTTGGGATCGAACTCAGGGTCACTCAACCACTAAGTCACTATTTTGTAATTTATTTAGAGACAGGGTCTCACTGAGTTGTTCAGCACCTTGCCGTTGCTGAGACAAGCTTTGAACTTGCGATCTTCCTGCCTCGGCCTCCTGAGCCATTGGGATTACAGGCGTGTGCCACTGTGCCGGCTTAGTTCTTTTTATTTGTTCTAATTAGTTATACATGACAGTAGAATGCATTTTGACCCATCATACATACATGGAGTATAACTTCTCATTCTTGTTGTACATGTTGTAGAATCATATCTTATATGTACATTGTGTAATAATGTCTGATTCATTCTACTGTTCTTCCTACCCCCATACCCTCTCCCCTGCCTTTATTCCCCTTTGCCTAATCCAAAGTTCCTCTATTTTTCCTTAGCACCCCACCACCACCATTGTGAGTTAGCATCTGCATATCAGAGAAAACATTCGGTCTTCATTTTTTGGGATTGGCTTATTTCGCTTATCATGATATATTCTCCAGTCCATCTTTAATTCTTTAGACAGGATTTCTTTTAGTTTGAGTGAGTTTTTTATAGGTGATTTAAAGTCTTTGTCTGGTAATTTCTAGCTTTCTTAGGGATAGTTTGTATTAACTCCCCCCCAACCCCACCGCCCCAACATGTGGACTATATGTACTTTATTGGTTTTTTTGCATGTCTGGCCATTTAAAATAATATGTGGCAACTCTGAAAATCGGATTCCTTCCCCTCCCCAAAGTTTATTGTTTATGCTGTTTATTATTGTTGCTATCTATTTAGTGACCATATTAGTTTGCTAGGACTACTGTAACAAAATATAACAAAACAGGTGACTTAAACAACCATAATTTATTGTCTCATAGTTCTGGAGGCTAGAAGTCCAAAATCAAAATGTCAGACCAGTTAGTTCCTTCAAGGGCTGTGAGAGAAGGCCTCTCTTTTGGTTTGGAGATGGCTGTCTTTGTGTTCATGCCTTTCTCCTTGGAGGCATGTTTGTCTCTAAATAAGGACACAAGTCATATTGGATTAGGGCTTACCCCAGTGACCTTGTTTTGTGTCACATGATTACCTCTGTAAAGACCCTATCTTTAAGTGTCTGGAATTGTGGCTCAGTGGCAGAGCGCTTGCCTAGCATGTGTGAGGCTCTGGATTTGAATCTGAGCACCACGTATCAATAAATAAAATAAAGCTCCATTGACAACTAAAAAATAAATATATATTTTTTTTAATGTTTATTTTTTAGTTTTTGGAGGACGCAACATCCTTGTTTTGTATGTGGGTCTGAGGATCGAACCTGGGCCGCATGCATGCCAGGCCAGTGCGCTACCGCTTGAGCCACATCCCCAGCCCCTAAAAAAATATTTAAAAAAAAACCCTATCTTTAAATACATTCACATTATGACATACTAAGAGTAAGGACTCCAACATGAACATTTTGGGGGGAGACAATTCAACCTGTAATTATAATGACTTTCCCAGACTAACTTTGATAAGTCTATGTTCTTTTAAACATGTGCCTACCAAGTGAGTCACTGTTGCATTAGCTTAGTGGTCAATTGATGATTGGACAGAGATTTCCTTAAACTGTCCAGACCAGTAAGTCTCCCATCCTATGCTGAGGGGCTCTATATGCTTGTTGGGGCCCCCTCTGTGGTGCTGCAGGGATTGGCAGCTCTGCAGTAACCTTTCCTTCCACCCACGCACAACCTTCAGGCCTCCTAAATGGAGCAGTTAAGGCTTTCTCAGGTCTTTTCTGTGCCATCTAGATCCCTAGACATTGAAAAGCTTTTCAAAGTTCTATATGAACACCTCATTCCCCAGCTTTTCCTTATAAGATTTTTGGCCAACTTCTCGTTTGCACTACTAGTAGCAGCCTCAAGCAACTGCAGTATGAGGCTGTTATCACTGATTACAATGCCCTGGGGAACTGGGCTATTTTTCCTCAGTGAGCTCTAAGTCAGGGCAAACAGAAAAGTCCTGCCATGAGGCTTTTCCAGAGAGCTGCTAGATAGGCAAAAGAGTGACAATTCTCTGGGGTTAAGGTCTTGGGAACACATTCTGCCTTCAGTGGCTGCCACAGAATTGGTGTGAGTGGATGGGAAAGGGCAGGTTAAAGGGCCATAGAGTTCATGTTCTTACCAACATTTAACTGCTTTTCTTGAATAAACACTCCTTAGATTGTTGAAAGCCTTCGTTAAGTTTCAGAGTTCTGCAAAAGTTGATTTAACAATTTTTGCTAGTGTTCTTTTGTGGAGGAGCAGATTTTGAAGATCATTATTTCACCATTCCAAAAGTGCTTTAGGATAGGATGCATTAAAATTTCTTTTTTTATTTTTGTGAATTGATTAATATAAATATGTAGTGTTAAATTGCTCTTAAGTTTCTAAATGTTTTTTGTGCTTTATGAAACTTATTTTGTCATGGATGGTCCACAGATAGATCAGAGATGCCATTCTGCGTAGGTACAGTCTTATCAAAAGACAAAATTGCAACAAACTTAGTTTAGAGATCTTAATTGGTTTTATTTGCAATTCTATATTTGGGCAATTTGTAATTCCATATAGAGTGAGTGGTCTGATTGGCTGAGCAGAGGTATTTGGTTTTATAGAGAGAGACTGAAGAAAGACGGAACAAAGAACAAAAAGTAGATTGGTCATTTTGAAGTTACTTTCCTTATTAGAAGAATAGAAAAAATAACTTTTTGGGGGGTGGGGGTGGGGGGTACTGGGGACTGAACCCAGGGGCACTTAACCATGGAGCCATATCCCCAACTCTTTTTTATATTTTATTTAGAGACAGGGTCTTACTGAGTTGCTTAGGGCCTTGCAGCTAGGGCTTTGAACTCATGATCCTCTTGCCTTAGCCTTCTCAGTTGCTGGGATTATAGGGTGTGCCACTGCACTTTGGCCTGATTTCTTGGAAGGTCAGATAACAATTTAGTTTTGTTGCTAATTTTTGGCCCCAAACTGGAGGTCCTTTTCTCCTCTCAGAATTGTGGACCCAATGATAAGACCAAGTTCTAACTTAGCAGTGAAGGAAGATTTATTGTTAACTAAGATAATAGGAGAAATAGGGAGAAAGGCTCACCGACCCACTTCTGAGATTATTTTATATATATATAAAGAAATGAGGGAGAGGTTAGGTTAATTATATTCATGTCTTTTCTGTGAATGGACAGAGAATTTTTAGGAATTTGGGTGTCACCTCCTTTTATTCCTTTTATGGTTCTTTCCTATCCTTGTCATGGCAGTTGTCAACTGTTATGGTATTGTCGTTTATCATGCAGATAGAATTACATGAAGTTAAAATGTTTGGCAGTCAACTCTGGCAGCCATCTTAGAACCAATCAATTTGGGGTAGTCTACCTGAATGGGTACTACTTCTAGCTTAAGGGCATGTCTTCAAAGACAAACAAGATTAGGGCAGAATTCTTAGTGAGAACTTAAGCAACTTAGCAAGACCTTTTCTCAAAATAAAAAAATAACCCTAGGTTCAATCTCTGATTAAAACAAAACCAAAAAAATTAGGACAGGACTAGGTCCCCTAACATACAAGATTAGAATGCGTAAGAGTTTTGGTTTGGAAACATAGAACTTTATATCATTGGATGGACTACATTTTGATTTTTAGTCTTTTTTTCTGGTGGGGGGTGGTGTCTCAAACTTAGTCCAAAACATCCTGTAATTCTTTTTTGACCAAGGATTGAACCCAGGGATGCTTAACTACTGAGCCACATCCCCAGCCCTTTTTTTTAATATATATATTTTATTTTGAGACAGGATCTCACTAACTTGTTAAGTTGCTGAGACTGGCTTTGAACTCTTGATCCTCCTGCCTCAGCTTCCTGAGCCTCTGGAATTACAAAGAGGTTCCACTATTCCCGGGGCATAAACTTCTCCAGTAAAAGTTGCATTTCAGCTTATTTTCTGAATGACTCAACTATGGGGAAAATGGTTTTTCAGGGCAGCCTTCTGAATAATGTCTGCTAAGACTCCCTTGCGGCCATTTGCACTCTGAGGACAGGATATGAGGTTGATGGCACTTAGCCACGTAGGGTTCACAGCACCATCCTGAATGGTGACTCTGCCTGTCTTGTGATAATAGGGAACTCTGTGTGTGTGTGTGTGCGTGTGCGCGTGTGCGCGCGCGCGCACATGCACAGAAGTACGAGTAAGTGACTGGGTTCTGGTACTGGGGATGGTCCAGCTGTAAGTTAGTTTCTCAGCATATACCCTGGGACTTGTCTGGGAAGTGGACCAGAGACTGTACTGGAAAGTAGCTCTAGAAAGAGATTTTCCTAGGTGAAGAAGAACATGTAGGGGAGGGGTGCTGCTCAAGTAGCTTCAATTAGGTTTGGAAATTCCCCAAATCTCCCCTTGTGTGGAGTCTTTTCCATACCAGTCTTCCAGTTATCTAAAACCAATTATGTGTCTGATAATTCAGTTCTGACACTGTCTACTTTGAGTTAATGTCAGATCTTACAAGGTAAAGAGCTCAGTCTCACAAGGCTCATCCCACAAATGGGGGACCCCTGGCTACTGACATTCCTACTCAGCCAGCTACAAATTTGGGGATTCCCACATGCTCCTGTCAAGTTCATTAGTTTTCTAGAATGACTTCCAGAACTCAGGAAAACATTTTTCTTATTACATTTGTTATTAAAGGATAAATGGGTGGCCAGAAGAAAAGTTACATATGGTGAAGTTTGGAAGGATCCTAAGTGCAAGAACATTTATGTCTCGGGAGTTGGGGTGCACTGCCTTTCTGTCATGTGATGTGTTCATAAAACAGGGAGGTCCCTGAATATCCATCTAGAAATTTTAATCCTCAGTCTCTAGCCATCCTTCTCTCCCACTGTGGTCAGGGTTAGGGTTGAAAGTTCCGACCCTCTAATCTCATGTTTGATCTTTCTGGGTACCAGCCCCAATACTGATATTCTAAAAGAACTCCTTTATCTATCTCATTAGCATAAGCTTGGATATGATGGTGTAGGTTGTTTTATTTTGGGGTGTTTTTTTTGTTGTTGTTCTGGAATTTAACCCAGAGCCTTACCTTGCCACGCCACTTGGCCTTTACCACTGAGCTATATCCCTAGGTCCTACTGGGTCATTTTGAATTATAAAAGATACTGACATCACTCAGAAATACCTCAGGTTTTAGGAGCTGTGTGCTCAGGATTGGAGACCATACAAGACGTATTTTTATTATACCACACCTTGGTATAAGAGATACTTTTATATAGTGTCCCAGGTGCTCTGGAGAAGTTTTTTGATCCTTCTAACTTATTGCATGTATGTGTCTCTGTAGTTTCACATTTCTCTTGTCAGAGGAGAAAGTAGCTTTTCCTTCAGCAGGGTGGATATTTGAATAGTACATGCCTGACTGAAAGGGATGGCCATTGTGTTTCTAGAAAGTCACCTGGGATCTGGCAATTTTTCATGCTTATGAGGCTCTTTAGGTTGGAGTGGTCAGAATTGTGCAACTCTTCTCCAGGACTTCCTGGCAGAGTTGTGGAGATTTTGGAATAGTATACTCTCCTTGAGTGGCCTGGGGCAGGGCTGCTTTGGGAGCCCTCAGGTGATGCTTGTCAGGTGCAGTGATCTCAGAGTCTACCAGGAGGGCCTGAGTCCCTGTGCCACCACAGAGTAGAGAACCTTGGCATAAAGTGTGTGAATTGCATGATTAAAATGAGGAAACTTGAGGAACAGAATTGTCACCATTTCTTTTCGTGAAACTTTTGATCCCTTCATCACATTTTATTGCTAGCTGTGGGTTAGCAACATGATTCATAGTTGTTTGAGAATTTAGGTATTAGTGACCAGATATGTCTCTTTAATTTTTTCAACTTACTTTTTTATTATTATAAAGTTAAATACACTTTTTTGGTGTAATTCTAGGAGTTTTGACAAGTGCATAGAATCATACAATCAGTACCACAATTAATATAGACTATTTCCCTCGCTTCCCGCATACTCTCTCAAGCTATCTCTTTGTAGTCAAACTCCTAATTTGTATCTGCCGAAGGGTACTAGAATTTTCTCTATAGTTTTGCCAGTTCCAGAATTTCCTATCAATGGAGCCAGTGATAGCCTTTGAACCTGGCTTCTGTGCCTTGGCATATTTATCCATGTTGATGCATATGTCTTTAGGCCTTTTGTTCTGCTGAGTAGTTGCTACCAGATGGTTGAGCTACAGTGTCACTCCATTCTTACATGAGGGTCACTGATGCATTTCCAGTGTTTCACTGGCAATAAAGTTGCTCTGAGGCTGCCATGAGGATAGTGTGATCCTTGGGATTGATTTCTCTTAGGTAAATACCTACGATGGGATTGCTGGGCCAGATGACAGTTGTGGTTAACTTGGATTGCCCTGGTGCCTTTCTTACTAATTTGGTGGCCATGAACTGTGTGTCTGTCCCTTCAGCGAAACCACATTACCTTGATATCTTTAGATGGTATAAATCCTCTGGCTTTGTTCTTTTCAAAGAATATTTTTGGCTACTTCAGCTCCTTTGTCTTTTTATTAAAATCTGCTAATAGGATTTAAAAACAGTATGTTGATTCCTATTAAATTTTTTGATTGGACTAGTGCTGAATCTGTAGATTTAATTTGAGGAGAATTGACATCCCAACAATATTGAGTCTTCTAAATTATAAATAGTCTAACTCTCCATTTATTTACATGTTCTTTGATGTTTTTCATCAATGGTTGGTAGTTTCAGCACACAAATTTTGCTTATTTCGTGTTTTGGCACTATTATGAGTAGTACTTTGGTTTCAATTCCAATTATTCATTGCTAGAATGTAGAGAAAATTTATTATTTATATATTGACCTTGTGTCCTGTCATTTTGCTAACTTATTAGGTTTGGTAGTTTTTCTGTAGATTTTTAAAAATTTTCTGTGTATCGAGTCATGTAAACTATAAGTAAAGATGGTGTGGTTTCTGTCTTTCCAACCTGGATATCTTTTTTTTTTTCATGTTCTTACCTAACTGCCTTGGCTAAAGCCATTATTGAATAGAAGTGATGAAAACAGACATCCTGTTCCTCATCTCGGGAAGCATCTACCTCTCACTGTTGAATGTAATGTGAGCTATGGGCTTTTTGTAGATGCCCCTTATCAGTTTGAAAAAGGTCTTCTCTGTTCCTGGTTTGTTCCTGTTTTTATCATGAAAGTTTGTTGGATTTTTTCCAAAAGCCTTCTGTATCTATTGACTTCATCATTTGATTTTTCTTCTTAATTTGTCAATATAGTTAATTATGTGATTTTTAAAAAAAAAAATCTTGGGATAAGTCCTGCTTGGGTACTACACACACACACACAGTCTATATCACATATATATATGTTTATGTATCCTTTTTTATATGTGAATGGTTTCCATTTGCTGAGTAAGTACTATTTAGAATTTTTGCATCTGTGTTTGTGAGAGATATTTTATAGTTTGTGTGTATGTGTGTGTGTGTGTGTGTGCGCACACACATATGCACCCACAGTCATTGCCTGGTGGTAATGTCATGGTATTAATGTCTCATAAAATGAGTTGGGAAGTGTCCTCCTTGAGTTTTTTAATAGAATTGTTGTTTTTTTCTTACTCAGTAGTCATCACCAAAGAAGCCCTCTGGACCTGGTGTTTTCCTTGTGGGAACGTTTGTAATTACGTTTGTAATTACAGAGTTGATTTCTTGAATAGCTACGGGGCTAATCAGACTATTTTGATGGCTTGTGACCTTTAAAGTGCTAGTCTGTGTTGTCTAGACAGGAGTTAATGGGCATTAGGCTACCCATGTGTTCCTCATGGTTCTTTACTGTCCACAAAGCACTGATCAGTTGGGTTTGTCCTAGGCTGTTTGTCAACAGTGATTGTCTATAGGTCACTTCTGCAATTTTGTCTTCTTTCCCCAGCTGGAGCTTCCACACTTCCTTGGCAGGTTAACCCTCAACATGTGTGGCCTGTGGCAACTTGCTCTGTATTTCCATGGCATGGCTCTTTTACAGAGACTAATGTCTTTGTGCTTCTGAGCTTGTGCTCTCTAGCATACATGCTGGCTGGGCTCTGCCAGGGAGGAGTCTGGAGCCAGAGGGTAGGCAGCCTATCTGCCCAGCCCTGACACTGGCCCCACAGCCCAGGTGCTGACCTGTGGTTAGACCGTGTGTCCTTACAGCTGAGAGCACCACACATTGCTAATTGGTTGGCTACCTTGCCAGCCCTTGCTGATGGTTCCAGGGCCTGACGTCCTGGTGAGTGACTTTCCCACACTGATGCGGGCACTTGAGAGTAGAGGCGTCTCTTGGCAACCTGTTTGAAGACAACAGCCAAACCATGGCAGTTGGAGTTCCTGCTCACCATCCTCTGCAGTCCTCTTCAGAGATGCATCTTCCTTCCTCCGTGCAGTCCATGGTGAGTCTGCTTCCTCGCCAGAATAGAGCGAGGGCAGAGGAGCCTATGTCAGTGCGGAGAAGTTCTGGCACACTTTGGGACCTGCACAGCAAGGCATTTACGTTGAGTCTCAGCTTCTTCATGTGTCTCCAGGCCCCAAGTATTTCTCCCATCCATGGCTCTAGGCCTCTCTAGCCCCCTTCAGACCCAGTTGGTGGGAGAAGCTCTGTAAGGGCTGTGGGCTCCTGGTGGACTCCCTCTGGCTGGTGAGCCCCACTGTTTCTTGTCTGTTTTAATCTCTTCATGCGTGTTTATTGTCAAGTGGGTAAAGCTAACCTTTGCTCAGAATCTCAGGGGTACCCTGTTCTGGGTTGCATTGTGTCCTCTAAAAAGCCATTAGCACTTCATGCTAATCTCTAATACTTCAGAATGTGACCTTATTTGCAAACAGGGTTTCAGATATTGTTAGTTAACATGTGGTCATAGTGTGGCAGGGTGGTTGTGACTGGCAGTCTTATAAGAAATAAGAGAGGGAGAAAACACCAAGTGAAGATTGGACTGGTGCTGCTATAAGCCCTGGGAGCCTGGACCACCAGAAGCTGGAAGAGGCAAGGAAGGATTCCCTAGAGCCTCCAGAGAGAACTGACTTTGAATTTTTTTTTTTTTTTTAACTTTTGACCTTCAGAATTGTTAGACAATAAACTTCTGTTTTTTAAAGCCACCCACTTTGCTGTTCAGTCATGTGTTAATGGGGACACATTCTGAGGAATGTGTCATTAGGTGATTTTGTTGTACGAACATCAGTGTGTGCTACATTAAGATGGCTATGATGCCACTAGGTGATAGAATCTTGTGCCTATTATTGGCATGTTTGTTCTCATTGGTGCATTTCCTTGCTTTGTTACTGCAGCTCCTTCTAGATAGGTGGTCTGTGTGCCAGAATGGGCTGGACAGCATCTTCCATTCATCTGATACTGGGTTAGCCAGAGAGTGAGGAAAGGAAAGGCAAGGTCAGGTGTGAACTCTGTCCCTGTGGCCAGTGCACGGCTGGTCTTATACACTTCATAGTTGCCTGCTTCCCTATGACTTGTTGTGCAGAATTTTGCTTTTTCCCTTTGGTGGTTATCTTGGTTCCCTGTTAACCCTTCTTGCCTTTTCTGTTCTTTGATTTAATTGATCTGATTGTGTAGGCAGGGCAACAACATAGTTGGAGACTACAGCCAGGCCAGGCCCAACCCTTCCTGGCTTTCTCAGACTGGTGTCTTTGTGAAACTTTAGCTCTTGGAGAGCTAGCTTTAATATGTCTGGCTTCCTTTCTCCTACAGTCTGAATTATGAGAATGTTAAAGGATCTCTTGGAAGATGGTTTATCATTAATTTCTGTTGAGTTGTTCATAGTTAATCAGAATCAGATTGAGAAGAGATGTTCCAGATCTTCTGTGTGCTCAGGCTTTTTGTCATGCCATGCTTAGGGGAGTGGCTGAGGACATGGGCAGCTGGTCAGTGAGGTATAGAGTCACTGGTCCTCCACACTGGCAGATTTCTAGCAGGTCTGTAGGGGGTGTAAGTGAGGTAACAAGAAAAGACATCTAAGCATGGGGGGGGGGAATTAACAGCAGGGGGCCACCTCTCTGAGGCTGTGGATTTGGCCAGGACTAATGAGCATCTGCTTTGTGTTGTAGTATTTTAACCACATCAGTATCGAGGACTCGCGGGTCTACGAGTTGACCAGCAAAGCTGGGCTGTTGTCTCCATATCAGATTCTCCACGAGTGCCTTAAAAGGTAGGGTGGGAGGTACTTTTTGTCCTCAATCAGGTCATGGGAGCTCCTGGGCATCCCATGTCCTTGCTGGCTATTTGGGGTGAAGTCACTGCCAGTTTTCCCTGGGTTCACAGGAACCCTTTACCCATGGATGTCAGGCAGAGCCCCATGGGATTAAATTAGGTGTATGGAGAAGTTTCTTTTTGTCAGTTAGGAAACACTTTGGGGAGAGGTTGGCCTTTTCTTCAGTCTTTAACAGGCTTTTCCAAAGAGCTCTCCTCCCCAGAAGCTACCATTTTGTCCCTACAGTTGATACCCCTTGTTGTCTTTGTTTTCTCTTGAAGAAACCATGGAATGGGTGACACATCCATCAAGTTTGAAGTGGTTCCTGGGAAAAACCAGAAGAGTGAATATGTCATGGCATGTGGCAAGCACACAGTGCGCGGATGGTGTAAGGCCTTTTTTCCCCTGCTTCCCACATAGGCTGATATGTTTTCAGATAACTACTGGGGAATGATGCCAGGTTGTGTGGTCTTATCCTCCTTTCTACATGGCTTGGCCCCTCTGTCATTTCCCTGATATCAGTCCTGAGCCGCAGCTGTTCATGTTGGCTGCACATATTTGCCTGAGGTTGGACTGGTAGCTGTCCTGCCTGTGTGTCTTCTTCCTTTTCTACTCCTCTCTTCATCTAGCCCCTAACCATGTGGTGGGAGAAGGGACCAAACTCTTAGAGCAGCAGGCAGAGGTTCCCATCTACTAGCTGGCTACCACCTACCCCACTGTATTCTGATCTCTGTGGGTACTACCTGTAGTCTGCTCACTTTGCATCTTTTTTTTTTTTTTTTTTTT
>NW_026000130.1:9885318-9910922 GCF_001458135.2 Marmota marmota marmota
TTTTTTTTTTTTTTTTTTTTTTTTTTTTTTTTGGTGTGGTACTGGGGATTGGATTCCCAAGGGCCTTCTACCACTGAGCTTCATCCCCAGCTCTTTTCATATTTTATTTTGAGACAGGCTATCATCAAGTTGTCTTGAACTTGCAATCCTCCTGCCTTAGCCTCCTGAGTTTCTGGGATTGTAGGCATGTGTCATTATGCCTGGTTCTGAAGTAACCAGTTTTCAAAGCTAATTTAAGCTGGGCATGGTGACACATCCCTGTAGTCTTAGTTACTAGGGAGCTTGATCGGCTAGAATTGCTTGAGGCCATGAGTTTTGAGACCAGTCTGGGCAATATAGTGAGATCCCATCTTAAAAACCAAACAAAGCAAAATAAAAACATCTAACTAATTGTAAAAGAAAACTACTATAAACACAAATTAGTTTTATATGAATTAGAAGTAGTATACAGTGGTCTGAGAAATTACAGAACCACATTTAAACCCATGTGTGCCCTGCTGCCTCTGGGATTTCCCTGTACCCTGCAGAATGTAGTCACCACTGAGACAGGCCCTGAGCAGGCTGGGTAGGCATGAGCCACTTGGTTAAGCTGTTGGGAAGTATCGTTGATCTGTCTGGAAGGCCTAGGAAAGGCCTTTTGCTGGATCTCCACCCCACAGCACCTTCTCTCAAGGAGCAGCATGCTTGCAAGGTAGGTTGCTGCTAATCTGTTTGTCAGGGAGTAGGGTGGAGGATGGAGACTTCTCAGCTGCCTGGCCTGGGTACACACCCTTACCTGGATTGTCTAAGGTCATACTCTAGGCAGCGGCTATTGCTTGGTCACAGGACTGTGACTCTTGGGTACCCAAAAGTGGAACATTGCCTACTGTCCTATAGAATGCTACAGCTGGTCCCTGGGGAAGTGTGGAGGATCAGTGACTTCTATTTGTGTGAAGTGGCCACGTGAACACTGGGTGTTTCACATCCAGATTCCCTCTCTTTACCTTTGCTCTTCCTCTTAACAGGTAAGAATAAGAGAGTTGGGAAACAGTTAGCTTCTCAGAAAATCCTTCAGCTGCTGCACCCACATGTCAAGAACTGGGGGTCTTTACTTCGCATGTATGGCCGTGAAAGCAGCAAAATGGTCAAACAGGTATCTGGACCCCTTGTCAGATCCTAGGGTAATTCCTCTGCTTCTTTGCCTCATGCCCTAGAGCTTGCATCTGGGGTCCTGCTTTCTGAGGGTCACAGTTTGGCAGCACTGCTCTTGCTCATGACTGCCTCTCTGCTGTGCCATGCCTATGACCATATGGGTAGGAGGTAGGGTCATCTAAGCCATCTTCAGGGGACATGGGCTGAGCCTCGCTTTGTGGCTTTGGGGGAGGTGACTGGAGTGAGAGACAAGGCTACAAGGCCAGGTATAAGATGTAGACCATGCCCCATTGCTGAGGTTTGTGAAGGATTGAGAGCCAGGCCCTCAGCCCTTCCCAGGGCAATGTCCTCTTGTGCTTAGTTCAGGACTTCCAGCAGCCTGAAGAATGTATCTGTCATGTGTTTTGTTTCTTTAGTTTTTGCCAAGATTTAAAAATTTTTAAAACGGTGCCCAAACCTAAGGGGTGGAGGGAGGTACTGGGAGGTGAGTGTTGACATTTTCTATTTTTATACCTGATGTTTACAGAAACCATCAGGGTTGTCAGAATCCCATTTAGTTAAGGGGTAGTGGGTTGGTGGCTGCAGGTAGGATGACCCTGAGGGTTGTGTTGAGTCTTCATGCCACCCTTCCTTGGACTGAATCAGCAGCTGGGAACAACACAGGAACCTTGAGACCATGGTCTTGGTCCTGTCCTTGCTCTGGTCATGACAAGGCAGAGTCCAAGAATTACATGGATGCATTAATGACCTAAAGGATATCTGATTATTTTGTATCCCCCCAACCCCCCACCTGTGGTGCTAAGGCTCAAACCTAGGGCCTCTTATGCTAGGCAAGTGCTCTATCACTGAGCTATACTTCCCACCCCAGGGTAGACATTTTAGGTAAATGAGTTCAAATGTAGGTTAAATTTGCCTTTGCTGTGCATAGTCCTGGACTAAGACTGAGGGAAAGAAGGCAAGCATTGCTTTGGCTGTGGGTGGAAACCTTTCTCAGCTGGAAGACAGTAGGCCCAGCCTGACATAGCCAGGAGGAGCTGACAGAGTGCAGGAGGAGTTCTGGCATCTCAAGGCACAATAGGTGTCCTTGGCCATAGCCTCTCAAGACAGCTTATTCTGCCTACTGTGCAAGTTGTGGGAATATAGAGAGCTCGGTTCTGGGGATGTATCTGGCTGGCAGTGTGCTATCTCTACAGGCTGCATCCATGATCTGGTCACTGTTCTGAGGGCTTCTGGCACAGCAAGCTCCTGGCTTCCCTGTTCTGCCCATTGTAGGAAGTGTAGCTTTCTGTCCAGTGGGGTGGCATGTTCAGGGAGCTATGAACTGCTGCTTCACATTCTCTGCTGCTGTCAGCAGGCCAGGTGTAATCATAGGCAGGTGTCAGTGTGTAGTTGCATGGCCACAGCTCCTGGCTGCTATGTGCCTGACAGATCCTAGTGCTTCCACCTCAAGGGATCATGAGACAAACTGCTGCTAGCGGTGGAAAGGTTATGGGCCCTAAGAGCAAGGCTTTGTTATTCCCTAGGAGACTTCTGACAAGAGCGTGATCGAGCTGCAGCAGTATGCCAAGAAGAACAAGCCCAACCTGCACATACTGAGCAAGCTCCAGGAGGAAATGAAGAGACTTGCTGAGGAGAGGGTGAGCACTATCCACAACTACTGTCCCCTCATTTACTCCTGTAAGCAGTCACTGAGCCATACCATCCCTAGGGCAGCTATGGAGGAACATTAGATACTATGAACCCATTCCTGACCTCTGACACTCTGGAAATGTCTGAATCCTCCTTCCAGATGAGACTTGCTTTTCTTTGAGCTTCAGTGTCATACTTTTGTAAAATAGCTTTATTTTTAGTTAAGGTAGAGAATCAGTAGGCCAGCCTGCTAGTGGGTGAAGGGCTCAGCCTCTGAGGACTGACTGGGTCTTCATTTGGAGCTGGGTGTTTGATGACAGGGATGGTACAACAGCTTAGGTCTCCTGAGGAACTCCAAAGGGTCACAGAAAACTGAACCTGGGCAGGGCTTTGTCCTGGTGAAGCTTCTAAACCCACTGTGGATACGCTCCCCCCCTCCCCCACATCAGGCAGATAGTGGTGTTCCCTGTCCCCAGGCACTGTTCATGTGATCATTTACAACCCCACCTAGTCCTTCCAGGTTGCAGTTCTTTCAGCTCTGGCATCAGCCTGCACCCATGTACAAATCCTTAGGACTAGATGTCTGCTGCTTGTGGTCTGGGAGATGCCTTGCTTTTGCTCTCAGGTGGGGTTAAACCTTGTCTGCCTGAAACTAGCAGGGCTGACAAGCCTGCTCCTAGTTGGGAAATGGGCTTTGGGGCCCAAGGGCAACAGGCCCAGGACATGGTGACATTGGGCAAGCAAAGCAAATGAAGAGGCTAGCTGAGGAAAGGGTAAACATTGCCCATGCCATCTGTGCCTTATTTTGCCCCCGCAAGTACCCATACCTGTAGCTGGGATGAGAGAGACTCGCTCTAAAGGGAGGGGTGAATCCTGGCTTCTAAGATGTCACCTCACTCAAGTTCTTCACTTCTGGGTATGTGTCCTGATTTCCAGGAAAGTGATAGCACATGGTGTCCCTGGGAGATCCTCTTCAGTCCCAATCTAGCTTGCTCCTCAGGCCTTCCATATAGCTAAGCACTGCAAGCACCTGTGCCCTCTGGAGTCCAGGGGTCTCCTGATGCTGGTCTGCTGGCCTCACCCTGCCTCTCTCCTAAGTCCACCTCACTCATATCCTTGACCTTTTGTTCTTCCAGGAGGAGACTAGGAAAAAGCCTAAGATGTCTATTGTGGCATCTGCCCAGCCTGGTGGTGAACCCCTTTGCACTGTGGACGTGTGAGGGAGGCAGCCTGGGCTGGGGCAAGGGGCCATCAGCAGCACTGCCTGGGAGAATACCAGCCACCCACCGCTCACTCTGCAGCCTCAGGCCACCAACCTAAGTTAACTTCCCTGCAGCCAGTGTCTGGAACCAAACCAGAGGGTAGAGGCTCTGGTACATGAGGACAGCCATGGCCATACAGCACAACGGTCAAACAGCAGTTCTCTTCTGGAAGCTGCTCCCAGGCCTGAATGGATGTGTTTAAGGATCAATTCCAAATGATTACCCAAGTGGAAGCTGATAATTTGGACTGCTGCAGACTGCTCATATGCACCTGCTACAGGCTTTTAATGAAGGTTTTCATGACTTTTAGTATATAACACACACTGACAAGAAATGATACTCAGATGACAGTTGTAAGGACAGCTGAGTCCTGTGGCTGTGGCTGGCTCCTGATGCCAGGTGGCCCCTGTGCCCTGAGCCACTGCAGGGACCTGGTTAGAAGGTGCACATGGCACCCTGTCCCTTACCACCTGCCTTCTGTGTTTTCCCTTTTTCTCTGAAAAAGTTATAAGAGTTAGGAATATTTCAGACCATTTTGGTTTAAAATAAACAATTTTAGCATCGAACTATTTTTCAGAGATTGCGGGCAAATCATCAAGGTAGCTATTCTCTATTTGTGACTGAAGTTGCCAGTGAGGACACCAGACCCAGTCTCTGCATCAACTTGGCCTGCTACTGGGCTTGGAATACTCTTTGATCTTGTCTTAATGTCCTAACAGTTGCCTCCCTGGACACTGAGGCCCCTGCCTTGGTTGGCATCTGGCAACAGGTTTTTTTACAAAGACTTTTGCACAGTTGAATCCATCTGTCCACCCATCAATTTTTAAAGCTTTTATGATATTTTAGCATTTGCAAAGAAACTTTTACAGTGAGAGTAGAAGGTAGATTTAAAATCATGCATTTAAGCAAGCGGACTTCTTTGAAGAAACAAGGGCCTTTAGTGCAGTAAGCCAAGGGCTAGCTGAATACACGGTGGCTGACTCAACTTTTAGTGACAGTGGCCTCCTCGGGTGTCAAGGGCAGTTTCCCCGTATAGCCAGGTCCAGTGTCCAGCTGGCTTTTCAACTTGTCACCTGTGCTCACGGGGTAGCCTCTCTGAGGGTAGATGTTTCTGTCTGAATTAGCATGTGTGTGTTCAGGACCCTGGTGGTGGTGGCCAGCAATTGACCTGTCCCCAGCACCTGTTCAGGGGTCATGTGCTCACTGGACACCAGAGCCCAGCACTGGGCTGTATCATGTTCCATGACATGTCTCCTATCATATCCCTGCAGTCAAGAAGGCATTTGTCTTGGAGACAGAATGTCATCTGAGTTGCCCACACTGTATCCCTCCCTCACACCTGTGTGACTGAGGTTGACTTTTGTGTTGACCTTGAGGAAAAAAAAAACAAAAACAAAATCAAGTTGCTGTAATTAGACACTTGCTTCTGTCTTGCCTCCTGTCTGCAGCTGTGAATTGTCATTTGACCATGACTGTTGCCCTTGAAACGGCCAGATTGACCATTGTGAACCAAAGCTTTGTGCACACATTAGCCTAGAAGACAGTGAGCTTCACTGGGCTGGTCTGTCCCAGATGCCACCACAGCAGGTGCTGCCACACAGTTGTGGTCTCTAGTGTCCTCCCTCTGCTACATATGGGCACAAGCCCTGTATGCACACAGCTGTACTGTGGGGCCTGTGCCAATGCTGCTTTTGTGCACTAGGCCACAGCTGTTTGAGTGAGCCTCAATGGTCTGAACACATAAAGCAAACTCTAAAAGGGAATGGCTGGTATTTATTTATTCTGGGCATGGGGTGGAATGACATTGTGGACCCTCAATTGGCCAGACTCCAGCCCTTTGTGGGCTGCAGTGCCTACTAGTAGACACATCTGTCCTTGTTAGGGGGTTAGCAGCAACCTGGTATGTATAGCCTTTGGTCACTGTATGGAGGTGGCCTTCTTCCTGGGTTGAGGGCCAGGTTGATTTTTGGGAGCAATTAGGAGGATCTTTTCCTCAGGTGCAGGGACATCCTTCTGCTTGCATGCTCTGGAACATCCAGTTGATACTTGGTCTTGTGTGTCTCTGCCTCTCCAAGCATAAAACCTAACATCCTATTAAACATCGAGCTTTGCACTGTTCAGGGCCTTTGTGAGCTCCTTTGGCAAGTCATGCAAATTGACCCCAGCCTGATATCCAGGCCTGGTAGGGTGTCATAGAGGCTTAAGGGTCAGACTAAAATGAAGGGCAGAAATTCCCAGGCAGCTTGGATAGGGTTGAGATACTTCACTCACCCTGACCCTTTGCACGCACAGAATGGGGCAGAGAGGAGTCCCTGTTTACCAAAGTTCTTCACAAACACCCTGAATTCAGCAGTTGTTTATTCTGGTCCTCATAGCCTGGCTGTTCCAGAAGGATGGGGTGAGGGATGGACAGGCCATAGAAGTCCAGCTGTCTTCTGAGCGATATCACGGTCATGTTGGTCCTGGCAAGGCAGCTGGCCTTGTGCCCTGTGATTGCTCTTCTGAGCATCTTGAGACAAGCAAGACTGCGGGAAGCCCCCTAGCTTCTGCTCCCATGATAAGCCCTGTTCTGGAAGAGCTGGACCCTGCAGTTTCCAGGGCCTAGGATGAAAAGGAGGCCCCAACTTCCAGTGTGGTATCATTAGCGGGCTCTTGTGAGGGCTGGGCTAGAGGGCCTTGGTGCTCTAGGACTCCTGTACTATTGGGGTGTTCCACCCTCTCGAACAGAATGAGCATCTCACAGTGTGGGGTTTGTGGGAACAGGTCCACGGCCACAGCTTTGACTGGTCGGAAGGGGATGCCCTTGACCCGGTTGGATGGGGCCCTGCAGAGGCTGTAGTGGGAAGGGAGTGCCAAAGTCAGTCCTACAGGACTAGTCAAGGACTCCTGGGGGAGGCAGGAGAGTACTGGGCCCTGGACCACCCCAGATCCCTGTTTTAACACTCACTCCACAAAATTGCCCATGGCTGCCCGGGGGTTGCATGAGACATACAGGAGCCGCTTGAGGTTCTCAGCTCTTCGGATGGCAAGGATCACCTTGGAATCTGAGAAGGCACAGATATAGGCTAGGTCCCCAAGACCTTAAACTGCACAGCCTGGCAGGCCACCTGCCATCTCCCCAAGTGTATGTCACTCACGCAGGCCAGCTCGTGGTGGGTCCAAGATGGCCACAAGTTGTTGGGAGGCCAGTCTGCACACCAGAGTGGGCACCAGGTCCTCGGCCCTCCCGCAGTGGAATTCAACGTTGTTTAGCTCTGAAGATGCACCATTGTTGTCAGTGGGCCTGGGATAATCTCCCCCATGGGTCCAGCCCTGAGTGGCACCATAAGGCTCTTTGGAAAGCACTGACCAAGGAGTTTCTTCTGTCCTATTGGGTACCTTCAGAACTGGAGCATGTGGGTCTACAGGGTCCTTTTGGGCCCCTCTGCCCCCCAACAGGTCCTCAGAGCCATGGAATATGTTGAGGTATAACCAGGACCACCAGCCTGCTGCATGGGCTACAGACTCTCACCATTGGCATGGGCATTCACCCGGGCATCCTCCACAGCCTCCTGGCATAGCTCAATCCCAATGACTCTCTTCACCTTCTGAAATGGAAAAAGGGCCAGATGATGGCTCCCTGTCTGAGGCAAAGTGGGCAGCTGAATCAGACTGGGTCTGGGACCTGGGAAAGGACTGAGCCTTCAAGTTGTAGAGGTCAGTGGGAGTAATGGAGGAAGGTGGAGAGGTGAGAGGGCAACCTCAGCTGGGTCAGGAGGGCTTACCCAGGCAAGGGCCAGGCCAATGGTACCAGTGCCACAGCACACATCCAACACTGTACTTTCCTTGTCCAGCTGGGCCCAATCCTGGATGACTGTGTAGAGCACCTCAGCTGCAGGTGTGTTCACCTGGAAGGTGGCCATGGCACACTCAGTGCAGGCCTCCCCTCCTGGGGCAGTCCCTGACCCCAGAGGCAGGCCTACCACCCCACGCACCTAGGTTCCCAGCTCCATCCTGCTGAGACTTTCAGGGTCTCAGTGACATGCTGGCATCATGCCAATAATCTTACCCAGTCTCTTGACTTTAAAAACCAAATTTGTGCCAATGTGCACAGCCCTAACCACACTCCCAATTATAAGAAGCATTTCTCTAATTAATGGATTTGTATGGCCCTCTCAACTTCATCCAGCTCCCCAGACTACAGCCTCCAATGGCTTCCTTCGCCATGCCAGTAGAGCGTATATCTACCTCCCATGGGAATTCACAAAAGAGCCCTAGAGTCCCTGACTCTTATCTCCCAGCCCCACCTCTGGCCTTCCAGCAGGTCCTGCCAAGCCTGACTCCAAAATAGGGTCTTTACCTATTCTAAGTCTCCATACCTCCTAAAAGGTCTCTCCAATGGCAGCAAGAATGAGGGTAAAACTATTCTCTAGCCCAAAGACCACTGAGGCCTCCTCCTTGCCAAGGCCTGGGTAGTGTCCTATGGTGGTAAAATGTGCCTGTTCCTCAGCCTCTGTGATGAGAAGGGCCATCACCGCGTATATCTATGGGTTGTTACAAGTATCGAATCAGGGACCAACAACCACTTTCCCACCCCAGTCTTCCTGTGGCTCCCCCACCTAGATGCTTTCCACAGATATCTGCAAGACTAGCTAGTTTTTTGCTGCCATCTAGTCCACATTGTCTCCAACATGCTCTGATGTTGTGTCAGGCCTCCCATTCTTATGTCCTTGTGCCACACCTACCTGGAAAAAGGCATGAGGAGAGATCTGGAAGGTCAGCCCAAGCAGGTCCTCCTGAATACACCGGTCCCCAGCCACATGCTCCAGGAGTAGGCCCTCCTGGCTGGGAGTCTTTCTGTGTGTGGAGAGGCAAGTGTATCAGGGTCATCCGCTCCTGCAAGCTTCCCTCCTGTTCCCACCTGGGCTCCTCACCGCTGTCCCTCCTCCACGAAGTAAAGACAGGTCACCCCGCTGGTCCTGCCTGGTCCCTCCATGAAATGTTGTACCAGGGAGGCCTTCAGCCCTGCCAGTTCCTCATGGCTCAGTTTCTAGAGTAGGTGGTTCAAAGCCCCATCAGGTTGTGCCACGGCCACTCTCAGAGACCCTCCCCCACCAGAGCCACCCGCCTGAGACCTGGGGGTGGAAGTAGGCAATGGCCATGGCCTGGCCGCGGCGGCTGGTGCGTACAGTCAGCTGCTTCCAGTGGCCTGCATATGTCTCAGGGTCATATGCAGAGTATGGGGTGGACCTGTGGGAGCCATGAATAGCCATTAGTACCCAAAGTTTGCCAACCAAGACCAGAGGGACAGCATTCCTGCTTTCTCCCCCTGATCATCTCTCCCCTCACCCTCTCCTCATGTTTCCCAACAGAAGGCACTCTAGAACCCTGGGGAGGACCCACACCCTCTGCTCCCAGGTGCTCTCAGGATTTCCCAGGGGCCCAGTCCCAGAATCTCACCGTATGAATTCCTGGAAGGATTTCACCACCCGTTTCGTGGCTTCAGGGATATGCACTGTGTCAAAGGGGGCTGCTACAGCACATGTCCCACCCTTGTATTTGCCAAGTCGGCAGCCAACAGTGTTATCTTCCCCATCCACCCCAACGCCAACCAGAAACTCACACTTATTACGATACTCAGTCTGTGGGGAGAGAAGGCAGAAAGAAGCAGCCAGACCTTACCCTGGCTATCCAGCACTTGTGTAACACAGCAGCAAGAGCAATACCCCAACTTCCCCACAGAGGTTGGCAGTTGAAAAACAAGACAACTACTGGTCACATGATGAAACCAAAGAAACCAGGAAGAAACAAAACAGGAAGAGAGAGAAGAGCAAAAAGAAAGTTTTTTAAAAAACACAGGATGGGCTGGGGTGTATGTTGCTCAGTGATATGGTGCTTGCCCAACATGCTTGAGGCCCTGGGTTTGGTCCACAGAACTGCAATCCCTGCCCCCAACACAGGATAGGGGCTTGTGGCCATCCCAGTCCCGCCTGACCTGCTGGGGTGATGGCCTGACCCCCTCCAGTGGGCAGCAGGCCTTGTTGTGCTTGTGCCTCTGTGTGAGCAGCCAGGGCAGCAGTGTGCGATTGGTGTTTCCAATTTCCCTGCAGGATGAAGTAGATCTGTGGTTTCAGTCAGCCCACCGCCCCCCACCCACATTGGAATACTTCCCAAAAGCCCAAGCTCCTGGGTCCCTCCCTTGAGACCTCACTATTGCCACTGATAATCACAGGAGACTTACTGGCCACCACCCTGACAGCTCAGATCCCATGGTGTATATCTCTCATAGAGGAGGCAGCAGAGTTGAGTTCTGGTGCTTAGAGTATCCCACCCCAAACTCACTTGGCAAGCCTTTGCAGCACCTGCTCACACTCCAGCCGCTTTCGCTCCAGCTGCTCAGCATAGGGCACTGTCCAAAGAGGTGTCACCACATCAGCAACTCGCATTGCTGGTGGCTCACCCTCTTGCTGCCTCTTCCTGGCCATGGGGTCCGCCTTGGGGCGGGCCAGGCGCACGCTGAGTGGGCGGCCTTTCCAGAGGGCTCCATGTAGCACCCGAAGGGCCTTGTCCCGCTCAGCAGCACTGCGAAAGGTCACAAAGGCACAGGGTGGTTGCCCAAAGAGTTTTGTTTTATGGGGCTGCAGGCCAAAGCGGCCCAAAAAACGTCGGACATCGCTGAAGCTGGCATGTCGAGGCACATTCTGCAGCTCTAGCTTGAAGATCTCTGAGGTGAACAAATCATCCCTGATGTAATTGTAAAGCCCAGGTTGAGGACCAGAGCCTGCAGCAGTCCTAGGCCCCTCTTTCTCCTCCTGCTTCTCTCGGGATACTGGGGCTTCAGGGCTGTCCAGGACATTGCTGCAACGCTGGCTGCAAACCTCCATGGGCTCTGAGGCCTGTGTGGACAAACAGCCAGACTGAGAACCAGAACCCGGGGCCTGACATCCCCTTCCCCAGGATCCGTTTTCCAACACCCAGGCCCTCAGCCCACCTGCACCTAGCCCCACCCCAACAGGCTTCTCCTTTCTATCCTCCTGAGCCCACTACCATCTCCTCCCCTACCCCGTGTCACCTTTTTATCCCACCTCTTCTTCCAGGGGATTCCTACCCCACCCCAACTCCTCCGCATCTCCGCCCGCGTCTCCCTTCATTTTACTTCGTTGTTCGGCTTCTCACTCATCGTCCGGACAGTCAGCTGCCTGGAGTGGGCGCCACACGAGGGCCGCCTTGGCGCCCAATCTTGGGCCTGTCACACTAAAGGTGCTCAGAAAGCAGGTGCGACGTCGCGAGGCCAACTCTCCAGCTCTGCCCAGGAGATGGGGGGCGGAGAGGTATGTCGGGGATCGAACCTCCGGTGTTCAGAGCCTCGTTTCGGGCACGGGGCTGCACCACCCGCCAGCCCACCAGGGGCCCGTGGCAGCTGCTCGCATCGCCAGCCACTCTCCAATCCGCTAGCGCGTATCTCCGGGGCCGCGCTTCTCTATGGTCTTGGCTTCCGGTGACGACATCAAAACGCGCCATGTTAGATCCTCAAGCCAGCCCCTTTCACCAGCGCCAGAGTGCGCGCGCGGCCGGTGGACGGAAATGTGCGTGGGGCCGTCGGGAAAGCGCGCTGCTCTGGCTGACTGGCTGGCTGGGCATGCGCCGCGGGCGTTTTGGCGGGAAGCACAGGGTGGGCGGGACAATGAGTGTCCGCTTCCTGCGCCAATAAAGCTGCACTGGTTTTGAATCGCGGCGCGTTTCCCGCCGCCGGGGTCAGGGGTTGGGGTTCAGGTCGCGGGGCGGAGGGAAGAGCGGGCAGGCGGGAGGCGCCGGCGCCAGACGCGGAGGAAAGAAGCTACGACTAGTCGCCTAGAGGCCTCGGAGTCAGTGAAGACCGAACTAGTCGAGCTGCCGCTGCCGCCGCGTTCCCATGGCGGCCGCCCAGGTGCGGCCTGGCCCAGGCGGGGACTGGGCGGGCGGGGCCGGGGGGCTGGGGCCGCTATCGGCGGCCACGTGGGCGGCCCGTGCCTCCGCCACCAACCCCCGCCGGCCTGTGGGTTCCGGGCCTGTGGAGCTAGGGGCGAGCGCGCGGGGCCTGGGGGCTCGAGGCCTGTGGAGTCACGGCTAGCGGGATCTGGGGGCGTAAGCTTGGTTCGCGCGGGCTGGAGGGCGCTCGCGTGACCTTGGGGTGGGCCGGGAAAAAGCCATTGCCACGAAAGGCGGTCCTGCTTGCCCGGGATAGGGGCAGGAGACCGGTTTCCTCCGGCTCGGCCCATTGGTGGGCTTTCCGCCGGGACAGTATTCTTCCATCCCGTCGCCCACGCAGCACTTCATTCATTCGGTCCTTAGGTCTGGAACCGCCGCCGGCCTCCGTGGCGGAAGCTCGTGTTCCAACGAGGGGGACGGGTCGTGGACACGCCGACCCAGGGCGGGGGCGGCTTTGTTGGCTGCTAGTGTCTGGTCGGATGCCGGCCGCAGCGGAGCCGCAGTGCTGTGAAACCAAAGGAAGAACAGCGAAGGGCTTATGTTTTCTTTTCCTGTTTGAGTCTAGTAGTGAGTCTGGGGTTTTTTCTGTATCGTCAAGGCATGTGTTTTGTAAAACTTAAACTTAAATGTGATAATTTGTGCTCTATAAATCTTTGAGTTGGTTCAGACCCTTATGACTTTGACTTGTGATTTTCTTAGAAACCTATCAACTTAATTTTCCAAGCCATGATAAAATTTTTGGCAGAATTGTGAATTCCGTGTAAATACTAGTAGTCTATAGCAATCTTTTGTCTTTGTAGTAAGAGCATGCATGGATATCCCTTAGTGAAAACTCTTAGATTTGCATTTTGCCATAAGGCTAACATTTACTGAGTTCGTCATTGTGTCTTTTGATCTTCACATGGCAGGTATCATTATCTTCATTTTACCGGTGAGGAAACGGGGGCTCAAAGAGATGAGGGAGTTTCTCCTAGGCTACTCCTCAAGGAGCCACAGACAGTCTGCATGGTTCTGATTGATGTTTGTGGATCTGGGGGAGGGGTGCTGAAATCCAGTGTCTTGCTGCACACTTAGTGCTGTGATTTTGTGGAGTTGGATGTAAATGCACATTTTTGCTGATGTGAAAGTCTGTGAGCTTAAATTCTGATTTGGGGTGAGGCCTGTCCTTGTTTTCCGGATGCCATTCACTATTGGGGATGCCTGCTGTGGGCCAGGTTCTCCAGCTTGCAGCATCACCTCTTTGCATCTTCCTTCACAGGACCCTCATCAGGACCATGATACCTCTACTGAGAATGCAGATGAATCCAATCACGACCCCCAGTTTGAGCCTATAGTTTCGCTCCCTGAGCAAGAAATTAAAACGCTGGAGGAAGATGAAGAGGAACTTTTTAAGATGTAAGTATGTTCATGTCACTGGAGGGAAAGTTATCTTTGGTAATGTGGAAGTTTTATGGTTTTTGTGAGCGTCACATCTTGGCTTGGCTTGATTGTGGCTATTTGAAGTGTTACCAGAGATAGGTTCTATTGACAGTAAAAATGAGATGAAACAAAACATGAGCACACACATGCAAGGATTTAATTTACTTTCAACCGAAAGGAGAAGACCTGACCTATGGAGGGACAGGCTGCTCTTTGAACAAAGGCATACATAAGCTTTTTATTGATTTACTGGGGTTGGGCTAAAATCTGGTAGTTTTCTATTGTTATAGTTTTTGGAGATGTTTTTTCTTGTACCACACTAGGACCACCAGGACCCTTCCCTGGGTTCCCTAGCTGTCCTTACTTGCCATCTCACCTCCGGCAATCCAGTTTCCTTCCCTTGGTGGAGCTGGAAGTCTTAATTGTTTTTGCAGCATAAAGTTGTATCTTACCTGTTTTCTGTTGCTATATCAGAATACCAAAGAGTGGACCATTTACAAAGAATAGAAGTAGGGGGAGATGTAATTCAATGGTAGTGCCCCTTTCCCAGCATTATGTTAAGATATAACTTGGTGGTAGAGCACCTGCCTAGCATTATGTTAAGCTGAATTAAGTTTTCAACAAATGTTTAGGGCACATTTAAACAAGTACAAACTTTGGCAGTCTGAAATTTGGGAATTCCTGACTCTTTTCATGTACAAAATAACTCTTGTAATTACAAATGAAAATGGATAGCTTTATTTATGAGGTTTATTTGTGTGTGTGTGTGTGCGCGCGCGCGTGTGTGTGTGTATATGTGTGCATGTGTATATGTATTTAATTACTTTTTGGTTGGGGATTGGTTGTCTGGAAATTGAACCCAGGATACTCTACCACTGAGCTACATTTTACTTTTTGAGACAAGATTTTAAAACGAGGTCTTACCCAAGAAACCCAGGGTGGTCTGAAATTTGCAGTCCTCAGACAAGTATGCACCTGGCTCAGGGTTACTTTTTAAAAAGTAATGTACACTCGTCAGTGGTGGGGAGGTTTTGAAGTACCGCTAGGTATGAGCTTTGTGTTTTGTGACTACATCACAGAACTACAGAGATCATAGCTTACGGCCAGAATTGCCTGAGATATTAAATTCAGTTACACTTCAGTGAAAGTAAGGTTTTAGTTTATTCCTTGTGCAAATTTGTGCCCTCTAGTCTCCACCCACTTCAGGTAGATCCAAGATACCAGGTTTGGCTATTCTGAGGTGGACGAAGGAAGATGAGAAAATTCCATCCCAAGCCATTCTTCCAGGGAATGGGGCTGGAGAAGGAAGCATGGGCAAAGAAAGCTACAGGTGCCCTTTCGGTCCTAGAGGGTGGTGGGCATTTTCCTAAAGATACTGGATCACTGGTCTCTGTTCTACCTTGGGATTGCTGTAGCCCCAGGTGGGGAGTAGCTCGTACTTGAAGTGACATGATACTTGTCACCTGCTTACCTGCCATGGGTTGAGAAGTGTTGCTATCTTGGGCAGGGCCACTTGCTCTCAGACATGAGGCCAGTTGATTGGGCCTTTTCATCTGGATCTTTGGGTTTCCTGTTAAGTAATCTTGTTTTGTTTTTTGGTAAGGGATCGAACTTGAGGGCACTCAACCACTGACATCCCTGACCCTATTTTGTATTTTACTTAGAGATAGGGTCTCACTGAGTTGCTTAGCACCTTGCCCTTGCTGAGGCTGGCTTTGAACTCCCCATTCTCCTTTCTCAGCCTCTCAAGCCTCTGGGATTACGGGCATGCGCCACCCACTGTGCCTGGCCTGTTAGGTAATCTTGTGAGAACATGGTATCCCTTGACTGAATTGAGGTTGGAGGAGGGTAGAGTCTTTGGTAGAAGAGAGACAGGCAGAACTGGGGGGGAGGGAGGATGCTAACGTGAGCCCTCAGGACAGAACTATTGATTCACTGCTGGATCCTGGGTGCCCCTATAGGTGTGAAGTACTGCTCCTTGACAGGGAGATTCATGTCCTGGTCCTCTGGGTTGAGGGCACACGAGCAAATTTATCTCTTGGAAGACTTGGGCCTGAGAAAGACCTCTATGTGGCCATAGGATGCTATGGTAGGCTCAGCCTACTGAGGGCTTTTTTACTTTTTCCCTTTGAGGGGTCATATGTTTTTGCTAGGGAAAATGTTGAAAGTATTTACATATTTTTTCATTTTAGCTGTGAAATTAAAGTGGCCTGTAATTTGTTGGCTGTGCTGCTCTTTTGGGTGGTACTGGGTGCCTAGTAGTTACTTGAGCTCAAAGGAGGGAAAGACTGTTTATAGAAACATGGGATCCAGTGGCACATAGCTGTGCTGTGTTTAGCACTCACTTAATGGCTTTTCTTAACAGGCGAGCAAAGCTATTTCGATTTGCTTCAGAGAATGATCTTCCAGAATGGAAGGAACGAGGCACTGGTGATGTCAAGCTCCTGAAACATAAGGAGAAAGGAACCATCCGCCTTCTCATGAGGAGGGACAAGACCCTGAAGATATGCGCCAACCACTATAGTAGGTGGTCTCTTAAGGTTGTTTTTTTATTCTCAGCCCCTAAGCTATGTTAGATTGACTTGGGAACTACAGGAAGGTTTTTTTAGGCCTGACTTGGAACCTGGGAATGTGTTGTTACCTGGAGTGCATGTTTGTGGTGTTTGTAGAATTTAAGATATGAAGTATACCTTTCTTTTGGGCTCAGTGGTACATGCCTATAATACCAGCTACTAGGGAGGTAGAGGTAGAGGATTGCACATTCTAGGCCAGCCTGGGCATTTTAGCAAGGCCCTGTCTTGAAGAAAAATTGTAGAAAGGGATGAGCATGTAGTTCAGTGGTAGAACACTTGGCCTAGCATGTGCAAGGCCCTGGGTTCAACCCCCAGGGCTGGGAAGGGAAAAAAAAAAAGTCTTTCAAATGTGCCTTTTAACTATGAGCTACAGTGAAGCTTAGAGAACATGGGATGTGAGGTTTAATTAGATGGGTCCTGATAGGATGGATGCAGAGCACCAGGCCAGTCTTGGGACATGGAATGAATGGGAGGGTGTCCCTACTGCTTTTGTCTGCTGGCTGCCATGCAGAAACAATTCATGCTCCTCTTGGTGGGTGCTGTGTTGAGAAGCACATGTGTCCTGGACCATCCCTTGGTAGACCTCCTAGTGCTGAGTCTGTATTTTCCAGAGCTATCTGTGTGGCTCCCAGTGTCTGGTGCATTTTATGGGCCCTTGTCAGGTGGGGAGGATGGTTGTGAGTGTAGGCCAGGCATCCAAGAGGGGTGTGGAGGAGGTATGGATGTGTAGAATGTACAGGAGGCCTGGAGACTATTATGTTGGGCTGCAGTGGATGAGATCTCTGAGCTCTAGTTTACACTGATTTGTAGGTGTGGCTGTGACTGGGGTCATGGACCCACCTGGAGTCCCTGGAGACTTCTGCCAGAGGCACAGGGGTCATTGACTGGGTGGAAATACCAGGGACAAGGTGTCTACAAGACATCTGTAGACAAGAGGCTCTCTTTAGGGGACGCTCCCTAATTGGCTGTGGGACCTGTCTCCCTTCTTCTCCCCTCAAGTTTGCATGGGCCCAATGGGTTCAGGATAAGCATGTTTATTCTAGGCCATTGCCCTGTCTTCATGACTTAGAAGCATTTGTTATGGGACTCTGATATCAACTGTTCTCATTCCTCAGTGGTCGTCTTAGACGATAGAACATGGAGTGTTCATGCTGGCCTGATTATGTGTCCTGGATGAGAGTCCTGTTTCTGGATTTCTTCCCTTCCATTGACCCCCCACCTTTTAATCAGCCAGATTGAATGCCATTAGGAAGGGCTGGCTCCCTTGACTTTGCCCTGATGTCTGACTTTAGGCCTTGGGACTACAACACTGGGGGGCTACTACCAAGGGTCTTGGTGTGAGTAGTCACACTGGAATCAAAACTGAAGCTTGCTTTACCCATGTCCACTTTTCTGGAGGTAGGGTCATCTGTGCTGAGTGGTCTTAAGATAGTTCAGGAAACCCTCAGAGATATCCTCATGGTCAGGGAGCGGGTGCCTTCCCACATTCAGGATTGTCCTAAATGTGGATGGTTTTAAGTGAATATGGACTGTTTTCAAAGAGGTTTGGGTGAAATGTAAACCCTGTGGGATTTTGTCTGGGCCCGATTCTCAGACCCCATATTTTCTATGTTGCCTGAAATGAGTCTTTCAGTTTGATGAGCAGAACTCTTTTTGGCCGAAGGGTTTGTGAGCTTTCCTAGGTAGTCCCCATCAGCCTCATAGGCTTCTCTCTTCCAAGTCACGCCAACGATGGAACTGAAGCCAAACGCCGGCAGCGACCGTGCCTGGGTTTGGAACACCCATGCTGACTTTGCTGATGAGTACCCTAAGCCAGAGCTGCTCGCCATCCGCTTCCTAAACGCTGAGAGTAAGTGGAATGGGGTACCCTGGAGACCTACTGATTGTAGCATTGCAGTGCAGTGTTGCTTTTGGAGAAAAGGTGACAGTGACTGGGAATGTTCATTGGAGAGTTTTGGCATGCTATTTGGGGGCTGTGCAGGGTGTTTCCTCTTAGGTGCTAGTGCTGAGCAAGTGTCCATGGTACAGTCCCAGATCTAGCACTTAGTTTGCTCCTCAAGCTCCAATTCCCATTGGGTGAGTGGAGCCTGAGTCAAACCTCAGGATTTCCTACCCATTGGTGCTTTTGCCAGGTTTATGGCTCCCTGAGGCTAGGTACAGTGATGTCACCTGGATACCAACAACCTGCAGAGACCATGCAGAGGTCCGTAGATCTAGGCTGACCTCTCTCCTGCCTAGGGTTTTTTCATGGATTTGTGAAAGCTGAGGAGTTAGTGGTTGCCATGTCCCCAGTAGTTGATGGTTTGGTGGAGGGGGGATGTCCCTCCAACACTGTGTGGCTCCCAGTGCCTGGTGCACTTTATGGGCCCTTGAAGATGGGGAGGATGGTTGTAGAGAATAGTCCTTGGAAAAGAGTTCACTGCCTCCTTCATTGTATGAATTGTCACAGTCAGATGAAGGGAGATGGCCCAGCCCATCCTTAGGTTAAAAATTGCATATAGGACAAGAGCCCTCTGGGAATCTTGGTCTTTCAGACCCTCTAGGATATGTCCGTTCCACACTTGGGCTCTTAGGAATTTATCTCTCTTCTTTCCACAGATGCACAAAAATTCAAAACAAAGTTTGAAGAATGCAGGAAAGCAATTGAAGAGAGAGAAAAGAAAGGTGACACTATGCCCCTGGGTGGGGGGGTTCCTTGCAGACTCACTCTGCACCCAGCTGCAGTCCCAGGCGGGTGCTTTTTCAGTCTGCTAAAAAAACATTCCAGGAGCTGTGGCTGCCTGAATTTGTCAGGGACAGTGCAGCTGCCTGGGGACACAGGGTACTTCCTGGGGGGGCCTCCTGAGTTCATGTTCATCATCATGGCTCACATCAGTGGGGTCCAGGTGGGCAGTTAGGTCATAATGTATGGAACCTATCAGGTGATTTGAGAATCATATCCTCATTTTCTCTTTGTAGGACTTGATCTCCTGGTTCTTAGGGGCAGATGGTGGCTGTGGTAGTAAGTGACCAGATGTCACTGAGCAGCCCAGTAAGAGTGGCCAGCAGTGTCTTCTCTGGGCTCAGCTGGGGAGATTAGTGGGCAGTGCTCAGGGATGAAGTATCCTCTGTGCTCTGGGCCTGGTGAGGAGGCAGCATAATCTGGACTTCTGTTTTCTTACTGTGCTCTCCTTTTTGGTAGGACTGGGCAAAAATGATAATGCTGAAAAAGTGACCGAAAAGCTGGAAGCTCTTTCTGTGAAGGAGGAGAACAAGGAACCTGGAGAGGAGACTGAGGAGAAATCGGAGAAGCAATGAGTCGTCTTAATTTCTTTTCCTTTCTTTTTCTTCTTTTTCTTTTTTTAATTTTGCCCTGCCCTTCCTTTTGGGTTTATTTTTATTCTGTTATGTTTTCATAAGGACTTTATATAAAGAACTGAATTCCAACATTCAGGTTTTTTTTTCTTAAGTTTTTACCTTATTGAAGATGACTTGAGAAAATCCATTCCCCAGTCATGAAAATGTACTGTGCTAACTTTCTTTTCCATAGTGGAAACACTTATTTATAGTCATCAAAAATAGTGAATAAAAAATGCATTTGAAACCTGGACCAGATGGTAGGACTGCATGTGTGTGGACAGTACTGTGAGCACTGTTGGTCCTGGCTAGCTCCTGGGGGTGCCTGCCTGAGCCCTTTTGAGTATGCATGTTCAGGTCTGCCTGTGACTGTGATGGTGGGTCTTGATGTTGCCACGGGTTGTATCTTGGAAGACTCCTTGCCTTGCTGAGGTTGTGGGTCTTGTGGGTCTTGGAGAACTTGCGCTGTTGTTGGCCACTGGAGGCATGGTGTGTCAGCCCGTGCTGGAACAGGGGCTGGTGCATGGTGCTGAGGTGTGTTCTGCCACTTCTTTAGGCCTGAACAGCTGCTGTTGCACTGTGGTGAGGAGATAGGTAGGCACAGTGTGTGTATGTATGTGTGTGTGTGTGTATGCATTTGGTTCTAGTTGGCCCCTGTTGGCAGAGTGGTGGGCATAGTCCTTGCCAAGTGGGGCTTAGTCCTATATCTCTCCTGTGGGAAACCCTGTCAGATACCTCACCACTTGGAGCAAACTATCTCAACTCTGGACCTCCTGGACTTGAAATCTAAACTTAGCCTTGTTTGAATTGTGAGCATCTGCAGTAGCTTTAAATAAGAGGTGTTTTCAAGCATGCTCTTTGAGGTTTGGTATAGCAAAACATGTTCTCTGCAGACATTTTCTTAAGGGGAGAAAGGATTTTCGTGTACAAGAGGCTTTTTAAAGCATGTTCTGACTGTCATGTGTCTAAGGTGACCAAGAGACAAGGCTCTGAGGAGTTGTGCCAGCCCTCCCCACCATAGGGCAGGATTGAGCAAGGACCTGACCCCAGATGGGCCACAAGACGGACTCAATCATGACTTGTGGCAATTTGCCCTTAACATCTACCAGGGTAAAGTGTGGGCATCTGCCACACTTCTGCTGTTGCTCCTTAATCTCTCCATCTGTCAGTGGTGTCTCCTACTGGCTGTTCTGTCTGACCTTCCTGAGTGCCTGGTCCTGCTTGGTGAGTGTATGTCCTGTTTAAACACAGTTCCCAATTCCTGCGGGAATCAGCTGCTCTTATTATAAAAACCCACACAAAGACTGCACAGGCTATCTCTTATCTGCTGGGAACCTTGTGAATTACCTCCAGCACATTGGTAGTGGCTTGGTGGGGCTCTACCCCAGGAGGAGTTGAGGATTGCACACAGTGACCATTAAGTCCTATAGCAGTAGAATTGTGATGCTGTAAATCATAGGTGGAACTTCACTGTGCTGTTTACATTCCCTTGAAGCCTCACAGGCACAGGAGTCAGATATGTTGCATACCATGACTTGATCTTCCTTGAAGAAAGCCCTCCACTGGGATAGAATGAATGTTTAACATTGTCTTCGCTTTGGGTTCCAATAAATTCCTTCATCTAGGGATGGGAGAAGTGTTTCCAAATGGTGTTTCTGGCAGCAGAAAGACTCTTCAGAATGGATGGGGGACACTACCATCCTCTGCTCAGATTGTATCATGGGGTGCATTGAAGGAAATAGCTTTTGACATTGTAGGAAGTTCTGCTCAAAGGGAGACATGCAGGGGACTGAGTCAGCATCAGCCCTACTGGCCATCATGTAGGCTAAGTAAGGGTACATACTGCCCAGCCTGACATGCTTCCAGGTTGTCATCTTTTGGCAAAAGCAATGTAGGTCCTAATAGAAGTTAGGGATTATGAGGAATGCATCAGCGTATCTGTGTTCCAGATGTGTGCCAAGACTGCGTCCCCCCACCAGTGGATACCTGAAACCTCATTAGTGAATATACTATTTGCCGCAGTCTGGCTGCAGCAAAATAACCAGGGGGTGACGAACAACTTGTGTAGATTGATACAGCAGGAGTGGAAGCCGTTTATTGTAGGACAACAGAGGTATTTATACATTACACACAGCTTATCTAATTAACATAAACTAGATACAGCAGTCAACCAATAAGGAATCTCCACACTTAATGGCTCGCTGGCGTTACTTCACAAACCACTCCCTCTGGCATTTTGCCAGGCGCCATCCAGACTTGTTTACAGACTCTAACATTTCCCCCTTTTGTTTAATTTAAATAACGACCATAGTGGTTTTTACATAAACACCATAAATAATCTGCTACTAGCAGAAGGGGAGGATACAAAATGCCACAATACCAAGCCAGTTGATGGCTCCATGCAAGAAGCCCTTGGAAAAATTATACCAGCAATGACACCGTTAGCAAAGATACCGAGTTACAATTTGTTGTAGATTACAGTTTGTTGTCTCAGTCCAGGTAAAGCAGTGTCTCAATAGATTAACTCATAGTCCAGGTAAGTTCTGCAGGCAGCTAGCTTAAATCACAGTCCAGGTAAGTTCTGCAGGCAGCTAGCTTAATCTGAAGTCTCGTCCGGTTTTCAGCAACACTGGAAATTCTTCCACCTTGGTCTTTACCGGCACTGGGACGAAGACAGGAACTCAGGATGGCTAAAGAAAATCCTGTAGCATTCTACTAAGAAAACAACCTTCTGAACAATTTAGTACATTATCTCAAGGTTTTTTTCATTTGAAATAAGCCTTAATAGTGCTCATTACTCATTAGCTTCCAGGTGTGGGAGAACCATTGTAGTTACTGGCCTTGGAAATGATCAAACTTCAGGGATGCGGGCCGTCTTCCACCTGCAGCATCCCAGGCAGCCCCAGATGGCCCTGGGGAGTGTCCCGGACTCAAACTGCTACTGGGCACAGGGAGCAAGAGCCTGCGAGACTGTGCCTCCAGGTCAGGTCTAGATTTGGGCTCGAGGCAGTGGAAGAGCCAGCTCCCCGGCCAGGAGGCGGGGAAGGGCCAGTCCCCACAGCCTCTTGGAAAATCCTTGCTGCGCTGTGACCGGCTTGCACACTCGGCAGCCGCCTCTCCGCTTCACGCACCCTCCGGTAACGAAAAGTATTTAGTAATAGCCTTTTGCTGCAACTTTTTTCCTGATAATCCTTCTGAACTTTCTTTTTCTTTCTGACTAGAGTTCCTGGGCTCTTATCAACACATGCCCTAACTATTCTTGGTTCCACTGGGGTGCCTTCTTCCCTTAGTAATTTACTTCTCACCCCTTCCATATTCTCATCACGAAGACAATACACTGAGACAAAACAAGACAGAAACATACTGTATCAATCTCCATTTTCTCGAAATGGCCATTTTTCCTCTCACCCTATCTGCCTAGTGACGAGCAGATTTGCTCCCGTCCTATCTATGGACGGGCAGCTTTTTTTTTTTTTTTCTTTCGTCACTTATCCCCGAGTGTCCCGGGGATTCTTTTAATAAGTATCTTTTAATAATTTAATAATAATCTTTTAATAATTCTTTTAATAAGTATCTTTCAATTAACTGTCTAAATTCATCAATCCTTACAGGATTCATCATTACCTTAAAAGGATTAAGGGATTCTTGTTGAGCATATTGAAATATACCAGAACAATGGGCCACCATCTGTCGAAGGCCGGCTGGCTGGGCAAAATAACAACTATTATTTCATAAATAAGTATACATATACACATAATTTATGTTAAAGTTAGGCATAGTAAAAGATTAACAATGGGAGATTAAATGGTAATAGTGAATGTAATGTTGAAATTATTGTATTAAATATCTTAGCAACATTTTTTTTCTTTCCTAATTAAGTGGAAAACTCACCTTTTCATTTACAGGAAGAACTTCACAGCTTCTCTTTAACATATTCAAATTGCCAGCATTACTACTATTTTGCTTTGGGGCCATTATTCAATAAAGGTTACTTGAACATTGCATTACAATGCTAGGGCAGCTGATCTCATAACTTAGAAGGCTACTAAGTGTCAAATGATTAGGGTAGTAGATACAGTGTGGATATGTTGGGTGAAGGGATAATTCACATAAGCTGTTTGGAGCAGGATGGTACAAAATTTCATTTTAGTCTAAACACACAATATAAAACTCAAATTGTGGGCTGGGATTGTGGCTCAGTGGCAGAGTGCCTCACATGTGTGAGGCACTGGATTCAATCCTCAGCACCATAAAAAAAATAAAGTTATTTAAAATTCATTGTTTATTCAATTTTCCATTTAATAATTTTTGGGTTGTAGATAACTGAAACCATTGAAAGCAAAACTGCTGATTAGGGGGTATAGATAGCCTTACATCTCAGGTCTGTGTGCTGGGTTGACTGAGGAAGCACCTACTTGATTCGTTTTCCCTGTCCCTGTCCCTTGGAGGACAGGGAAAATGAAGCAAGTTGAGGAGCAACACTAGTGAGTGAGGCCTATTTCATCCTCATGGTGCCCCAGCTTCCCCACTGCTGGCCCCATTGCTTGTCTGGCCCTGCAGGTAGAGTAAGTACTGAGGCTTACCTCACTGGGACCCCTCTGGACCCCTCTCTGCCCACTTACCTGTGTTAATAAGAGATCCAAACCTGTTTCTCCCTGTGACATGTTTGACATTTTTCTTCAGGGCTCTCCAGCCAGGGAGGGAGATGACTGTCCTTGGCACCCTGTATACAGAGTGGGTGTGGAGTCAGACCTGGACCTACAGGGCCTGGTGTGATATAGGTGTGTCACATAAGAAGTTAATGTGAGGTTGGGGCCATTCCTAATGGAGGGCAGGGTCTGAGCTTTCTGTATTCTGAGTGCAGAAGGGCAGAAACAGGTAAAGTCATGGGTTGAGTTGCTCTTCTGAGATGTGTTCCTATCCCTGAAGTTCCTTTTGAGACCACCTGAGAGCCTGGGCGAGGTGGTATCAGGTCTTTGCTCACCAGTGTGCAGGGATCCCTGTATCTCATTGTAGTCCCCATTAGTGCTGGGAGAACCCTCCCCCTTCCCCTGTACTGGGCCTTCTGGAGTGGAACATCCTGCAGAACAGAAGTTTAGGAGAAATCGTTTCTGTTGGATAGCTAGCTGCATTAAGGCCCCTGGTCCTCTAACAGCCAGATCTTCCCTGAGGAGCTTGTTAGGTGCTTCATAAGACTAACAAGGCAAAGATCCCAGGTTTGAGATGGTGTGACAGGGAGGAGGTAGCTGCTGGGTGCTGGGTCTTGGCTAGAGGATGAGGACCCTCCTAGGATCCCCAGATGGGGAGGGCTGTAATAGGTTTCAGAGCAGAAGAAACACGGGGCATTTTGGAGTGGCCAGGACAGGCCCTTGCTAGAGAGGCAGTAGAACTACGAGGTCTCCACTCAGGCTCTGAGTGTGCTCTGCCAGGGAGTCCAGTGCAGTTGCCCAGACCACTTATACACGTCTCAGACGACCTCATTCTCTAATGCCGGTCCACCTTAAGTGATAACTACACTGGCACTGGTGGGTGGGATTTCCTGCGGGAGGTGGGCCTGCTCACCGGGCCTATCCCAATCCTGGGCAAGGTGATGGCGCCCCCCTGTGGGGCATCCAGCCTCTGGGAGGAGTCCCAGGGTCTCATACAGACACCCTTCCAAGCCTGCAACCTGGGCCAGGACGCGGAGGGGCCTGTGGCCCCTGCTCTGTTCAGACCTGAAGAATGGCATGAGGGTAGTGAGATGGGGAAGGTTGATAAACGACACTGATGCCCCTGCAGTATCACAAAATCCACCCCACCCTCGTGACTGCCAGATGGCTCCAGATGAGGGGGCTGTCCCTGCCCAGGAATAGCATGTACCTGTGGCCATCAGCCTGCCCCGGGATGCACACGTGATTAGGGGAAGGAACTATTTAGGAAAGATCTGTGCAAACAGGCCCAGGAGGAAACCCGCACCGGGTAGGACCAGGGTCTCTGGATTTCACGGAGGTTGCCACTCGTCCTGCAAAGTCTGCAGGGTACAACAGCTGCGCTGAGCCCGAGGCAAGGAGTGACCCCGCCCCTCTGAAGGTCTGGGGGGTCCGAGGGCGGAGGGCACTTGCGTGGGGCTGCAGGCGGGCAGCGGGGAGGCCAACGCACCGCCCCCGCTGACGGCCCCCCCCCCGCGCCCGCCTCCATCCTCGGCAGCCGGGTCCACCTTAAGGGGCGCGCTGACATCAGTGCGCCGCCGCGCCCCCGTGGGGTGGGATTTCCTCCTCCTCCGCCGCCGCCGCCGCCACCGCCGCCGCGGGTTCTGCGCCGAGTCCAG
>NW_026000130.1:9910943-9999304 GCF_001458135.2 Marmota marmota marmota
CCTCAAACCCGCCAAGTACATCCCGGTGGCCACGGCCGCCGCGCTGTTGGTCGGCTCCAGCACCCTCTTCTTCGTGTTCACGTGAGTTGGCATTGCGTCCGTGTGCCCGGGTGGCAGTCAGGCCTGACATAGATTCTTGGGAATACAGAGGCAGCTACCGGGCTGGGTAGCTGGGCCGGGCAGGGGGCTGGAATCAGACGGGCTGGGCGGGGCGCGGGCTGTGAGCAAGGCGAGCCCCCACCCTGGCATAAGGGACCGCATCCCGGAATGCCGCGCGTTCTGGAACAGGTGAGCCACATGTGTGTGAGGACAGTGGTACTAACTGGGCATCCCAGAGTTGTGTCAGGCAGGCCCTGGGTGTGGCAGCAGCCCTTCCCTTTCACAAAGCTCAGGAGGGGATGCGGGCTGCCTAGAATTACTAGCCTTCCTTGCAAGCAGCCGTGGGTGCTTCTTGGGTCCCCTCCAGAATGCCACCCCAGGCCAGAGCCAAGTTATTCCCGCGTAGGTGTGGCCTGGTCTGGTTGCCACACGCTTACCCCATAGCTGCTGGTGACCCTGGCCTGGTGGGGTCCTCTGCCCTCTGTTGGCCTTCCTCTTTGGAAGCTCTCAGTGGCCATTTGAGTTTGAGAGGCTAGGCTGGGCTGCACTCAGAGATAGATGTTTAAATAGCTCTGCTGTGGGCTTCTCATAGTGGACACTAAGACCTTTGAGGCTAAGCCTCTAGTTATAGGGACAGAATCCCCTTGCTCACAGGGCCTCAGGTGGCTCCAAATTCAACTTCTTCACCTCAGACATGTTGGCTTACAGCCTGGAGTGATCTGCTGACCTCCCTCTGTTGTCCTGGGGTCACCCTAGGGATCATTCAGGCATGAGGAGGGATTTCTGCGAACCCTTTCCACAAGTCCGAGCCCAGGTGGGCAGAGTGATGGCTTCTGAGTGTGGGTGAGCCTGGGATAGGCAGGAGTCAACCTACTGCTCTTTCACCTTTGTAAGAGCTGGGGTGGCAGCCCATGTGCATGGCAAGTCTGAATTGGGTGCTTGAGGAGGCGGGAGAGTACTTACCTGGAGGCTGGGGCTGCAGACTGCCAAGAATGTGTTTAAAAAAGGCCTGTGTGGACGGGCTTATTTCTGGCTCTGGAGAGTCAGTGTGTTCTTCTCATTCTGATGCTGCTGACTATGGGGCAGAGAGAGGTGGATAGTGGGTGAGGTTGGGGACCCATTCCCTGGGGCTTCTGGGAGCATGGATCTCAGCTTGGTCTTGGCCTCCCAGGGACTGGGGTGGTGTGTCTGTCTCAGGTCTTATTACCCAAGTGCAACCCAGTGTCTTTTCTTATAACTTAAGTTTCTCTATGGAGAACTTACGAAATGCAGGGGGAAAAAAGTTTTAAAGAAGTTAAAATTCATCCTCCACCTCATGGAGACCACCCATCTCCTCATCCTCAGAGAGCTTCTCTGTGCCCTGGCCTCACCTCTATGGCACCCAGGCCATGCAATAGGAGTGCTTGTGAGTCACTCACCTGTGATTTCAGAGTCTATTATGTGCTCTTTCCTGTGAATTGACCCAGCCTAGGCCTTGAGTGCTGAGGCTGCTGCCATTCTGCAGGCTGCTAGTACTTCCTTCCTCTGTTCTCAAAGCTGGAGTTCTAGGGTCATGGACAGTGGTGCTTTTGAGGTATCGGGTTTCTTGTTGAGGTAGCACTCCAATCTGTGTGTGGCCCATGCTGAACTCAGCTAGTCTAGGAGAACACTGTCTCAGTGGCAGGATGGAGTCTCAGTGGTGTTATTGGGTCCCATTTGTAGGAACTATCTAGTGAGACTCAATGGCTTCACCTGTCCCTTGGCAACCTTGAAGCCATATTTCCTGGGCTAAATTGGGACTTTAACTTTCCCCACCCTAGCTCTTCTGGAATCCACTAGGTGGCTCCGTTTTTGAGAAGGGGTCTTTGTAGGGTAGGCCATGACAATTCTGATTAGATGGAATACTAGGTAGGTCTGGTGGCCATGCTGAGTGGGTGTCCTTGGAACAGGCTTCAGTGCCTCCTTTGTGGCTTCCTTATATCCGGTAGCTTCCTCATGCCTGGGCCCACTTTGGCTTCAGTGAGGGAATGGTTCCCTACCCTACTCTCAGGATCTATATAGGGTTTCTATTTTCTTTTTTGCTCCTTGGACTTTACCAGATGGTGAATGGACCCCAGGTCTCCTCTCTGCACTCAGTAATGTGAGTTGCCCCTTTCAGGGTAGATTCTATTTCCATACCAAGTGGGCCATGTTTCTGGTATCATGCAAGATCAGGAGTCTGAGGCCTGGAGGACTAGGGATCCCTTCCCTCAGCCAGCTCACCAAAGGTTGTGGGGCCAGTAGGACATTCAGACATCTTTCCAGGAGAGGCTGAGGTGTGGGAAGGATGCCTGATTGAGAGTGTAACATATTTTGAGGTTGGAGTGTATGTTGTATGGCAGATTCTTAGAGCTTTCCAGGTGGGGTTTGTGTCCTCTGGGTTCCAAAGGACTTCTTACTATAGTGCAACACTAGGCTGGGTCAGGTACTTGGAGGGGTCCAAAAGCTTTCAGGGCAGTCCTCTGCTCTGCCTCTGTTCTGCCTCTCCCCAGAGTCACTTTGCAGAATGACAGGGACATTATGCATGTCAGAGGACTGGGGCTGGGCGGTCTTATCTCTGAGGCATCTGGGTTGGTGTGGCTGGGCCTGAGCCCTCTCCATGTTGGAGGCTTAGTCCAAGACAGCAGATGGTCTAGGCCTGGGGGTTAAGGGGCTAGGTAGAAGAAGGGCTGATTGTGCCTTGTGGGGAAGAGCCTGAGGGTGGAAACTCAGTGTGAACTCCCCTGCCAGGACATGATGCATGTCACCAGGGACTTCCCTGCCCTCCTGAGCCTGTTTCCCCATCTGTCCAGGTGTCTATAGGGATCAGACTGCTAGGTAGGTATAGATACTTCATGATCCAGAGGCCCTGCTTGGAATGACCAGGGCAGAGTGGAGTCCTGGCATTCCATGGGCCAGTACCACTCTCAAATGCAAACTGTTAATGAAGAACCTGATATAAAAGAAAATGTCTGAGTTAAAAATTTCCATTCCACATTTAGCTGTGGCAGACATTCTGCCTGTAAAGTTCTCCATCCCCCTTTACAGGGAGACTCTGCTAGCCTAGGCAGGACTTAAGACCTCCACCCTGGTGGGGCACACTGTAATGACTTGTGTCCTGGCTTATGTCCCTGCTGTTCAGGAGGTAGGGCTGGAACTGAAGGAGTGCTTGGAACCTCAGAGCTAGGCCCCCTCCTGGTCCTCCATTTGGTCCACAGCATGGCTTGAGTCAACCAGAAGGGGGTCATAGGGAAGTTGTAGGCAGGATTCATGGAAGGCTAAATGCTCTGCCCATGGTCCTGGGGCCTGTGACCTGCCTGTCTCTTTCTGACCCTCCTGCAAACTCAGGTCTTGGGTTATGTCCTGCAGGGGAAGAGGGTGAATCCAGCTGGGGTCCCTGGAGCCAGGTAGAGAAGGACCAGCATGGTGCACATGAGCGGGGAATATCCCCGGAGGGCAGAGGATCCTCTCAAGCTTAGTGCTGGCACAAATATGGTTTGAACATTGCTGCCCAGGAGAGCTCACATGTCCTCTTGTTTCCTTCTGTGTCTTTGTGTATCCTTGCATGTTCTTGTATGTCTTCCGGTGTCTTCACACATTTTTGCATGTCCTTGAGTGTCCTCATGTTTATTCACATTTGCCCTGTCCCACAGGGGAACAATGGACAGCCCAGAGAGGCAGAGGGATTTGCCTGAGGCCTACAACAAGGGGCTACTGAGCTGAGGTTGGACAGAGCTGGGTGTAGGGGGAGGAGGGGTGTGTCTTTGCATGTGTGTGTTCATGTGTGCATATGCATATGCTTAGGCCTCTATGATTGAATGTGAGCTCTGCTAGCATTTTTGCATTCATTCACCTGCACACAAGTGTGTGTGCCTGTGCATGTGTATGTTCTTGCATATACGTGTGTCTTGCTTGTGGATATATTTGTATGTGTTCATGCATATGTGCTTTTTTTTTTTTTGGTAAAAGAGTGGTTGTCTGTGTTTATGGGCCTGTATATTTGTGTTTGTGCATGTGTACTTTGGAGCATGTTTGTGTGTGACACATGTATGTGTGTCCACATGTGTGTTCAAGTGTGTGTATGTGCCTGTGCATTCTCTTTGTCTCCTCCACCACTTAGCACGCATGGTTCCTAAGTTCTGGGATCTGCCAGGGCCGAGATGGGTTAGCTAGTGGGCCTGTCCCCCTTAAGTGGGGTCTAGGTTCATGGGTCCCTGCAATAACACCTAGAGGGCGACAGGGAGGACAAGTGCCTGGTCCTGGGCCTGAGTCAAGCCAAGGGGCTGGAGATAATAGGAGAATGGTGGCTTAGGTCTCAGAGAACTTGTGTGTCTCCTCAGTCCTTTCTGATACTCAGCTAAGGCCCCCCACTGGCCCTCCCAGACATTTGGCCAGGTGGTGCCCACACTGGATAGAGGCTACCCAGCATCTCAGTGCAAGCACTGCCCTATTAAGAGCACAAATTTCCAAATGTGGACCTATCATTGCACAGCTGCTGTCCATACCCCTTCCTGCTAGGGAATCTTACTCAAGTCAGCTGTCTAGCCCACCTGCCTTGAGGGGAAGAAATTGAGGCTCAAGAACGTTCCAGTGGTATAGACTACCTGGCCAGCTGAGGGGTTCAGGCCCTGCCTACACCACGGGTGAGGGCACTCCCAAGACCAGTTCCAATTAGGGCCAAGGAACAGGTTGAAAACCCAGCTCAAATGCACACTGGTCCCAAGGCCTCGGATCCTCAAGTCCTTGTCTATAAAATGTGAGGACAGCAGCTTTCCCCTTCCTCACAGTTGGGAGAATGGAGATGTACCATACAGGATGGGAAGCCATGGATACAAGGACAGAGCCCATGACTGGCCTTTTCATGTGTCCTTCCACCCTGGGGACCTGCCTGCTGCCTCTCCCCTACATCTATTCATCCATCTACCTCATCTTCAGCCAGCCCCTGGACTCTTTGGTCTCTTCCTTTTCCAGCGCAGGCCAACTCCACATGTTTTACAAGGGCTTAATGACATACTATCACTGTCTTGATTTTTGTTGTTGTTGGTACTAGGGATTGAACCTAGGGGTGTTCTACCACTGAGCCACATCTCTATCCCTTTTTTATTTTTATTTTGAGCCAAATTCTCACTAAGTTGCCCCAGCTGATCTCAAACTTTCAATCTTCCTGCCTCAGCCTTTCAAGTCTCTGGGATTTCAGGCATGTACCACCATGTTGTTTTGTATTTCTTAATAACTTTTTAATAAGGCATCCATATTTTCATTTCACACTGATTATGTAGTTAGCCCTTCCCAGAAAGTTCTGTAGGGATCTTGTTTGTGCCATCCAAGGGGGTACCTTACTTCTCCCTGGGCTGGACTGGTTCTCTCAGTGTGTCTCCCCTGTTTGGCATCAGTTGGGGTATATGCCTTCCACCATGTCAGGCTGGCCATGCCTTAGGGCCTCACCGTTGCCTTGCTGAACAGCATTAGGTTGGTGGTCAAAGACATATGTTAAGTGCCATCTGTATACCAGGCAGGGATGGGGAATATGAAAAGAAGGTGTATACGGGGTCTGCATCCCAGACCACCAGGGCAGGGGTGAGAGGCAGATCTTCCTGGCAGAGAGACCTTTGCACTGCAGATTATGTACACACACTGTGTCCATGCTGGCTGTGGAGAAAGGGAAGGGGTAACTGTCAGCTCTTGGCCCTGTGGAGGACACTGCTGTGGGAAGCAGAATCTTTAAATAGCCTCTTGCTTTCCACTAAAAATAGTTCTGCTGCCATGGAGGTGGTTGTTGGGGCGGCAGAGCTGGCTCCTGGCCAAGGCAGGCGTGGGTGCACTAGTGTGGCTGATGTGAGCTGGGGTGGTGGGCAGGGCTGTGGGTCCTATTTGTCTTGCTGGCAGCCACCATTGCTACATCCCTATAGTTAGGACTACGGTAGGGGAATCCCCACTGGCCCCTGACTCCAGAAAGGGCTCAAGTGCAGGATGGGGAGGGAAGTGTGTATCCCCTGTGTACCTGACCACTTGTCACAACAGCTGGGTGTAGGGGAAGCAGCAGAAAAACAATATGAGGGTCCAGGTGCTTTTTAGGACCTGAGAGGTGGCACTCAGGAACTTGCTGCAGGTCAGGTTCAGGGGAATTGAGGACCAGTGGGTATCCATGGAGGGGACTCTGGGTAGGCTCCTTGAGGATTGGAGCAGGTTCTCTTTAGGGAGATGTGCAAAACCCTTTCAAGGAGGCTGCAGAGAACCAAGTGTCCTGGAAGGCTTCCTGGAAAAGCGGAAAGACTTGGAGCTAAGTGCTGCAGGGTGGTGAGAGGTGGGAAGGGGTAGGGGCCTTGTGCTTTTCCAGTGTTTCGAAGTGTTCTGCATTGTTAACTGGGGAGCAAGGAGACAAACTGAGAAGAGGCTGCCAGTGGTGAGGGATGGGTTGCTGTGTCCCTCAGGGAAGAGCAGGGAGACTGTCCCTCCATATATGACTCATGTTTGTGGTTTTCATTACTCCAGAGTCTTCCTTGCGAGGGGTCCCTGCCAGGCTGGGGACAGGTTTAGGTGAGGCCTGAACTGACTGGAGCCACCCAGGCAGGTTACTGGCCTCTATACATCATAGCACATGTGTGTTGTCTCATTTTCTGTCTTGGTGTTCACTTCCTTTCTGTGTCACCCCAGGGAAGGGGAGCCAAGAAAAGTTGTGCCTGGGGTAAAAGGATGTTTGTAGTTTGGCTCTGGGCCACCCATCCTTAATGATGTAATTCCAGTCAAATGGGCCTCTCTGAGCCTCATTTCTCAACTGTGAGTTACACTCCAGACAGCTACCCTGGGGTGTTGCCAGGTTGGAACTGGCATGGCGGGAGGACTACACACTGTACACAGTGTACAACAGCATCTGGTGGTTGAGCCAAGGAACAAAGGGCTGATGGGCAGGGGTCTCCCAGTAGGTCTGCAGCTGGTGGCCTGATGGGTCTCACCCGCACAAATAAAATTTCCACGTCTTATGGATCTGTCCTTTGCCTTTATACTGTACCCTACGTACTTAGCTCTCTTCCTGGCTTTCCATTGCAGGTGCCCATGGTTGACGAGAGCCGTGTCCCCAGCTGTTCCTGTCTACAATGGCATCATCTTCCTTTTTGTCCTGGCCAATTTCAGCATGGCCACCTTCATGGACCCTGGTGTCTTCCCCCGAGGTAGGGCTCTGTGTTGAGGCAGCTCGTCTGCTCATTTTCAATGAAGTATGAAGGGCTGAATTGAGGGACTTAGTGGTTCCCCGTAGATAGGCTGGGCAGGGGCTTTCCTAATAGGGAAGTCTCCTGTTCCCTGCCACTCTGTCCATCTCCTGATCTGCAGCGGACGAGGACGAAGACAAAGAGGACGACTTCCGGGCCCCACTTTACAAGAATGTGGATGTGCGGGGTATCCAGGTCCGCATGAAATGGTGTGCCACATGCCACTTCTACCGCCCACCACGCTGCTCACATTGCAGTGTCTGTGACAACTGTGTCGAGGTGACTATCCCATTGCTCTGTGCTTCCCCAACCAGGCCTTGCACCTAATCTTCACCCCCCTATGTGCCCTGATGCACTGCCTTTGCCTAGGACTTTGACCACCACTGCCCTTGGGTCAACAATTGCATTGGGCGCCGGAACTACCGCTACTTCTTCCTGTTCCTGCTATCACTCAGTGCACACATGGTGGGCGTCGTGGCCTTTGGCCTGGTCTACGTGCTGAACCATGCCGAGGGGTTGGGAGCTGCCCACACCACCATCACGTATCCTTGATCCTTGAGTGCCCCTCCCAAAGGCAGTGTAGGCCAGGGATGTGTGTCACAGGGGAAATTGAGAACCAGAGGGGTTGATCAGCTGCCTAGGGGACCCAGTGGGTGAGTTGTTATTCTTAAGTGGGCAGAGGAGGGTATTTGGACACAGGCACCTGTTCAGTGCCACTCTGATGGGGTCCACCCTGTCCTTACCTGCAGCCATTGACCTTAACCAGTCAGCATGGCTGTCATGTGTGTGGCTGGACTCTTCTTCATTCCTGTCATCGGCCTCACCGGTTTCCACGTGGTGCTGGTTACTCGGGGGCGCACCACTAATGAGCAGGTGCAGATCTCACTGGAGCAGGGCCTTGGAAACCCTTGTGTGAGGTGTCTTGTGCAACTTTGGTGGGAGGGGTCGCAGGTGTGAGGCTGTGCCTACCTGTCCCCCTGCATGCCCCATGCCTGTGGACACTGCAGTCACCAGCAACTGATGGCCTGTATATTCTACAACTGCCTATAGGGATATGCTGGGATGGCCTGGGTGAAGGTCACTCAAGCTGCTTTCCCCAGTTTCCCCTGCCTATCCCTCTGCCTACCCTGGCCTGTACTCTGGGTGGCCAGGCTGGCTGAGGGGTCCCGTGTCCACAGGTGACTGGGAAGTTTCGCGGGGGTGTGAACCCCTTCACCCGAGGCTGCTATGGGAACGTGGAGCACGTGCTATGCAGCCCCTTGGCACCCCGGTGAGGCCCGGCCTGGGCAGGGGGGTGAGGTAGCTTGTGCTGGGTGCAGGGTGGGCAGCCTTGAACCCTTAGCCTGGTATCTTTCTGCACTTTCCAGGTGGGGTTGGTCCTGCCTTTGGTGTGTGTTCATAGCCAGGTTGTTTGGCTGCTGATTCCTCTGTTCCTGGTGCAGGTACATGGTGGAATCACCCCGGTTGCCGCTCTCAGTGAGCCTGAAGCCACCCTTCCTTCGGCCTGAACTCCTGGAGAGAACTGCACCGCTCAAGGTCAAGCTTAGTGACAATGGGCTGAAGGCAGGACTGGGCCGCAGCAAGGTGGGGGCCTGGGCTGGGAAGGAAGAGGGGATGGGAATCAGACCCTTAGAGTGAGCAAACAGGCATGTTGGAAGGGGGCCCAGAAGAGGTGGAAGGAGGAGGAATTGGGAGAATTCTGGGGAAGGGTCCCACCACTCCAGGAAGGAATCCTCAGTTAAGTCCCACCCCCTATCCAAGCCCCACATACCACTGAGCCCATCCCTCCCAGTCTAAGGGCAGTCTGGACCGGCTGGATGAAAAGCCACTGGATCTGGGGCCACCACTGCCCCCCAAGATAGAGGCCAGCACCTTTGGAGGTGACCTGAAGACCCCACGGCCTGGCAGTGCTGGTGAGGTTGGACAGCCAAATTGGGGGAGGGACATGGACTGACCCCAGTCTGACAGTGGTCCCTTTCCCCAGAGAGTGCCCTGTCAGTGCAGAGGACCAGCCCTCCAACACCTGCCATGTACAAATTCCGGCCAGCCTTCCCCACGGGTCCCAAGGCGCCATTCTGTGGGCCTAGCGAGCAGGTGAGGAGACCAGGCCATGCTTCCAGAGAGTCCCCACTCACAGAGGGCCATGTGCATGCCAGTGGGACCTTACCCGGTTGGGACCCTGAACTGGGGTCAATTGGAGGGGTACAGGGTGAGATATTCTGGGAGGGCTGATTCTAGTGGTCCTAAGCCTGGAATCTCTATTTCTTGGCTGGCATTGCCCTTAGGCCAGATGAGAGGCTGCCCCCAGGAGCAGTGTGTACCAGGATGACTTGGAGTTTCACCATTAGTGAAACTTAAGGCCCATGGGAAGCCTTCAGAAGAACTTGAGATTTCTTTGAGAAAACCCATTTATTTTCTCCAAGTTCAATACTCTGCTGTCCAGCTTTCAGAATAACCCAGAGCCCTGAGTGTTCCCAGGGCTGCCATCCCTCCTTGAGGTCTAGCCTTAGAGGCAGGCCTGAGTCCAGGCCCCATTCATCTAGACCAGCTTCATCCCTTAGGATTCACATCCTGTTCCACCTCCATTTTAGGGATTGATAGATGGGGCAGTGAGTCTGGGCTTTTCTAGATGAGGGTCCATTTCTGGTGGGTATGCAGTGACCCTGTCCACCTGGAGGATGGTCAGCCCTGGTTGCTAATGGGGGTATTCTAGGTTCATTCCCTGCTTTACTTCCTTACCAGGACTGACCTGGATCCTTCAGCCTACTGAAGGTTCAGTCTAGTTGGCTAAGTGCACCAAGGCCATATTTCACCCTCACCACCTTTAGGATTTGAGGTTCCTTGGGCTACTCTTCAGCCTAAGTCAGCTGCCCCACAGAGACTGAAAGAGACCCCTCTTTTCTGTGGCCATGGCTGCCCTGAGAAGTGGACTCCCTGGCTGGGTAGACTCTGAGGGCACTACTCTGGCCTAGATTGTGGAGTTCCTGCTTCTTTGCTGCCTAGAGTCAGTGTTAACCTGGGTGTTGCCCATGCAGCCCTTTCTCACCTGGGGCTGGTGGGCAGTGGCAGTGGCAGGCCCCACACAGTCTTCCCTCTGAGGCCTCTGTCCTGGCTCCATTCTGTCCCAAATTCCTTCCATGGTTGGCATGAGAGAGGTGGGCATAGTCAGAAAATAGGGAGCATCTTCTATTATGTGTTGGTGGCATCTGCCATGGCCTATGTCACCAGCATTACAGTCTACATTACATGGGCACAGAGCACCTGGTGGCTACAGGCTGGGGGTGTGATTGGGTAGGGGTGAGAGTGCTCTCTTTCTCCATAGGTTCAAGGCCCTGACTCCCTGACTATAGGGGATGACAGCACCCACAGCCTGGACTTTGTGTCTGAGCCCAGCCTGGACCTCCCAGACCATGGGCCCAGTGGCCTGCACTCAACCTACCCACCGTCCCCACCACTCAGTGCCACTGATGCCTTCTCAGGCGCTTTGCGCTCTCTGAGCCTCAAGGCTGCCAGCCGGCGGGGTGGGGACCATGTAGCTCTGCAGCCCCTGCGTTCTGAGGGTGGTCCTCCCACACCCCACCGGGGCATCTTTGCTCCCCATGCATTACCCAACCGAAATGGCAGCCTGTCCTATGATAGCCTGCTTAACCCTGGCTCACCCAGTGGCCACACATGCCCAGCACACCCCTCTGTTGGTGTAGCTGGCTACCGCTCACCCTACCTACACCCTGGGGCAGCAGGTGACCCACCACGGCCCCCACCCCGCAGCTTTAGTCCCGTGCTGGGTCCCCGGCCTCGGGAGCCCTCACCAGTACGCTATGACAACCTGTCGAGGACCATCATGGCCTCCATCCAGGAGCGCAAGGACAGGGAGGAGCGTGAGCGGCTGCTGCGCTCCCAGGCCGACTCACTCTTTGGTGACTCTGGAGTCTATGACACACCCAGCTCTTACAGCCTGCAGCAGGCCAGTGTGCTGTCTGAGGGTCCTCGTGGCTCTGTGTTGCGCTATGGCTCCAGAGATGACCTTGTGGCTGGGCCTGGCTTTGGTGGTGCCCGCAACCCTGCCTTGCAGACATCACTGTCTTCACTGTCAAGCTCTGTGAGCCGGGCACCACGGACATCCTCCTCCTCCCTGCAGGCCGACCAGGCCAACAACAACGCCCCTGGGCCCCGGCCTGGAAGTGGCTCACACAGGTCGCCTGTGCGTCAGGGTCTACCCTCCCCGCCTGGCACTCCCTGCACGCCCTCCTACATGGGCCCCAAAGCTGTCGCCTTCATCCATACGGACCTCCCGGAACGGCCACCCTCGCTGGCTGTGCAGAGGTGGGTGTCCAGAGGTGTGGGTGGGTTTCCCAGTGCAGGGCAGCCATCCAACCACCTGCAGGGCCCTTCTTGGCCCAGTACTCAAGGGTTGTCCTGGAGCCCTTTGGTTGCCTGCTGGGATGGGACAAGGAGGGTGGGCCTCATCCTGCCTTGAAGACTTCTCAGTTATCCATGTGAGAGTGGCTCGGTTCTGAGGATGCCCTGGGCATGCTTCATATGTGGGAGCAGGAAGATTTGTACCCTGAGATCAACATGTCACATTCTCCCAGAGCTGGTGCAGGCTCAAAATGTGGAAGGGCAACTGGGCACTGGTACCTTTTTTTTCTGGAACTAGTACCATGTGGCTGCATGGGTTTCCTTTGGGCCATGGGCACTGACCTTCCTCAGTCTGTTTGGTACTCTCCCTGGGCTTGTCTCCATGCATCTCTGGAGGCTGAGACTGGGGGACATCTCCTTATAGTGAAATGTGCCACCTCGGGCACATAGTCCCTGGAACAGAAGCTTCCCTGTTTATAGAAAGACTGGCTATAGGCTTCTGGTGGGTTGGTAATTGGTTCTGCCTCATAGAGCCAGGTCCAAGTAGGAGAGCTGAGCCTTGTTTGGGTCAAGTTCTCATGTTGGGTAGGTCACAGAACTGCTGTGTCCAGGTCCTGAGAGCTCAGGCTCAGTTGTTTTAGATAGGCAGATGAGGCCCCAGGGGGAGACTTTTTTATCCAGGCCACTTGGCCACAAAGGAGCTGGGAGCCCAGTCACCAGTGGTCTTGCCCCGAGCAAGGCCTCCCTACCCTACATATGGCCAGGAGCCCATTTACTTTTCTTGGGATCAGGGATGTGGCTGTGGTAAGGCGGGGACAGTAGTTGGGGAAAGGAGGGACTCCTGCCTTTAGGAATGTTTAAGTAGTGAGGTCAGAAACACCATGGTCAGCAGTGGCCAGACCAGGTGGCAGGAGAACAGCCCTTCATTTTTCTGAGAGAGAATGGGGAGCAGACCCGGTGGTGGCTTTCCAAGCTCAGGGCACCATGACATGGGCAGGACCCATGACATGGGCAGGACCTAGGACTCCAGTTTGATGTCCACCTGCCTGCCCTGTTCTCTGGTCATTGCCAGCTGGGAGGTGTTGAGGCAACCAGGAGGATGATAGCAGTTCTGACATCTGTTTGTCCTTCCTGTGATGGCACAAACCTTCTTTGAGGAAGGGGCCAGGACAGAGGGCTCCAGTCCATGTCTGCGTGTCCTGTCACCCCACCATCCTGTGTTCACCGTGTGTGTATGTATGTGTGTGCTTGTTTTAATGCAGAGACCACCCTCAGCTGAAGACCCCCCCAAGTAAGCTTAACGGGCAGTCCCCAGGCTTGACCCGACTGGGGCCTGCTGCAGGTCCTCTGGGACCCTCCGCCAGCCCTGCCCGGCACACGCTGGTTAAGAAGGTTTCCGGCGTGGGTGGGACTACCTACGAGATCTCGGTTTGAGAACTGACCACCACCCGTCTGCTGTGGTGCCATGGGGACCAGGACCCCATAGTGGCTCTCCCCATCCCCACCGACTTCTCTACCCCAGAGAAAGGAGGCCGCCCAAGCCTGGTGTGGATCAGCAGGAGAGAGCCACGCCTCCACAAGCTTGTCCCTGCACCCTCTGCCTGTCCATCCACTCATCTGCTCATGGGGAAGACAGGATCTTGAGCAGTTTGTGCCAGGCTGCAGGCCCGTATTTGTCCTTGATGGGGCAGTGAGGGGGACCCAGACTGCCTCCTCCCTTGGCCAAACTCAACAACATCACTCTGTCATGCTCCCAGGCTAGTCTCCAACAATCCCATGGGTTTACCTCCTCCCCTTTCAGAGGGTGCCTGGGGCCCTGCCCTCCCAGCTGCTCCTAACATGTTGCCTTTCACTGACCCAGCTGGCAGCTTGTAGCTTGGCAAGGCCGATGCTTCTGCAGTCCTGGTCTACTCTGGGTTTTGACGGATGGATGGACAGATGGACAGCCAGCCAGCTGTGGCACAGGCCCTAGCTCTGTGCATTTTGTCTTGCCTGGCCAGTGGGCTTGTGTCCCCGTGTCTGCGTGCTGTGCTGCCGTGCCACGTCTGATGTGTTAGTGCTCGGCCGCCGCTGTCCCTTTCATTGAAGCCTTAACTTCTGCTTTATGCTCTTGTGGGAGGCGACGGGGGGCGGGGGGGGGGGATGGTGGGAGAGAAAGTAATGGGAACAGGCACAGGGGTCACACACAACCCCAGGAGGCCAGTGAGACCTGGATCACCCTCCCTGCCAAACTGGAGAATCCCCACCCCAAATCATATGCAGTCCTTGGCTCTAACCCAGCCGGTCCCATGTGGAAAGCACATTGGGGAGGGGGGGACCAGTGCTTCCCCTGGTGTCAGGGACTTGAGAGTAAGCACATGGCAGCGTCAGCTTGCGTTGTGTCTGTTTTATGTTTTTATATCTACATCTATATATCTATAATTTTATTAAAAAAAGAAAAAGAGTCATTTTGATGCTTTACTTGGGCAAGGTCAGGGCTGTGGGTGCAGGGGCCCCAGGGGGAAGGGAAGGACTTCAGGAGAGAGGGTAGCTGATTGGCTCAGGGTAGCACATTCTTTGTGTGCATTTCTGCTGATGAAGCTGAGTCAGGTGAGAACTGGTAAGCATGAGGTATCGTTCTTGGCGGGGAAAAAGCTGGGACTGCATCTGTCCCAGGAACCTCCAGGAACTAAGGGCTTGAGGGAGTTGGAATGGGGTGCAAGTGGGGCCACTTGCTGGCTTGGATAAAGGTTGAACTTCAAGGCACTCACTTTTGACTGCCATATGCTAGAGATGGGATTGGGGAGTTCCAGGAATCAACAGCTTTTCAGGGCTGGCACAGCCTGGCAGGGACTGAGGGGACTGGGGCAGACCCAGTGTAGGAGCAATGGGGAGGCTCAGGGACCCAAAGGGAGGTTCCCTGAGCCTTGGACCCCACAGCTTTGCCCTAAGCTGACCTCCACCCTTTCTGCTTCTCTCTCACGGATGCCGTGGCCCACAGGGGGCGAATAGGCACCTGTAGCCGTGGATGGGGGCAGCGTGGCCAGCCCAGGGGGACCCCTGGCCTGCACCTGTGCCATCTTGGCCTCCCTGAGGACCGCCCTCCACTGCGGGCCCCCTGGAGCCAGGCTGCTGGGGCACCCCCTCGTGGGACCATGTGCCGCCTACACTCGGCAGCCTCCAGCCTTTTTCCCAGCCTCTCGGGACCCTAGTGGGATGCAAGTGGGCAGCTCTGGGGCCCTGGACAGCCCAACTGGAGAAGCAGGAAGCCAGGCTGCCATGGACCCTGGGGTGGGGCTGGGTGTGGACTGTGGGTCCTGTCTCTACCAGCTACATCTTGACTGACTCAAGACTGCCAGGGCCTGTGACCCTGTGTCCAGGTGACCTCAGGAAGTCCTCCACCTGCTGCAGGGGGTCCAGTACCCCATTGAGGGGGGCCCTGGAGTTGCTGTGACCAGCATGACATTCACCCCAGCCTCCCTATCCTACCAAGCACTTTAGACTAAGCCACTTCCTCCTGGGGAGCCTGGGCCTCTGTGGGTTGGGCTGGGGAGGGGGTCTCAGGTTTTCCCTGCCAGTTACTACAGTCCCTCTACCCTGCCTCCAGAACATAAACAGATGCCTTAATTTCCTAGAGCCACCAGCCTGGTGAGCCCTGGGATCCCAGCCCATCCAGCTGGGCCCCTTGCCTGCCCACTGGATTTCCATCAGTATCTCTGCTCTGGCTCCACCTGGTCTGTCTGCATCCAGGGATGGGTGATCCATGGTCCACAGTCCTGCAATCTCTGAGCCTGCTGGACCTGGTTGTCCTCCAGAGGCAGAGCAGGATGACCCTCCTGTGCAGGGTCCTTGTCCCAGGATCCACCCTGGGCACTGGCTCTATTCTCCCATTTTGGGACAAGAAAGCCACAAAGCTATCCTCTATTGTTCTAAGGGATACTTCCTCCATTTAAATTCCCCCAATAAAATTTTTGGTGTTTACCTCCATGGCTCTGTCCACCAATGTGGTTCCCCTGTCTGAGCCTTGGGCAGTACCAGGAAGCTGGACTGGGTTGAAGAGTGGAGTGGGGTGGTAGGAGGGGAATGGTGGGTAATGGGAACACTACGAGGTCAGTGAGTCAGCAGACTCAGGGATCCAAGCATGACCTCTGAGGTACCTGGGAGGGGTTGAACCATGGACCCCTGGTTCTCACTGTGCAGATACCTTTCAGGGGAAACCATCATTGTTGGGGTGGAGGGCAGCAATATAGGACACGGGAGTCAACACTGATGCTTGGGGTTGAGGCAGGGATCCTGCCCTGAAGAACCCCTCCCCGCCACTGCCAGATTGACAGGGCTCCTTGGGATAGGTTGCTTTAGGAAGCACCAAAATGCCCCTTCCACACTGTTTCCATGGAAACAAGCTCACACACCAAGCATGTCACGACTATATGTCCAGCCGCAGGCCCAGCCCTCAGGACAGACCCTGCCTCCACCCTTCTCTGCAGCTCCTGGCAGGGACGGTGTGCAGCAGTGCTGTGGCCAGGGGCTGACGGGGCCAGTGGGCACCCAGGGCAGCACCGGTGGCCGCCTGGCCTCCTCCTCGCTGGGGCCGCTGGGCCTCCGGCCTAGAAGGGCAGGAAGTCGTCTACCTCGAGGCGCAGGAAGGGGCCCAGTAGGGCCCGGAGCTTCCAGACGGCGGCTCGGCTCATCAGTGGCGGCACTAGCCCCTCGAAGGGTGCGGGGTCCACCACGTACACGTAGGCAGCGGTGCAGGCCAGCAGGGCACCCAGTAGCAGCCTCAGGGCCAGCAGCCTGCGGGCGGTGGTGGTCAGGGGCAGGGGGTGCCCACAGGGACGTTCCCAGGGGGACTGGGCTCTACCTGCAAAGTGACCTACCAGAGCTGGCCCTTGAGGCCCTCGGAACATTCCAGCTGTGGCCTCCCTTTCTGTTGGGGAGGGGGCTGGGTCAGAGCCTGCCTTGAGAGCTATGGCAGAGGGTGGGGGTCCCTGACTCTGGAGGACCCACAATAGACAGGGATTTCAATACAGTCAACCCAGTTGTGCCCCTGCCCCATCCCTCCTGCAGGGGCCACCTTCTGCAACTACTTTCCAGGATGACTCTGGTCACCTGGATCCTCAGGAGGATCCCACCTTGGGGCCTGCTGTCTAGATCCCATTTCTCCACCTCCCCCCGCAGAAGTACCCTTGGGCCAGGTCTCCAAACTGGAAGAGTGGCCTGGGGTGGGGAGCTCACCTCCGTGCACTCCATCTGTTGCTCCTTCCTGGCCTGGGTGCGGCACTGGGCCCGCTCCCTGGGGGGCCGCACTGTCAGGACCATGTGCCCCTCACCCCATACTTGTGCCACCCCCTACTGTGGAACTGGGGGATCAAACATTGATCCACCCCATCCCGACCTGGTTCAGTCAGGCCCTGGTCCCCTACGTCACCCCAGAATCTCCAGCTGAATGTCCTCCATCTGCTCTAGCACGCCCCGGATGTCCTTCTTGAGGTTCTGGGGGACAGAAGAGGTAAGACAGATCTTCCACCCTGACTACCTGCTGCCCTCCCCTGCCTCTCACCACCACCTAACTCCTGCCCTGCCCTCCTCATCCTCCTGGGGACTTACCAGGAGCCCAGTGGCCTGGTTGTTCAGAGCCATGTGTACCTCGGCCACACCGTCCCATACCTGGGAGCAGGAAAGTCTGTGTTATGTTCAAGGAACAGGATCTACCAGCGGGGATCCCCTCATACCCTCTCCCACCCTGGTCTGGGTGAGCACCTCAGTGATGGCCATCTTCTTCCTCTCAAAGGACAGTCGTATTTGTTGTAGCTCATTCTGGATGAGGAGAGACAGTATGGGCACAGGAACCCCCTCTCTGGGCCCAGGTCCCTACTGCCAAGCCCACCTGAGACTGCCGAACGAAGGCCTCCTCCCCCTGGCACAGCTCCCGCCGTAGCAGCTGAACAGGTGTCCTGTCCTCCAGGGGCCGGGTGCTGGCTGATTCAGGGGACTATGGGAGAGCCTCTAGATCAGCCCAAGGCTGTGGGCAATGTCTGCAGCCCTGGGCAGCTGGGGGGATGCTGCTGTGGAGGGTCACAGGGCTGCACACTTGTTCTCACCCAGGCCAAGGCTGTGCAACTTGAGTGCTCTGGACACAGGGGCAGGAACTGCTGTCCTGGACCCAGGAGGACCCCCAGCTGCTCCCGAAGGTCCTGGTTCTGCCTTTTCTAGAGTTGGGAGACAGAGATGGGGTCATCTATCATGACTGCTTTTCAGGTGGAAAACTGAGGCAGGGTCTGGAGCTTTGAGGTGAGGTAAAGGCCTGGGCAGCTAGGATCAGTCTGGAGCCCATCCAGCTGGTGGCTTTGTACTTACCAGGCTGTGGTTATCCTGCTCCAGCTGGAGAAAGGATTGTTCTGCAGACCCCAGCGGCCCGCTCTGGAGCTGAGAGGGGGCTACTCTGGGTGAGGCTGGGACCCCTCTTCCCAATGGAAGGCTTGGACATGGGCAGCGTCTAGGCCCTGTACAGGGGGATCCCCCCTGCCTGAATGGCCCCTGCTCTTGCCCTTGGTGCAGGGGCCAGCCCCACCCCAGTTCTGCCTCCATTTTTCTTTGTCTTGGCCCTACTGGCTCTCTCACTCTCTGCCACTGCATCTCTCCTTCTTCACTTGAAAGAAAGACCCTGGTTGCCTCACCCCCCACCCTGGGCTCCCTGCCCCCTGACCCCGGGGCTGGAAAAGTCCTCACAGACTCCAGTGAGTGAGTGGAGGGGATGGGAACCAGACAGGGCCACCTTACAAATCCCTGGCAGGGCTGATCCAAGCATCCTCCGTGGCTGCCCGAGGCTGGGGCTGGGGGACACTGGGAGTGGGAGTGGCCACATGGTCCCAGAGTTTTTGGCCCCTCCATCCCTCCCTGTGACCCCTTCCTGACCCCAGGTCCAGGCTCTGGCCTGGCTGACCTGCCACCCTCTTACTGAGGGTAATTTGGGTGTCACTCTGGCTCACAGGTTTGCCTGGGTGACAGTCACAAAGGCCTAGGTACAGCCAGGGAGGTCATAATGGGGGAGCTGGGGCGGGAGCCAGGCCCTGGGGCCCCTCCCACCACAGCACTGCCCTCACTGCCCCTGAGTTCCTATTACCCATGTCCTTCTCTTCTTTGTTTTCCTCTTTCATTCCGTGGAAGTTCCTCAGTGAACATTCCCAGGAAGCTGGTTCAGAAAAATCCTGAGTCCTGGTTGAAACCAAGTTGGTAGAAATGGCCACTGATATGGCTTCCCCCAGGATCCTGGCCACTCTGCAATATATCCCAGCCAGGTCCAGATCCTGGAAGGAGGGTGAGATAGCCCACTAAAAACCCCGAAGAACCTGCTTAAATCAGGTTAAATCAGGAGTGTTTTCATTTCTAAGTTTTGGAGTAGTCTATCATATGAGAATAGATAATCAAGAGGACCTCAGAGGTCTATAAGCCTCTTAATCTGGCTTCTTGCTTGCTGGATGTTAGTCTGGGCAGAGAATCAGATCCTAGGGCATCCCCTGTCACCTCCACCCTGGGAGCTCAAGGACAGAAAGTAAGGTCCTTAGTGCTGCTAAGGAATCTCTGGAGCCCTCTCTGACCTCTGAGACCCTAGGATTTCATGCTTATTGAGAGTGTCTTATTGATCATGGCACTGGGCACTTGGTAGGCACATTTCATATTTTTATTCTTTAGTTTTTGCAGTGCTGGAGCTAGAGCTCAGGTCTTTATGCATGCTAGGCAAACACTCTACCAATGAGCTACATTCCCATCTTGAGAGTTAGTATTTTGTTAATAAAATCTTTTCTGCTTTTCCTGTCCTTTAAAAAAAAAAAACTCCCAATAGTTAGATATTGGGCCTTCTGTATTGATTTTATGTGTTCTTTACTTTTTTAAATTTGTCTTTGTTATTTGTAGATTTCCTTGAGTCCTAATACTCTCTTTATATACAGTTAGGATCACTTAGTGATGAAAATATATTCTGAGAAATTTATCATTAGGCAATTTGGTTGTCAAATATCATAAAGTGAACTTACACAAACCTAGATAAAATAGCCTCCTATGCCAAAGCTATATAGTACCTATATGTATGACACAGCTTTCTGCTCCTAGGGCCATAATGAACAAAACAACATGAGATTAAATCAAGCACAAGAGAAAATGATGCAATCAAGAGGCACAATAAACATGAGATGTTTGAGGGCTGCTACTGGCATAACAAGAGTGTATTATTTTACAATAAACTTTTTTTTTTTTTTTACAAGTAGAAGGAGTACACTATAAAATAACAATATGGGCTGGGGTTGTGGCTCAGCGGTAGAGCACTCACCTTGCATGTGCAGGACCTTGGGTTCGATCCTCAGCACCACATAAAAATAAATAAGTGAAATAAAAGTATTGTGTCCAACTACAACTAAAAAATAAATAAAAAATAAATAAATAAAATAACAACAAAAGTGTAGTATAGTCAATTTATAAACCAATAACATAGTTATTTATTATCTCATCCAGTATTCTGCAATGTACCTAATGATATGTGCTGGACTTTTATACAACTGAAAGTGCAGTAGGTTTGTTTACACCAGTATCACCTCAAACATGTGATGATGTGCTATGATGTCATGAGGGTTACAACATTATTAGTTGATAGGGAAATTTCAGAGCTCTATTATAATCTTTTTTTTTTCCCCCAGTGCTGGGGATCAAACCCAGGACCTTGCAAATACGAGGCAAGCACTCTATCACTATAATCCCAGCTCTCTCCCTTACAATCTTATGAGACCCACCATCCTAAATGTGGTCTGTTGTTGACCAAAATGCTGTTATGCAGTCCATAACTGTATATCTATGGTTTTAAAAAACGTTCTTTGAATTTCAGCAGTCATATTTTAAACTGTGGTTGTCTCTATTGTACTTTGGATGCCTCCTATTCTTTTCTCAGAACATCCTATTCTCTTTTAGGGATTCACTGGATTTTGAGGGGAAGGAGCATCTTTTGCTGACTGTTTTCTGTCTTCACTTTTTGGTTCTTCTCCCTTTGCCCCCTTGTGTTTGGTCTTAGGACTTCCCGTTAGATGCTGTCCTCCATTATCTGACTTTTCTTTCTTTTATTGTCCCTGCTTATAAGGAAGGTTGGAAAGAGCCAGCAGGTACTTTCCTTTCCCCATTAACTGTCGGGGTCGGGGGGGAGTAGTTGAGCTCCTGGGAAGAAGGCCTTCTGCACCAGCTCATATCTTCCTGCTGCAGCTCTGAGGTCTGAAGTGGAGAATAAATTTGGGGGTTTGCCTGGGTAGTTCTCGTTGACACCTGCGGTTCTACTGTAATTATTAAAGGAGTACTACAGTGCACAAGCCAGCCCCAAACAACCTAATTTTCTACCCTTCCCTGGTTTCCACACAGGCTGTTCCCCTGTCAGTCCCTACTTCCTTCTGCAAACATTTGTTGAAATCCTTCGTTTCTATATGGCCTCTCTCCTGTTCTCTTCTCCACATAGAGAAGATATATAGCCAGAGGCACTGAGGATCTCACTGACAGAGGAGATGATGCACAAAGACTGCAATGGTGGCTCATAGTGGACCCAAGTGGATACATGTGCCCCTGGTGCAGGAGGCTAAAATGCATTTCCAGGGACAGGGCAACATCTGTGCATCCTGTAGCAATGGGCTCTGACCAATGTGATAGGAAGGGTCAGGAACCTGAATCAGTGGCTTCCTGAGTCTCTCCTTAGCTTCCTGGGCGGCTGTTTGCTCAGCACCCAAGAGGGAGGTAGAAGTTTCCAAGGCCCTCTCCTGAAACCGGCCTGTTCATTCCCCTTTGGGATTTCATGGGTCTTGGGTGGTGCTCAACTCAGAGATGGAGACCACGGAAGGGCTCTTGGAGGGCCTTTGAGGTGAGATGGGCCATGGGTGGGAATTGGGAGCACAGCATAGGCAAAGGCCTTGAGAACCTGGCATGGGGGACAGTGTGCTGTGTCCCTTAGGCTGCTAGGTGCTCGGTAGGTATTCAGGATGTTCAATGACTCCTGTAATAATGACAATGACATGGTGGCACAAGGGTGAACTGCTGAGTGAGATCCTCAGGTTGCACCCTGCTGGGCTGCAATCTTCTAGTGACTGTGAGGAAGTATCTTGGATAGCCTAGAAGCACTTATGTCCTCCTTCCACTTAAGACCCCAGAGTGCTTCCTTTCTCAGCCTGGAAGCTCCACACTCCCTGATCACCCTACCTTTCTTTGTGCTGTGCCTGGTCTAGAAGTCTGGTACCAAAGAAAGTCAGACCTGAAGATTTCTCTTCCCTGAGATCCAGAACATCATGAGTGTATATGGGGACTCTAAGAGGGAAGAAAGGAGCACTGGATCTGCAGCCACAGTGGGCTTCCCACTCACAGGGCAAGATATGCTAACGTATGCCCAGTGCCATGTAATTAGGTGTCCTGGATTGGGGAGGGAATAAGGTGTCTACATCCAGTGAGGGCTCTAGGATGTTCATGCAGGAAGAGGGTGAGTCTGCCGCAGGTTGGAGTACTGTCTAGATGCTGGAATTCCCAGCCTTGTGTGTGGAAAGTGTGGCCAGCTGAAACATAGTTTTTTGGAGGGTGGGGAACCGTGGCCCACGTTGCTAGGCAGCGCGCCTCCCTGGACGCTAGTTACCATGGCAGCAGTTTCCTGCCCATGTTGTCATGACGCCCAGATGGCCTTGGAGAGCCTGGAGCAGTGAGAAGGGGCCTCCCCAGTCGCCCCTGCCCCTCCATGATGGTGCCCAAGGTATTCTGAAGAGACAGAAGAGAAGGCAGGACTGGCCACTGGCATGGAGACCCAGTTCTTCCTGCCTAGAGCCAATCTGGGGGCAAGGGCAAGGGCTGGATGGGGCCCTCTTGCCTTACTCAATGTGGCCTTGGCATTCAGTGTCCTGAGCTCACTTCAAAAGCTGGAAAACAGGCCCTGAGTTGATGAACCAGCCACAGCCCCTGGAGGGGGCACCCCATCTTCATTTTCCTTACTTTGGTTTCCTTACTCCGATCTTCCTAGCCTGCCCATCAGGGGAGACTCTCCCACTTAGACCTTGAAACTGCCCTACATGGAAGATCAGGTATGTCAGCAGACTCTGGAGAACTGTCTCTTAATCCCTATCAACTTCCCTGTAGCAACCCTGCTATAGTCATTGCCTCCTTTCACCTGGAGCTTCAGGTCATTTCCTAACCCCTTCACCATCTTCCCAGGATCTGGATGAGTTCTGAGAGCAAGCTTCCTTTTTTTTCTGAGCATCTAAGAGGTGCAGAGTGACACTTGGCCAGGGCTCATGGAACTTTTGAGGATGGTTTGGCCCCTCAGGCACTCCTAGACTCTTGGCCAGGAGAACAAATCCACTGAAGGCTGGATGAGGAATGGGGGTGGCCTGAGGAGTGACCACCCCATTCCAGGTCCAGAAAACAGGGAATGCTGGACCTCCATTCCTGGTAAGAGGACATGTGCCACTGAGTTCTGGGTGGCCTCCCCTGCCCTCCCCAGCATGGAGGGACAGAACAGGCTGGGTCCTGGGGATGGGATGTGAGCAAAAGAGAAGCCTTGGTGGAGGATATATGCATGAAGTCATGCTTCAACGCTGCCCTGTCCCTGGCATGGCCAAATAGCTCCTAGGGTATTGGCTGTGGCAGACCATTTGTCTTCCCTCCCAGATGACTCTCTGGATACCTGCTGCTCATATTTTTTTATTTAAGAATTGAAAAGATTATAAGAATGTCAAAGAAAATCCTCTTGTGGACAACACAGCCTCAATAAATCATAGCCAGTCCAAGATGTTGAGGGCTTCAAGGCCTGGAGAGTTAGTATGCTGGGACTTCCAGGGCCCTTGTGCTCCAGGGTCACAATGGGTGTGTTGGATGTGGGTATGTATCCACTCCTGAGCCCAGAGGACACCCTTCCATAGGACCTCACCCAGATAGGCTCAGTCCCCCTTATTGGTCCCCTTAACAGCTGGATGTTGGTGCCTGAGAAGCCAGAGTGGCTGGAGGGCCTGATGGTCAGACAGGTTTACCTTACTGGGGTCAAAAACTGGGATTACTGTTCACCCTGCTCTCCCCTTTGCTTTGCCCAGCTCCTTCTGGGTACTGGACTGTTTGTCAGCTCAGGAAATAGTGCCAGACTGTGACCTCATGAAACCTATTTTTGTACCCTGAAAACAGAACCATCCCATTCAGTTGATACTGTGGGGCCCACCTCAAGTGGCCTTTCATCACTGCCTATCCTTTTCCAGGCTGAAGGTGCTGACAGGAGTGAAGTTCAGTTCTCACATCTACCACCAGATGGAGCCAAGACCCTACAGACCAAATTAGGTTTCTGGAACCCAGTGCCCAGGGCTGGAAGGGCAGTCCTCTGACAGGGGGACCTGGGGGAGAAGGGGAAGTTCTTTGAGGCTGAAGATTCTGGCAAGTCAGGGCCAATGCTAGGTCCTCTCCACTTGGATCTGTGGTTTCTATGAGTGGCTACAAGTGGGTCTGTCCTGGTTGTCACAACTTTTCTTGCTAGTTGAAGGAATCCTTCTCCCCAGTATTAAAACTGAAACAAAATATTCTGAGGCTCACCCTAGCAGTGTTTATGCCTGCCCTTGACTCTCCTAAACTGGTTTCGTGTTTCCCTTCTCTTAGGTCTTAGGACCAGGTGAGCAGGTCTGTCCAGTTCACTATAGCCCTGGACAATTTATGTGAATCACTAGCCCCAGGGTTTGTGAGACCTTGGCTAGAAAGTGGCCCAAGTTTTTTATGGGAGACTGAGGGTTGAGTGGAGAGAAAATTGTGCCCAGGGCCAAGGCAAATCTTTGCATCCCAAACTCTCTAGGAGGTCAGTGCAGGTTCAAGATGCAGCTACCCTCAGGGTTTCTGAAAAACAAACTACATGTAAGGGTCACCTGGGAGACTGGGGAGAGCCAGGGAATTTGAGGGCCCTAGAGGCAAGGTAGTAGAGGCTAGCACTTTGCCTAGAGAGATGATGCCTTAAGACTTGGTCTGGGATGACCTGATAGGAAGGCTGGACAAGGCTATTGTTCTGAGTGACCATATGGTGCTTGGCCCTAACCTATATCTACCATGTTTTTTTCTTATCATAAAGGTTTCAAGGTTGCCACTTGAAGTGTTTATTTGTATGTTGGGGTCAGGGTCCTTGGGGAGGGGTCTCAGTACAAGTTCCCTGCCCCTTCCTGATCTGGGCCTGGACCACCAAGGCTTCTGGGAAGCTTTACATGTCTGACTCTTGGAGCCAGGCCAGAGGTCTGGGCTCTTCTTGATGAGAGGGGGGCTCTAGGGTGCAAGGCAGGAGTGGGAGCTGGGAGCTCGGTGCCAACATTGGCTGTCTAGGTTCTGGGGGAAATAGGCCTGTTTGGGATGACTAGAGGGTGGAGGTGAGTGGGCAGGGCCTGGGAGTGGCTGAGAATTTGTGGATTGGGGAATAGGACGTTCTAACCCTAAGCTCTCAATGAGGCCTGAGTGCAGCTTTGACTCCAAGCAGCCTGTCTTCTCCAGCCACAAATTTCTTCAAGGGACTGTTGCAGGCCTCCCCTGCCCCAGCCCATAGCACGGGGCTGGGAAGTGAACTGACATCATGCTCTGCCATTTGATGATGAGGATCTCAGGTCCCCACCTCCGAGGTTCTAGGCAAGCCCTTGACTTTTGGAAGGGGATGAAGGGAGTGAGGGAAAGTGGAGGTAAACAAGAGAGAGTAGAGAGGAGTGCACACTTGCTGGGTGGGGACATCTAGCCCCTTTTTGGTGCTGTGTTTGACTGTCTTCTTCTCTACTCTAGTTCCTTCAGCTGGCTCCACTAGAGGGCGCTGCCCAAAGACCACCTGCCTCCCCAGAAGAAGGTCAGCCTTCCCAGCCTGTGTTCCAGGTTCCTGGTGACCCAGAGTATTGCCCTGGACCCTAAGTTTGTCCATATATCCAAGGTGGGAGGCTGCTTTTTGGGCCTCACCTCCTTCCATCCACAGGGAACAGATCCTCCATTCCAGTGAAAGCACCCACTCCCCTCCATTGATACAATAGGCAGCAAGTCCCAGCTGCTCTTAGGGATTACTATTATTATTTTTTCTCTCTTAAACAATCTCACTGCTAGGTTCTGTGTTTAAAGTTGGTTCTGCTGAGCACAGCTGGCCAACACTCACAGCAAACTCAGTCTTCCATCTGAGGGGCTTCAGTTTCTCCACCGCCAAATAGTCCCTTGGCCAGTGAGAGACATGAACTTACCCACAAACTGTTACCACCAAACCTATCAACTTATAAACTAACAAATCATTCAATCAACTGGTTACCTGCTGCCCATTCCACCTGGAAGTTCCCCTGATGGGTATGGGTGTCCAGGCTATGATCGACACATAGTAAGCACAGTTGCTCCTTGGCCCTGTGCCTGGTCTTGCCTCCAATTCTTCTACCCTCAAAGCCTCTTAGATTCCTGAACCTGAGATGCCAGGGTACCTGTGGATAACAATGCAGCCAGGTGGGCAGTGGGTTCCCTGTGGTTAACAAGATGGAGGGTGCAAGTGGGTAAATCCTTCTCCCTTCTCACCAGGCTAGACGCTCCCCCTGTAGCCCTCATCCTGCCTAGCTCCCCCACTTTCTCCCTCTCTCTGGCTCCCTGGGTCACATTTCCCAGAAAGCTGTAACTTTCCTGCCAGGGCCCCAGACCTGTTTTTTTTTTAGGAGGCTCAGGCTAAGACAGCCCTCCTACCAACCACCCACACCCTTACTCAACCAGCCTGCAAAGGAGCTAGCCACTCCACCACCCACCCCTCTAGCCCACCCTATGGCTAGCTACAGATTCTCCAACCAACCACTGCCCACTCAGTACCTGTGCTGTAGAGCCACCAGGTACTTTCAGGGAGGCAGCTGGAGGCATTCTTCTTACTAAGACCCTGCAATGATGATAAAGGGCAGTATCAATCCCTCGCTGATGCACCGTGAGCAGGCTCGCTTGTATGAGGGAGACGTTTAATTTATCTCAGGAACTGGGCGCAAGTTATAAAAATGGTAATTTCTTGGAGATTCAATTACGTGTTTTCATTGTTACCTTCGGTAATCAAGGAAACGATTTTTAAAGATAGGCTCTAGGATGATAACAATCTCAAGGGAGGAGGATGGGGGCTGGGCTGATAGTTTGGGGATGAGGAGCTTTGAAGACTGTCTGCTGTGGGCAGGGGTAGTGGGACTGGTGTATCCTGGTTCCTTCCAGGCTTCTTTGGTCTCGGTCTCCCCACCTACCAATGCACCCATCCTCAGGGCCCTGCAGCTTAGAAGTAAGGGTCTGCATTTTGGAGTGGAAGGTAATGAAGTAAGACTTGATTCTCTGGTCTCATGACTGCCAGAGATGGTTGTATGTCCTTTCATCTTTCCCACCCAGTGCCTGGAACTGTGCATGTCCATCTCCCCAGACCTCTGTGGAGGACAGACAGAACCTCCTCTAGGGGAATGGACCTGATCCCCCCCCCCCCAAGTGATGTCTTGGCTCTAAATAACATCTCCAGGATTAATGGTGCTGGCAGCCAGCATCACCAGGTGATTGGAAAAAGGGTTTTATAGCCCCACGGGTGATATTGAACTTACATCTGACGTGTATTTCCAAGATGGGATTTTCCTCCCTGGCAAATGTGACCCATTTCACGCTAATTATAATGGTAGCTCCTTACCACTCATCCCCACAGCAGGGTGGGTGCCCATTTGGGGGCATAGGGCTGAGCCTGCCTAGCCTGAGGGTTGGGGCTGTGTCATCTCTAGGACTCCTAATCTCAGCAGACCTTCAGATTGGCTCTAGGGAAGGTGGCCTCATCTGGTCAGGGGCAAGGTGAGGGGAAGAAAGGCACCCACAAGGTAAAGATGAGGCCAGCCTAACTAGGCCACACCAAGGAGGAGGCTGGGAGGAGAAACTGGGCTGAAAGGTGGGACTGCCTGGTACCTCCCAGGGACCCATGGGCCCTTTATCAGCCAGACTCAGGGAAGTGAGCTGGCTAATCCAGTAGCAAGGTCTGGGGTCCTGTGCTCAGCTGGGCAGTTGACTTTGGATCTGGCTTTACCTCCCCTGAAAGCACTCTCCCCTAGTCTCAGCTTTCCTTGACTCTTGTTCCTACAGCCAGCAGAATGCTGGCCTTGCCTGCATCCTGCTCAGAAGGATTTCAAACCTCAGGGTTTTTGACTTAGTAAAAGGCCATGGGGACATGGGGCCCACCTCCAGGTTGGTGGGGAAGGTGTCTACACAGAACCCCTTGGGATGGGTTGGAGCCTAGGGAGGGAAGAAAAGTCCCCATCTTTCATACAGAGATGGTGTCACGGGGCACTGACCACCAGCAGTAACTCTTGACCATACACTGACCATGGAAAACTGCCTTCATCCATTTCTGGCACAGGGTTTATCTGGGGCCACACTGTAGGGCAAGGACACATGAGCAAGTGAGCAACAGAGTGAGCAACTGTTGACCTGGGAACATCCTGCCAGGGACTGAGGAGTGGCTGTTGAGGAATTCTGGAGCCTGTGGGTCAAGTGGAGACCAGGAGTGTGCTCTGTACCCCCTGGAAGCTCTGGACAGGGTAATCCCATCCTGCTCCCTCCAACCAGGCCTTGCAAAGTGACCCCACCTGCCATGAGTAAACCTGATAGGAGAGGGAAGAGGGACAGTGCCTGGCATTCTGAAAGAGGACTTTTCCCAGAGTAATTACCTTCAATTCACTTGCAGTAAATACTAGGCTATTTTTCCCTTTCCAATAATTGCACTTATTTATTTTTAACTAAGATTAAATGTTCTCTGTGAGCTCAAGATATACTGACTGCCTTGTCAGGTTCAGTAAGAACTGTGCTCTTCTTGCCTCCAGGGCCAGCCCACCAGGACAGGGAAGGGCCCAGTGGCTCTGGGGTACAAAGAAGTTGCTTGTCCACAAAACCCTGGGTCTTAGAGAATCAATTTCCATCATCACTGCTGTCACCATAAACATGACTGTCATCACCACCACATTGCCACGATCACCAAGCATCATCTCCATCACCACCACCTCCACCACCACCACCACCATCACCATCACCATAATTACCTCCACCACCACCACCACCACCATTACCATTATCACTACTACCACAACACCGCCATCACCATCATCACTACTACCAGAACTACCACTGTCATTACCACTATCATCATCACATCCTCCTTCATATCTACAATCACCACCACCACTACCATCTCCATCACTATGATTACTATAACTGTGAACATCATCATCTCTGTTATTATCACCATGTCAACAATTCCACACTGGGTTTCAGGCTCTCCATCTCTTTGCACTTGCTCCAGAATAGGAGCCTCCATGTTGGTCTGATTGCAATTGAGGAGTGTCTCACATGATAGTTTGTGGGGGTGGATATTGTGAAGAGGGAAGATAGGCAGGCTGAGACAGGTCTTGAAGGACCTGGGCCACAGCACGTGGATACTCTCACCAGTGCCCGCTTCTGTCTCAGTACCAACCAACCTTCCGTTGTTGACCAAACTGGAGCTGAGGAAGCAGCAAAGGAAGGGGAGGGGGTGGAGGTGCCCTGGTCTTTCCGTTTGTCCACATCACATCCTCCCAAGCTAGAGTATCCTCCATGGCCTCCCCAGAGCTAAGGGCAGCCAGAGGAGGTGCACATTTTTCCCACAAGCCTCAGCTGCTCAGAACTTGTCATAGCAAGGTGGTCAGAGTCTACTGCACTGGTTTCTTGCCCATGAGCCTTGGTTTGCTCATCTATGAGATGGGATGACTCAGTAATCACTGCTAGTAGGCCATGGAAGAGTGCCAGAATGCCCATGAAGGGCCAGGTAAAGGGTGTTGTGGACTGGAGTTGGTGGGGTGCCCTTACTATGTCATCTGACAATAGCAGCAAGTGAGCTGGGCACTTGGGCCCTCAGTAGTGCTAGGTCACTAGGGCCACATAATGTCATCTCTGGTACCTGCTTCATCATCCCCTGGCTCTCCAGCCCTACTCAGCCATTCACATGACCCATTCTGTCCTTACAGAGCCATCTGTGGGCACACAGTGTAGTTTCTCATGGAAGTTCCTTTAGTGCTTCTGGCCATGGGGCTAAAGGCTATTGGGAACTGGAGATTCCAGCAGGGCCAAGTGTGGTGGTGAGGCCTGGATTTGGTGGTAGGGCCATGGGGGTAGGGCAGGCACTTTGCATTCTCCCCAACATAATCATATTAGTAGGTCTCAGTGCTGGGGACCCCAGCTTATGGGCCTCATAGAGGACCCATATTGGCTTCTGCAAGACCAGAATGCATGGGAAAGGCAGGGCAAGGACACATGAGCAGGTCACACTGATGGTTCAGCATCTGGGACTCAGAGGCCATGACTGGAGGGAGGGTTCAGTTATCCTGGCTTGCCCCCAGAACCTTGCTTGCACTTAAGATGTGCTTGGTGGGTAGGCATGCCAGACAGTGTGGGTAAGAAGCAGTCTGTTCCTGTACCAGGAAGGCCCTTGCCTGCCTCACTCTGCACAGAGGGAGAATATATGGAGGTGCTTTAAACTCTCTCATGTTTGGGAAATATTATTAACAATTAAAAATCTTAAATATTGGTGACATTCCCGATGGCCAGATAATTAATACAAGAGCAGATAATAATTACTTAATGATTAATAACTACACTTAATAGTTTTCTAAGTAATTATGATAAAGAGAAAGTTAAATAAAAAGCCATCAAAGTTGCTGATTCCCTGCATTGTGAGGGCACCTTGGTGCTAGAGGGTGGCAGATCCACTGTCTCTTGGCCACCCTTGCTTCCTGATGTTATATGCAAGGGGTTGGTGTTACACACACAGAGTAAGGACATTGCACTCAGGATTAGAATGGCAGGGTTTCTCTGCCCAGTACTGGGCCACGTGGGTGAAGCCTATCTCTCTTCCTACTCTTTTTGGCTTATGGGTGGCTTTGGAGTTGTCTTAGAGGATTGGTTCAAGACCCTCTGTCCAATCCCTACAGATATCCCAAATCTCAGGGCTAGTGGGCTGGGGTGGATTTCATAGGCCAGTCCCTCATTATCCTACTGCCTTAACCCTTCTAGTCCCTGGTTATACCCCTCCATCATCTGACGTGTACTACTGTGTTCCTGGGATCTGACCTAGGTCTGCTGTATCCACCAGTTCTCATTAAAGTGTGAGTAGTTGCTTGATTCTGTCCTAATTCTCTAAGCTTGCAGATTTAGGTGTTTATCCATGTGAAATCTTCATATGCAAGGGGAGGAAGAGGGCAATAGGAGGTCTGGCACCCTCCATCTTGAGTCTAGTGGACAATGGCTTAGAAGCTGCTAGGAGCTCAGAGTGGTGCAAGATTTGGGAGTCTTCTGCCTTTCATGTGAGCAAGTTTCTCTCATTTTGATTTTTCTTACCTGATCCCCCTCCTAGCTGACATGGTTATATTCCTCTCTTACTCCCGCCATTCTCTGAGCAGAACCTTCCTGAGTCGCACAGCTTCCAGAGCTCTCAGAACCACTTTGTCCCCTATCTGGAGCTGGTGCTATCTTTGCATGCTCTGCCATGAGTCTCAGAATGGATCAGCTAGCTCTGGACATGGAGAACAAGGAACCAGACTCTGCCCTTTAGCAAGGCCAGGCACTCACCTATGAAGCCCCATAGGGGAAAATGTGAATGAAAGTTAGAAAGGCTCATGGACCACCCTGGGGGCTTGGCCCTGCCATGCTTCTGGGATCTGGACCAGCCCTGCTTCATCTACCAATTCTCACTAAAGTGTGAATGTGTGTGCTTCGGAGGTCTTGGCTTTATTTCAACCATAGTGGTAATAATAATTTGGGCAGGATCATAGCTGGGGTAAAAATTAGAGGCAGAATCTAATAAGACAGGACTGTGACCAAGCTCAGCTTTCCCACAAGATTCTAATTCCAAAAAGGAGGAGAGTGGCCCCCTGGTGGGGAGACCTCGAAGCCTTATATCAGTGAGAGACACACGGCATCCCTTCTGGGGCTGCGACCCCAGATGCAAAGATGCAAAGACATCAGGAAACAGCAGAAACCCCCAGAAATGACAGGCAGATTATCCATGGCCACTTCTTTCCTAACTCAGAGCCATCATCATCATAGTGATGGCAATGATGCCACTGGGGCAGATATGACACTGGGCACCTGGCTATGGGCCCAGGAAAAGTGGGGTGGGTACTGGGTTGCACTTGCAGTTGTTTTGATAATTTACACATTTTCAAGGTATAAGATTAAGAAAAGGCTGCTGCTAGAGAAATAAAGGGCCCAGATTGGTGGCTCTGTGGGAAGGGACCTTCCTGTCAGAGGAAGACAGTTCCCACAAGCTATTTGCCAAGTGGGAATGGCTATGATCCCAGTCTGGATTTCCCATTTTTGAGAGTGCTATTTCCTTCATCACCTTCAAGGTCACATCTGGATGGATAAATTGAGGCCTGAGAAGGTCAGAGCTGCCCATGTTTTTGAAGGCTAGTGTTGTCCCCACGGCCAACATAGGCCCTCAGAGCAGGATCACTGTGCTAGGAGTGTCCCTTGGTCAATACGTCCTCATTAGCCCTGCCACAGATCTTCTACTCTGGAGTTAGAGGCCCTGAGGCCATTAGTGGGATAGCTGGCTCCTCTGAGCCTGATTGCTCATTAAGGCTTCTTCAGTGGGACACCTGTCATACTCCACTGCCTGCCCCCTTCCCCTGCTGGGAAAATGTGACCTTGCTCCTGGGGGTTGCCTCTCTCAAATGAAATAGGATGGGGGTAGACAGAGAGAAACAGAGCAAAGGAACCAAGGCCATGAGCCTTTTTATCTTGGAGATATTTGCCATAGGGAACTGTCATCTGGTGGATCCCCACTAGGTGCCCGGCTTCCCCTTGGTATCCGTGGGCCCCAGGCCCATGTCTGCTCTGAGAGCCAGTGCAGATGCTCAGTGGGTGGTCCTGCAGCTTCTTGGGAGCACTGGGCTTAGCCTGTGGCAGGGAAAAAGCTGGAGGCTCCCAGGGCCATGACATCAGTAATCTTTGAGCCCCTGCCTGAGGCTTGGATACTCTGGGGTGGGTGCAGGCTCAGCACACAGGGACCTACTCAGAGGCCTAGAAATCCCTCCCCAGAGTTCAACCCTCTCCCCTTTAGTCATCAGGGATTTGGAATGAGACCCAGTGATTTAGTGGTCTGCCTAGTTAGGCCTCCTCATTAATAATGCATTCCTGCTAATGACCTTCTCTCTTCTGTGTCATTAAATGTGTCCTGCTGCTAGTGGGTGGTGGGAGGCAGTCAGCTGGAGAGGCTGGGTAGGAGGAGCAGGTACTTGTGCATGAGGCAGGGTGGCTGTCACTTGGGGGCCAGGGAATATTCAGTATCCCCAGCTCCAGGCAGGGGGCCAGCAGTGAATTCATAGGTGCCCTCTTCATCCTTCATTTGGAGGTCTGTGGGAATGGGGGTGAGGTCAGAGCAGTACTGGGGGGACCTATGGTCCTGGGAAACAGAGGCCCAGGAATGCTCATAGTATAAGGATTGGGCAAAAGGAGAGTTGGATGGCAGATTCCTGGCGATCCCACCAGGTGACAGAAGAGAATAAAATGGCAGTGTTTCAGGTACTTCTGAGGAAATTAAGGCTGAGAAGGAAGGACCTGTTTAAGGTCTGTTTAAGGTCCCTCTAGGAAAGTGGGGCTTGGGTGAGGGCTCTCTTGGCTAGCCAGACTTTTTTTTTTATTAGAACTTGTCCTCTTCCTGGCCTCCTCCCTAGCCACTCCTGTCTGTGGATTCCATGGGGGCAGAATTTCAGCTATAGTCTGGGGCTGAGGACATGGTTGGTCCTGGGGGACAGTGGGGATATCCCAGGTCAGGACCCAAGGATTCCCAGGAGGCCTCCCTGGATCCTTATTAGGTAGCAAGGACCCAGTTCCCACTACTCCTCTGTAGTCGGCTGAGAGGAGTCCTCTGTTGGGCATGGTTACAAAACTTCTAAGACTTAATTAAAATCAATCTCCAATTACTCAAATGCCATTGATTTGGGTCTCCACTAATGGGGAAAATATGATCATCATTGTGGGAAACGTCAATATTATAGCATCAAGCATTTGCCTGGGCACGAGGCAGGCCAGGACCCACCAAGTCCTGAAGCCTGAACTCTGGGCCAGGGACCACATAGTCATCCCTCAGATCCCATGACTATGTTCTTCCCAAGGGAGGTCTTGCGGGGGAAAGGATGGCTTTACCATTCACTTGCCAGTGTCTCTAAGAGATCACCTTCTGTCACAGAAATGGGCTGAACCGGGGATGTGGTTCCACCAGGATATGGGGAGACTTGGACAGTTTTCTTGAAGTGCATGTCTGTGTGGGGCCAGGGCCAGCATTGAGTGCTCCATGGAGATCATCCATTTACCATTTTTATGTGGCTGGAATTCCTCTTGAGGTTGGAGTGAGAACCCCTGCCTTTTGGACCTGAGTCATCAGTGGCCCACAGTTTTTTCCCCAATCAGTTTGCAGGTGAGTAACTGCAGGAGGGGAGGGCCTGTCATAAATCCCTCTCAATTACAAAGGCCTCCAGGTCTGGACTCAGCCTAGGGGCCCATTGGACACTAGGTGTTGCCACCTCTGTGTTTGTCTCACCAATTAGACCTTTTATTTACAGCCTTAGCAGGATGGAGAGCAGAACACATCAACAGATGTAGAACATCCAGCAGGAAGGAGGTGACACTGTGCAAGGACTCAGGAGAAGTTCCTCACACTTGAACACCTGAAGACCTGGTTTCATAGCCCAGAGCCTGACCTGGGTCCCGGGAACAACCACAGCTGGGAGGCCTCACGGACAGGCCCAGGGCAGAGGAAAACCCAGGGACACAGTTAATTGGGGGAAGATTAAATGGAGAGCCATAATCTAGTTTTCCTTCAAAAAAGAAATCTAAAAACTTCAACTCACATGCCCTTAAAATAAAGTCACATGAGAGCTGGGATGTAGCTCAGTGGTAGAGTGCTTGCCTTGCACGTGTGAAGCCCTGGGTTCAATTCCCAGTTTCAAATAAATAAATAAATAAATAAATAAAGTATTATCTATAAATGCAGCCAAGTACTAAAATATCCTGTGATTTTGCTCATTGCTATGGAAGGATGAAGGCTTACCAGAAGTGTAAGGAGGAGGTTGGGAGATGAGGAGGTGCAGGTGGTGGGGGAGGGGCTGTGGGTGGAGATGGGGGCAAGGCTGCTGCTGGCCTGTCACCAGCTGGCTGGGTATTTCCTGTGACTTCTGTCCTTGGCAACTGTCCCTATTCACCCCTTGGACCTAAGCCTTTGTGCTCCTGCGGAGGGGGTGACTAGAATCGGAGTTTAGCATGGGGGTTAGACTTCTCCAGGAGAGGAGAGAAAATATGAGGAGGGAAAGGGCCAAGGGGGTGTGGGAGGAGGCATTTGACTCAACTCAGCCCAGAGAGGCCCAGCCTTGTGCCATGATGGCCAGCAAGGTCAGGGGGCAAGGCTCTGGGTGGGCTCTGGGGTGAGTGGTGAATTCGGATGCATGCACATCTAGGTTAATAGTGATGACAGGCTGTGGCCTTGTGTGAAGAACCCTGTCCCTGGTGGCTGCTCTTGGCCTCCCCTTTGCTCATGAACCACAGCCTTTCCAAGTGGGGACCTTGTGTTGTGCTGAGTCTTTTGTTACTTTAATTAATGCCCAGCTTCCCGATGCCTAATTAAACTGGAATTGCTCCATGTCCAATAGCTGAGTGTCCCATTAGATACAAGTTAATGCAACTGTCGCATCGACAGTGAAATGAGGCTCTTGCGTCCCCAAGGAGGAACACAGAATGCACCAGGAGGATGTGCAGCCTGAGGGTGGCTGCACACAGAGGCTGTGCTGAGCATGTTTCCAGCAAGCTCTCGACTGACCCATCACTGTGGATGTGGCCATGGCTGGGTACTCCAAGTCTAAAGTGACCACCTTGGTCCTTGAGCCTCCAGCCTGGTTGCTCCCTGTTGGCATTTTCTGTTCTGACTACATGAGAAACTCATGCCAGCATAAGAAAAGTTGGAAAATGAAGAAAAATTAGAGACAAGAAAGTGAAGACTCCTCTAACCCAGAAATGTGTGTTCCTTCTGTGGGGTGACAGATGCTCTTCATAGCCTGTGGAGGCTGGGGTAGGGCCTTTGTGTGAGTGATGGGCACAGAAACCACACTGAGGAGAATTTGATTCCTCATGAACTGGCAGTTCCAAGCTGAGGTGCAGGGTGGGAGCCAGCTAGGGGTAGGGGAGTATAGTATAGTACTCTGTACCTGCAAGGCTTTGCAAGTGTCTAGATGTTGCCCCAGTTTTGGGCTTACCCTGATGGCCACAGTGTGCAGGACAGACTAAGGGAGGATTCTGCCACTGGCTAAGGTGCTCCTGCTGTTTGGACTGTCGCCCGAGAGACTTAATCCAATCCCCTAGAACTCTTGGTGGAGAGAGGAGTGGACAAGTGAATAACAAGGGTTAAGCCTTCCTGAGAACGCTTTCTCCCCAACTCAGACAGGTGCCTGTCTACTGCACTAGGCTCCCACATTGGGCCAGTGGGCCCTGAGGCAAGAGAAGCCATAGTCTGAAGTGGATATGGCCAGTGGGTATGGCCCAGTCTGCTCTGGAGCCATGGAGCTGGGGTGGGCACAGGCTCTGGCACAAAGATAGGTCTCTGGTTCATGGGCTGCTGGTCCTGGCTCTCTCTCCCCAGCTTGTTCACAGTCTGAGACACCCTTGTTGGGGTTGGGTCCACATCAACCTTGTCTTCTTCTGTACATCTGTTGCATTTCTTTGACACAGCATGCTCCAGCCTAGCACCCTTGGGCGGAATGAGCAGGCCTCTTACAAGTAGGTCCCAATATTCCCCCATTGCCCCTAGGATACCCCACAGTTTGGTGTGGTTGCCTCTCATGTTCCTGCCCCTGAGAAAAAGGACAAGTCCCCTGAAGTTCCTGTTGTGGGTCAGGTTGTTCTTTGAGCCCCTCATTTGTGGTGTATCATTTGCTGCTGTTTGCACAGAGATCAAATCCAGGGCATGTTTGTTTAGCAAGATTGCCTGTGCTGGAGCCCACCCCGAGGAACAGGCTGGACACAGAGTGGATATGTGCAAGGAGCATCTCCTGAGAGCCACTCTGTCTGTAGCCCAGGCCACTTTAGAGGGCTGGATGGGCATAGCCATGAAATAGCCATGTATAGTTGGTGCTATACCTGCACAAATGTGACTAGCTGAGGGCCAAGTGGATAGGTCCCAGCTGTACTGCTTACTTTGAACAGTCCTGGTTCTCTCCCTCCACAGTGGCTCATCATACCCAGGCAACACCATATTCTGCCCTCCAGATCACTTCCCCAGGTACTGAGTGGCCATTGAGGGACACTCATTAGGCTAAGGGTTAGGAAGAGCAGGCTCATTTCTTCCTGCAATGGAGTCTCAGCAGTTCTTGTCTTATGGTGAGATAGTGGAGATCAGAAAGACAGCAGAAATTAGATACATTCTGGAAGCCTGGCTGGGGATGGTAGGGGGCCCAGCCTGGGACCAAGAACACGGCCTTGAGGCAGGGTTGCTGCATTTGTGTCCTTCTATTGTTCACAAGCTGGGTGACCTTGGGCAAACAGGTCTCCCTCTATGAACCGGTGGTTTCTGATAGAGAAATCTCTCTATCAGTGTGAGGATGATCCACATCCAGCTCTAAGCAGATCAAGGGAGGCATTTTGTGGGTAGAGAAGCCATAGTCTGAAGTGGGTATGGCCTGTGGGTATGACCCAGTCTGCTCTGGAGCCATGGAGCTGGGGTGGGCACAGGCGCTGGCACAAAGATAGGTCTCTGGTTCATGGGCTGCTGGTCCTGGCTCTCTCTCCCCAGCTTGTTCACAGTCTGAGACACCCTTGTTGGGGTTGGGTCCACATCAACCTTGCCTTCTTCTGTACATCTGTTGCAGATCAGGGGAGGCATTTTGTGGGTAGAGAAGCCATAGTCTGAAGTGGGTATGGCCAGTGGGTATGGCCCAGTCTGCTCTGGAGCCATGTGGCAAATGCAAGAGCCAGGGAACTTGTCCAGGGAAGTTTATAGGAGGAAAAGGGACTGCACTGCAGGCAGTTTTGTCTGCTGAGCCCAAAGCCCACTTAAGCCCAGAGACTCTACCTCAGCAACCATCTTGGAACTGGGCTCCATTTCCTGAGGGGCTTGTCCTTGGTTTACTGTACACCTCGTCTACTTAGGAGTTGTAAGGTGAGGGGATGGAATGTTTTTAACTCTTATCACTATTCAGATAAGGTAGACCCTAACTAAAATCTTGAGGTTGCCGACCTGCTCCTTTGGGACATTTGAACTGATCTATTTCCTTGGGGGATATTGACATCTGTGGGCTCCTGGATGAGTTCTAACTGGGCTCTGCTCCATTGCCCCATCTAAGTACTTTGCAGTGAACCTGCCTGCAGGGACTCAGTGGGACCACAAAAAATGGCCACACATTCTTTGACCCTCCATGACATGGATCTTCATCCTTCCCTGGGCCCACATGTGGGTTTTGGAAAGCACTGACCATGAATATAGGGTGGATGTAATGCTATGCCCAGACCCAGGCCTTCTATGCCTAGAAGCTTTTATTTCTTGGTCTTAGCCCTGTGCTGCCACAAAAGAAGAGATCATGTGGAGAGGATGGTAAGTCCTGCCCTACCGCCTGCATTCCAAGGCCAGGCATGCAAACGCACTCCCTGAGGATCACTGAGTGGCCCTTGCATTTGCCACATGGAACAAAAGAACCAGAGCACTGAGCCTTGCCTGAATTCCAGACTCTCCAGAGCAAGCTTACATAGAGATTGCGCTGCTTGTGGTGCAACAGCAGGTCGATGGCTACCAGTTCCTCTATTTCCCTGCCATTCAAGCTTATGGGATGGCAATTCTGGTCTGAGGGATGGAACTTTGTGACCATGGTCTTGATGCTGTGAAAAGCACCCTAGTCAGGCTGGTCTGGGGGGCCCAGCAGGAATCGGGGCAGGGTCTGATTTAGGGCTCCCTTTCTAAGTTGAATCTGAACCCATCCAGTGATAGTGGCACAGAGGAAGACGACTAGTGCTTCTCATACTGGTGTGTGTATGCCTCAAAGCCCAGCTTCATAAAGCATCTGCAATCCCCCTTCAGATCTCCAAGCACCTGTGCTTTTTTTCTGCTACAGCATCACCCCCTTGATGGTATTGGATTGTGTTTTGTGTTTCAGAAAGAGGCCCATGCAAAGTTTAATTCACCTGTCTGTTGGCTGGTGAGGCCATAAGCAGCTTAGGGCAGGTGTGTCTTGGGCTCTTTTCTTAGTCCCCATGTCTTGCTGGACACACAAGGGATGCACAGACAGGTGTGTGAGGGAGAAGCAGGGACTGGTGGGGCCTAGGGAGACTAGGCTCCCACCTGGTACCTTCCATTGTTTCAACAGCAGCTGAGGAGAAAACAAGGACTTTACTGCTGTCACAAATATTTCATTCTGTACATTTTACAGTCCACAACTGCTGTGAACACTGGGCTCCTGTCGGAGCTAGAAGATTCATAAAATGCATGTGAATTTTTATGTTCAATTATTCCAGATTCCCTGCTTGGGGCCTGTGAGTTGCCCCATGTACAATCCAGCTCTCAGGTTCCCACCTGTCTGGGTCCTCCCCTCGCCAGCTTATGCTCAGCAGAGAAGCCCATTTCCAACCCCACATCCTTGTGACCCTGCACTCTCATCTTCCTCCTGTATCCCAACCTCACCTGCAAGGAAGGGAAGGGCTCTTTAGTCTCTCTGAAGCTCTATTATGCACAAAGAATTCCATAGGGGTTTCAGCTGGGCTGGGGCACCCTGGATCACCTGATTTGTGCACCTACCAATGGTTGTTACTTGGGCTTAGTCTCCCCATGCCTTGTTTTTCTCTCCCGAAAAATGGGCTTATGATTGTAACATTGCATGGGGATACTGGGAAGATGCTGGCCATGGGCACATCATTACCTCAGATCGGGGCTAACAGACCTGGATTGGGGCCAATTGTGGCTCAGCCAGGCTCAGGGCTCAAGGCAGGGGCTGCCCTGGGTCTGGCTGCTCAGGGGAGTGTACAGGCCAGCAGGCGTGGCTGGGCACTGTGGGGAGCAGCTCATCAGTTGCAGCCTCACGTCCCTTCATTACGGTGCCTGCAGAAGATGTTCTCTGATTAGTCTGCTGAATTATGAATTAGGTTCCGGGTCCCTGTGCAGCTGTTCCCGGCTTGTCATCCCCACCACTTTATTTCCCCATCTGCTTATAAAACCAGGAGCATCGTCCTGCAATAAACACTTCAAACACTTTTTTTAGGGGCTAATTAATTGTGTTGCATTTCTCCGACACAGCATGCAGGCCGGACCTGCCCCGAATTCCCAATGTGGGTTCGGCTCCTGCCTGAGTGCCTAGGGAGGGGGATGGGCCCAAGAGTTTGTGTGTGGCCTCCCAAGCACATGCTTCTCAAAGGCAGCACACAACCCCTGCTTCAACAAACTGTGCTGTCTTGCAACTGAGCCAGTCTTTTCAGGTCCCCCCAGGGCTTCCCCTTGGTATCCTTTGGCTAGAATTCCTTCACTGGGGCCAGATGACATTTCTACTCAACTCACCTGTGACATATCCAAGGTCAAATTCATGTCCTGCTGCTAACTGGCAGCATTGACCCTGTGGTCCCCAACCCCCTCCCCCAGTGTTCAACCTTCACTATCCTCCCTCAGCATCAACCTCCTGTCTCCTGCCTTTGCCCATGTGGTTCACTCTGCCTGGAGCACCTTTTGCCCTCTTGCACCTGATGGGCTACTCTTACTCTTGACACCTCTCTTGAGAGTGTCCCAAGGGTGGCACTTTCAGGTAAGCCATTTTCTCTGCCTCTTTAGGGGAGGCCTTTGGGAGCCCAGGCTTGGCTCTGCACCCAAAGAGGCACTCCCTGTGAAGAGACCCAGAGAACATTCTGGAAAAGGTCTCAAACAACACTAATGAGAAAAAAAATCACAATTATCGAATTACAAAACAGAATTCAGAGACAATTAATTTATGGCAACCATTTGACTGCTCCCAGTGTGGGGAAAGTGGTGTCTATTAACTTGATTCTTAAAGTAGGCTTGCACTAAGTCAGAGTTTTTGGTGTTTAACCTGTGGTCAGGTGTCTGGACCCCTGATTAGCTCCCTATGGCAGCAGGACCCTTCTATCTGCAGATGGGACCTGGGAGGTATCTGTTGAATCTGCCTTGTGGGACCTAGGATTTTCTCCTCCAGGATAGCATGGCTGCTATGGGCCACCATCAGGTCTGTTGGATCTGGCCAGTAAAATCCCTAAAATTCTTCATAGCCTTGTTCTCAGACACTTGAGGTGAGTTGGGGTCTTTGCCTATTCCCACCCATGGTCCTTCTGTGTTGTCCTTCAATCTTCAAACTGAAGTCCCTATGGAGGACCTAGCCCTATCCTCACCCATAGTGCATGGGGAATAGTTGAGCCCAAGGACACCTCATCTGTGGGGCTTCCAGGCTCAGGGGAATGACATTTTGGGAGGCACTTGCCCAGCTCTCATTAGTCTTATCCTCAAGCAGTTCTGATGCTGGAGCTGCCATGAAAAGTTATGGGGTAGGATTTTGCATCTCATCATCTACCCAGGGCTGAAGGCCCTGTGATTGGCTGAGCCTCCCTGTAGTCCTAAGGGAGGGAGCTGAATCCAAAGAGACCAGAGAAGGCCATTCCTCCTCCCAATGAGCCCTGGACCCCTCAGGCCCCAACACTGGGGTTCAAAATAATGGCACTTGATCAGTGAGGGCCCATGGGAGATTTGGGGATGTGAGAGTCCATGTACATGTGGAAAGTCTGCTGACCATTCAGTGTGAGTTCCCTAAGGAGGATCTTGTCATGAGACTTAGGGTGGGAGCTTGTCTGGGCATTATGACACCAAGAGCAATGGCTGGAGGGAGGGACAGGGGTGATATGGGTATGCCTGGTGTGGGGATCCTGTGGGTTGCTGGGGTTCACTCTTGGTGAGAACCCCAAGGAGCCCAATGGAGAACATATCTATCCAAGAGGACCAAGGCTGGTATTTGTTCTGAGTGTAGTGCTTGCTTGTGACTGCATATGCTCATAAGTGATCTCCTGGTGGCTGAAGGGTGAATGAGTCCTGATAGCACCTGCCACACCAGGAATGGAAAGGGAGGCAGATAGGGCTAAGGACTACTTGGGGAGCTTGCCCAAGTCAGGGGTGGATCTTGATGGTGCTGGGCACAAGGAGATCTGTTCTTCTAGGACAGGGCAGCTTGGCCCCTTCTCACTGATCCAGAAGATATGGAATGCTATTTCCCCACCCCCCAAAGGACCAGCTAGCCTGCAGGAGCCCCACTAAGAGATGGAGGAGCACTCCCCTGTTGGCGGGGCTCTGCTTGGAACAATTTTATGGGTTGTTAATTGTTATGCTTCCATTTAATTCTGGGTGTCATTCCATGTCAGCCAAGCCAGACAAGCTGGGATTTATGCCTCCAAATTATGGGGCTCGGGATGTTCAGAGGTAAAACAATTACCCATCAATCAACTACCAACAGGCATGAGCTGGGGCTGGCAGCCCTGTTAGCAGGTGTGGGCAGCTATGGCCCTAGCGAGACCCCCTGAGAGGCAGGATTGCTTTCGAGGACAGTACAAGCTGGGTGGAGTTCCATCCCAATAAGCTTGTTCCTGTGCCAGAGCTCAGGTCTATGAGAGGCAGCTCTCATAGAGATGAATCTGGGGTTAGTGCTTCCATCCCAATTGCTCAGAGCCTTAGTCTTTCCCATGTATGACAGATCCCCAAGTGAGTGTGGGTTGAGGGTGACTTGTTCAAAGATGTTGCAGGGTCATCAAGAGGGCAAGACCATCTGTTCAGCATGCCAAGGGGCCACAGTCAGCATGGTCACTTGGCTTAGAGGGTCAAGATTGCTAGGAAGGAGAGACAGGTGTCAACACATCCCACAGAGGGAAAAATCATGGATGTCTTCAGTGTAGAGAGTTAACACATGAGGCCTGAGACCCACCTGAATCTGTGCAAATGTAGATGCAGGGGGACCCTACTAAGCCAGAGGGTGAGTTATGCAGCAGGAAAGTTCAGGGAAACAGCCTAGCACAGAGGGTCTTTGACTTAGTTTCCCTTCTGTGACCACTGAACACAGGATAGAAGTCTTGGTCGGGGGCAGGCTCACAGACACGCAGACCAGATCCTGAAAGGTTTTTCATGGGGAGGTGGAATGGGCAGTGTCCTGGGAGCTATAAAGGACAGCTGGAATGGGACAGGTGTAGACGGAACAGGTCAGGGGTGCAAGTAGGGTAGGTAAGAGTGAGATGGGATGGGTAAAATAATGGGATAGGGGGCTGGGGATGTGGCTCAAGCGGTAGCACGCTCGCCTGGCATGCGTGCGGCCCAGGTTCGATCCTCAGCACCACATACAAAGATGTTGTGTCCGCCGAAAACTAGAAAATAAATATTAAAAAATTCTCTCTCTCTCTCTCTCTCTCTCTCTCTCTCTCTCTCTTTCTTTAAAAAAATAATGGGATAGGTGCAGGGAAGGTGAGATGAGGACACGGAAGGACAGAGATGGGGTGAGGAGAACATGGGTCTATAGAGCAGACCCGGCCCAATCTCTCATCCTGGTGTGATTGGAGCAAGGTTCCTTGGTCCTTCACTCTGGGGAGCCCCTTCTTCTCTCTGAGCCTCTCAGAAATTATAGGGCTAACATGCAGTGGGTCCTATATCTGCTGCCTGGTTGGCTGCTCATGGAGGTAATGAGTAAATGGGATAATAATAGCAATCTCCTCAGCTGGAGACTTCTGGGGGGTGACTTCTCTCCAAGCAGTGGTTTCCCCCCAACCTTGCTGTCCTGGGACAATCATGCCAGCCTCACACAACATCCATCCTGGGCACTCCTCAGCCAGGTGCACCACCAGCTGGGTCTGAGGGAGGTGACTTTTTGGCAGGTCAGGTAGGTATCCTGAGAGGTATCTTTCCCTTGAGACCCAATCATGTTTCCTTCCAGAGAATCTCACACTCAGACCTGCTGTCAGCACAGATACCCTTCCTACTTGTACATGAGGGCCCACATTCTCCCCTGCATCCTGACACCATTATTGCCCTGCAGGGAGTGCACTTTCAGGGAGGGGCTCAGCCTGGCTCAGTGCCCATGCTGTGGCCCACTCCCATTCCAGCCCTCTCTCCCTCAACCCTGAGCTGTGCAGCCCGGGGCTCACCCTTGGAGGCTCTGTGTAGTCTGATTCTCTTGATTTCCTCTTGGCTCTGAGACACACTAAGCCAGTGATCACCTGCATTGAGGCCACTCAGAGACAGGGCCTGTCATTGTGGTCCATTCATCTTCTTGACTTGGCAGGGTGACTGATGAGGGGCCAGTCTAATAGACGAGGTCGCTAGGACAAATGTGGCCAGATGACCATTGGGCTAGATGGCATGGTGGCCAGATCCATTCCTCAGTTCCCTTGTACTGGAGTAGAACCGGACTTCTGGTTCAGGGTCATGTCCTCCCAGCATCAGGTCTTTGTGGGTTCATGTTCTCCCAGGGTTGGGTTCTCCTGGAGTTATATCTTTTGGTCCAGGGTCAGTCTCCTCCTCAGTGTTCCCACAGGCAGAATTGGTTAGCTGTAGAACCTTCTACATTTTATATTAAAATCTTTCAAATTGAAAGGACAAAAAAATGCTTTTCATTTTCTCAGCCCTGTTATCATAGTCTAGTACTATCTTAAGTATATTCTAACTTCCTTGAAAGTCAAGGCACCATGTGGCTTCAACACCCGTGAGTCATTCACACTTAGTTTCCTGGTCACTGCAAGCACATGTGTTTGCTTTCCCATCCTGAATGCCACTAGTGGGCGAGACCCTCCAGGGAGTGTTAACTGCAGTGGGGCTCAGGTCCTTGCTCATGGTTTCATCTTTAAACAGAAATGACTGAGCATGTGGGGATGACTGTGCTCTGTCTCTGGTATCTCAGCCTCTGGCTGACTGTCTAGGCTGGGACTTTTGAATGGGAAAACCTCCCAGGGACCCATGTTGGGGCTTCCTGTGGTATTCTCAGATTACATGAGACCTGAGAGGGACAGACTGGGTGCTTCGAAGCTATTCAGTACTGGGGAGGGGCAGGACAGTGACAGGTTCCTTAATTGTCCCCGAGGCTGCAGTGGGACACTTGCCATGGGGAAGTGTGGGGTGACCTTGGGGAGTCCCCTCTGACTCTTGGCAAGGTGGCTGTCTGGCAGGGAATAGATTTCACCCTGCCCAGGGCAGTGCTGGGCAGATCAGCCTCAGGATCTCCTCTGCAGCTTCTGTGCCCACGCCTATCCCAGACCACTTTCTGCCATGCTTGGGCAGCCATGCTGGCATTTGGCACCTGGGGAGCTGCTGACAGTGCGTGTTCTGCCTGCTGAGGAAGCACTGCCAGCCTGTTTGGAAATGTCAGACTGGTGGGTGGCAGGCCTTGCCCAGCACCCCACTCTCACCAGTGATGCTGGACACAGGCTGCAGTCAGTGATGAAGCCAGGCTGGGAGCCAGGCCTCTCTTGAGAGCAGAGAGACACTGATGAGTAGGGAGGGCTTCAGGCTTCTTGGGGAGGGGGAGAATCGGCTGCCCCTGGCATCCAATGCTGATGGATGAGGGCCCTGTCCTTGCTTCTAAAGCAGCCTTGGTGGACTGGTCGATGCAGAAGAGTGATGGTGCATTCAGGACAGTGGGGTGACTGAGGGAGGTTTACTGAAGTTAGCTAATTTCCCATGGGGCCCTTTGATGGCAGTAGCCACCACCCTCCATGAGAACTAACCATGTCAGGATGGAAAGGGAACCCTATACCTCTTCTACCCACTGGCTTCCTTTCCCTGCCTCTCTCAGTCTTTTCTCTCTGCTTCTTGTCTCCATTTTTCATTCCTCTGGTTGTTGCTTCATGGTGTTACCTGCTCAAATGACAATGTTCCCCCTTCCCTGGCTTCATGTTTCCACTCTAAAATGGGACATGCCTATTTACAGCTTTCAGGCCACTTGAAACCTTTTAAAAATATGAATGCTGCGCCCATGCTGAGCTGGGCTCTGTCTTGTGTCAGTATGTTTCCTGTGCATCCTGGCCCTGTCTGAATCTCAGTTTACTCATCTGCTGCATGTGACTGAGGTATCTGCTTTGCATGCCAGGGTCAGCCAGGATCTATGTGGCCTTAGGCATATGCTTCTCCAAATCTAGTCTGCAAAGGGGGCACCCACACTTCTTGGCATATCTCCTCTTATGCTGTACTGCCCAACTAAGGATTCACAAGGGCCTGAAGGGTCTCAGGCAATGTTCATCCACTTCCCAAGCTGATTCCAGCTCTTCTCATGAGGGTTCCATGGGAAGTGACTCTGGCTCAGAGTTAAGTGTGATTGTTAGGGGCCTCAGGGGACCAGGTCTGGCCCAGGGTCTATAGATGGGACCTGACTCTTCTGTGCAGGGCCGTTTGCAGGGTCCCAGGGCCCCAGAAATCTCAGTACTGATAAAGTGGGACAGTTGGCTGTTTTGAAGTCCCTCGTGGGGGAGCCTGCCTGGAGTACTTGGTATGCAGTGGGGACAGATGGCTCTTGGCAGGACATGTGCCCCCACCCTGTGGGACCAGCTGCCCTAAGCTGGGCGTGTAAAAAAGCTTCTGGAAAACAGAGAGGGGCTGCGACGGTGGGAGCCAGGGCACTGAACAGTCTTGAGCCCTTTGGGGTTTGAGGCTCATGGTGGGGTTGGGGTTAGAACTGCCCGATCCTTCTCCATAAATGGCTGTTGTAGAGGCCCACAGGTGCAGGGACCCCTCCTGCTCAGCCCAGCCTTAACTTTTCATTGTTTTTCTTCTTTAAGAGAAAAGAAACAATTTCCCATGAAAAATTTGAAATAATAATCAGAAAATGATAATAAAAAACTAGGAAATTAATACTACCACCTTCCCCTCTTGGGTGGATTTCCCTATTGTCTTCTCTGGGCCAGCCCCACAAGCTCCTTGTGAAAGGCTCCTCTGTGAAAGGGCAACCATGGGCTGCCATGGTTAACATGACCTGGCACCTGTCCTACCTCTTCAGCATCAGTCTCCAGAAACATAATTTCAGTGACTACTGGATTCCCAGTTCAGGGATCTCCTACTCATGGAACTATCTTTCTCTGATCTGACACTTGGGTTGTTAGAGTTTCTTGCTCTTATAAATAAGGGTGTGGAGAAAATCCTGGAATGCTTGTGTCCCTCTGGTTTCCTCCAAAGATCAGTCCTAGTGGTGGCTCATGGGGTCTTGGTGGAACTGGCCAGTGTCCACAGTCTCAGCAACACCTCCACTGTGAGGCTCAAAGCTCCACTCACTGTTGGCTGCCCTACCTCTGCATGTTGGGCCCCACAGAAGCCTAGTTCCACCAGTTCCCCCATCAACTTGATCCCGGAGTCATCTTCTACTCTCTTGTCAGACACCTTCACAGTCCCGGGGATCACTGGGCTTAGGCACTGTTTAAATCTGCCACTCCTGGGTCTCCATGCTCTATCTGTCAGGGGCTGGCAAAACTGGCTGTGGGGTTCTATGGGCATTCCCTGAGTGAACCCTGAGATGTGCCCTCCAAGACCAGGCCTCATGGATGCAAACAGGTACAGGTGGCTTAGGGTTCCTGGTAAAAGGAGTGTCCCTAGGAGCCCTATTGGATGGTAAGGAGGGCTCACCATGCCAGGCTGAGCCCTGCCAGCCTCTTGCCACTTTGGCAGGACAAGCAGACCTGCATGAGGGATGTAAAGCTGTTTTGCCTGCTTGTGTCACCAGCCAGGTCATCTTTAGGGCCTGTCCCATTGCCCTTGTTGTAGGGATTGGCGAAGGCTAATTTGAAGGTTTAATAAATGCTCGGGGCCTGTGGTGGGGTATGGAGGACAAGGGCATCAGATTCCTGAGACAAAGGCCTCTGTGAAAGGGCAGCCAGAAACTGTGTGCAGGGGTCAAATGCACACATGTGCTGGAGTATGTGGAGGCTATGATGTGTTGGGCCAGTGGGCCGTGAACATGTGTCCTTTCTGACATCTTGTCACTCTGGAGGCTGTCAGAAGGCTCAGGGATCTGCCTTTTGACTGAATCTCTGAGTGGTGACTCACCCCCATAGGTCTGAGTTTTGTCCTTCTCCCTGTTATGGGGTCCTAAGAACACCACAGTCTTTCATGGCCCCCAATGGCCAGCATGCCTTGGCCATGCAGCTAATCCTTGGCCTATAGGTTTCTTCTCATTCTGAGTCCAACTTCCAATGTTGCTAAGTCCTGGGAATATCTTAGAAACCCACATAAAACAATGGCAGGTTACTAATCAAGAGGCAATGTTGACCCATTTGAGTAGCATGCAGCAGTTGGGGAAGGCATGAGAGCCAATTAGCAAAGATTCCTAGGCAATGGGGCCTTCATGGGCTCAGAATTGGAGTAACAAGGTTCAGTCTTGATGCCTTTTCACCTAAAGATTTACCCTGAATTCTGGACCTTGGGGATGAAGGGTTCCCACACCCTCCCAGGAATCTTGATAGGGTTCATATTGTAGCCCTGGCTCTGGCTGTGGGCTCAAACTACACCCTTCCAAGGATGGACATATCTCCCAGAAAGTAAGTAGCTCTTTGCAGACCTATAAGTTTCACATTGTTGTTCTCATGACCAAGAAGCAGGTTTGCTCTCTGGGCTCTCTCCCTGCCAGAAAGCCAAGGATGTCACGTAGGACAAGGGCCAGGAAAGAAGACTTATTGAGGTCCCCCAGACCAGCAGTGGTTGGTGCCATCACGCCTCCCTATCCCAGCTTTGGTGACCTCAGTTCTGTTTACCCTCAACTCTGATTGCATTTTCCTCAGGCCTGGCAGCTCCAAATGCAACTCCTGTCTTCTCAACATCCCAAAGACCTACTCTCCAGTTGATTGTGTTTCCAGACACTCCCTGTTCTTCCCTCTGTGTGGGGTCTCCTTTCCTAAACTTCTGCCTGTTGGCAGCTTCTTCATCCTGGAAAGATAATGATAAGGGCTTACTGGGCAGCTTTATCATGGCACCTTCCTGGGTAGATTGGGCTCCCAAATGGGAGACAAAAGTTTTTTTTTTTTTTTTTTTTTAGTTCTAGGGATTGAATTCAAGAGTACTCTACCACAGAGTTATATTCCCAGCTCTTTTTTATTTTTGAGACAGGGTCTTACTAAGTTGCCTAGGCTGGCCTCAAACTTGTGGTTCTCTTGCCTTATCCTCCCAAATCTCTGGGATTTATGGGTGTGTGCCACCATGCCTTGGAGACAATAGCTTCTTAGAGACCTTTCTAAGGTCTCTATGGCCAGGTGTTGGGCTTTAGTTATGTAACATCCTCTCATGCATCATGGACCCCTAAGAAGTGGGGGCATCTCCCTTAGTACCACTTTCCAGTCCAAGGAGATTTAGGGCCCAAGAAGGGAAGGGGAAAAGCCTGTTCTACTCAAGAGCCTTTTCTGAGCATGGGCTCATTCCCTGAGCAAGAGAGGGTCCTCTTCACTTTCTTTTTATTACACAGCTTGAGATGTCCAGATATCAACCAAAGCACTGATAAGGGAGCACACTGTAAAGGGCTGCCTCTCCTACTCAGGCCAGCAGGGTAGGCTGGACTGTGTAAGGCTGCAGCCCCTGGTCTGGATCAATGGAGCAATGGAATCCTGTATGTTCTATGACTTTGTTGAACACAACAGGAAGATCTGCCAGATGGGAATCATTTTGTTGTTTGAGTGAGGCTGGATTTGTGGACATGCCCACTGATGTGAATGACTGAGGTCTGAATGAGAGGGCTGCACAACCACCTGTCTTCCATGCAAGTCCCTGCATACCCAGAGTAAGCTGGAGAGAAGTTGATCCTGGGGAAACCCTGGTTTAAACAAGGTTCACGTGTCCCCTGAAGGACTTCTCAGTGCTTTTAGCATCCAGATGAAGGTGAGACTAAGAGATGAGCAGATACTTGGGTGTGAATGCTATTCAGCCAGGGTTGCCATCTCCTTGCTCTTCCAAGGGCCTTGTGCAGGGTCTTGTGAATGGGCATGAATTGCCTAGGATCCTGGGGCCTGGAGAAACAGTGGGAAGTGGGAGTCTCAGTCCACAGGAGATACCTCTGAACTGAAGTCAAGACCAAGTCATTTCATGCCCCTACTAGAGAGTGTTGCAGGTGGCAACCAATAAACACTGCATTGAGTAAAGGAACAACTTTCTGAGTATCATGTGGGGTGCTTTTCCTCTCAGGAGGGACCTGAAACAGAGTAGCCCCCACCAAAATGTAACCATAACCTATAACCCAGGTGTGACCCAGACCCATAATTGAGGTGTGACCAGAACCAGAATTCAGGTATGACCAGGAACCAGAATCAGGATGTGAATAGCATCATAATTCAGGTGTGACCAGTACTCAGAATCTATGTATGACCAGAACCCAGAATCCAGGTGTGGCCAGGACCTAGAATCCAGGTATGAACAAGATCCATATTCAAGTATAGTCAGTACCTACAATCCAGGAGTGACCTGAATCCATCATTTAGGTTTGACAAGGACCCAGAATCCAGGCATGATTAGGATTGAGGATCCAGGTGTGACCCAGACCCAGAATTCAGTATGAACAGGATCCATAATTCAGGTGTGACCAGGACTTCAGAATCCAGGTATGATGAGGACCTGTGATTGAGGTATGACTGAGATCTGTTACTCTCCAGCTTTGAGCGGAGCTAGAGCCACTGGACAAGGATTTGGGACTTCAGCAGGTCCTCAGCCTCTTGGGGTTTCGTAACATGGTTTGTTTTCATTCTATTTGCACAGATACCTTCTATTTGCCGCCTATGATGCTTGTTTTCCATTTCCAGTAGTGCTGTAAGATTTCCTTTCAAAATATAATCACTTAAGTAAAAAAAAATCCGTTTGAAGAAAACCCTCAAGTAAACAACAGTGAAGCAGGTGGGTAGATGTAAAGTGGAGTGGCACATGCATGAGCCTCTGCTGCTGGGCGGTGGGCTAAGAGTGAGCCTGGAGGAGATGAGATAGGGAGAAGAGGTGGGAGAGGGGTGAGGACCCTCACAAGGATACTCCCAGCTCTGCCTGGGTCTCTATGGCTTCCTGGTCCAGGAGCCAAGGTTGGTGCTGGCCACCTGGTGCTGCTGTATCCGTGATCTGTTCAACTCTGGGTTCCAGAGTTCTCTCTGGTCTCATGGTCACTTGCAAGCCTTGAAGCTGGGACCAGCTGGGTTTTTGATTTGCCTGTTAATCTTCTAGGATATTATTCATTAGAAAAGTGACAGGGGAAGTTTGGGGTGCTCTGTGTCAGCTGCTCTGGGTGGTGACTATTTTCAAATTCTGTAGCCAAATCCTCTTCAGCTGGAGCCTTTCAACCCAGCAACCCACACAGGAGGTGACAAGGACCAGTTGTGTTGAGCCAATTCCCTACATGTTCCCTTTTTTTCACAGAGAGTAAACTGAGACCCAGGGCATTGTTTGTAACCTGAAGCTTTACATCTGGATGAGGCTAGACCCTAAACTTTGAGCTTCTTTCTGTAGGTTGGTAGGCAATGCCCAGAGCAAGTGTGTGGACAACCAGAAGGCAGATGCCCTGGGGGTTAGACTCTCCTTCAACATCACCATACGTGCTTCTGAGGCTTTTATGTTGGGATTTTGTGGAAGTCATCTTGATCTCCTATCCTGAAAAGTAGAGGATAGCCAAGAGAACCTGAAGAATGAGGGGAGGGGGATGATTGGGAGTTGGCTTCAGGAGATATTGTGTTTACATAGGCAGTGTCCAGAATGAGTACCCTCTGGAGTACTCATACTAAGATGATTTGGAAGTAGGTAGTACAGATCTCTACACAGACAGGATGGCTTAGGGCCCCAGGGGCCAGAGGCTATATAGGTCAGGTTCAAGTCCTGACTGCCTCCTATGGTGAGAACATCTTGTGGACTAAGGATGCTTGTGCCCAGGGGTCACCTCCATAGTGAGTTTAACGGGCCATTAGCAACCTAGTTGACTGGTAGCTGGAGTGAGAAGAAAGAAGCAGGAGGCAGGCATTACAGCCTCCCACTTTAGGGGCCCTCCCTGAACCATCAAGTGGGCCCCACATGGACCCATGGGGGACCCTTAACAACTGGGCAGGAGTTTTGGAGCCCAGGGGATGCTCCTTGGACATGGGATAGCAGGCCTCTCACTGTACAGACAAAGAAATTGCAGAAGGTTCTAATGCAACCTGCTAGGATCTCACAAGAGCAGGTGAGAGAACCAGGAGCAACCCTGGGCTCATCAGTTCAGGAAGCCCCAGACCTCTACCTCCTTCTGTGCTAACTTGACTTCCATTGCTAACTTGAGAGTGAGGCTTCACCATCCATCTCCAACCACCTCTCTCTGAAATGCCTGGAGCTTATCTGGACCATGCTTAGGCTATGTATAGGCCACTCCTGGGCCATGCTAGGGCCATGCCTGCCTCAGACCTCACAGGCCTATTGAACCTTGACCATTAAGAAGCATGCACCTGCCTGCCCCTCCCCATGACTGTACTGGCCATTCATACAAAACGTATGAAACACATGAGGACAGAAGCTCCCACTGGAGCTCAGCCACAGTGGGAATAGCCTCTTTTAGCTTTTCCACCAATAAGGCCTATGTCCATGGCTGGCACTATGTCCATGGCTTATTGCTGGGGAGCTTGAGGCCCTGTCGCTTGTTCACTCTGTCCTGTGTTGGACAAACTCCAGGATCTGGATGTGCTGATTGTGCCCTGGATGTCATGGATGTAAATGATTCTGGGACAGATTCTGTAATGTCAAGCTGAAGCAGGTGTCACCAACTGATTGAGGGGGATTCCTGGCAGCAGAGTTTTAGGGAGCTGACCTTGGATCTCATCTGCCTTCCCACCCCTAGCAGGCAGGGACTATTCCAGAAGGTTGTAGATGCTTCCTGTGGGTGGAAGAGACTTCCTGCCTAGGGCTGGAAGTGCAGCCTGATAAGCAACCATAATTCTTGAAACTGCTTGGGAGGCTTCAGAGATGCTGCAAGCAGGGTGGAGGTGAGTGAGACAGGGTGACAGGATGGGCGAGGTACTCAAGGGGGATACATAGGGCTGGCTTGAGCCCTGCAGGATGCTTGTGTGAGGATTCAAAGAGGGGATATGTTGTAATAAAGAGCATGAAACTGCTCATGACTTCACCTCATTGATATCCTTCTGATTACCCCCCACCACCAACTAGGTCACACCTGTTCATGCCTCTGGAGCAGGTGCATCCTTAACCACTCCTTTATAGATTCTATGCCTAAAGTTATGTTTGGTTCTGGGGGTTCTCTGCCCTAAGCTTCTGACCCAACCCCTCCTCTCTAGGACCATTCTTTCCACACTGGGGCCTTGTGTATATCTGTGTTGAGTGGCCCTTAGGAGGGCTGGGTGCTTGCAGGGCCTGGGTCATACTTCCCAAGAGGCAGGGGTGACAGATCTGTGTCAGGACTGATCTTTCCTGGTGAGAAGTCTCAAGATGGGTGCTGACCAGGTAGATGTTTCTCAGCTGCCTGCTGCTGGTGTCCTCTGCCTGCCCCAGAGCACTCTTTCTCTTCCATGCTCCTGTCCTCTGCTAAGGCCTGTGAACATTTATCACATGCCCTGTTTTCACTTAAACTTTGGATAGCCAACCCAGCAAGATCAGAGGGGCTTGATGGAGGTGGGGGTGGGGTAGGGAGAGCCTGGTGGCCACTTGGTCCATACTTCTTGGTTACCCATGGCCCCTGCTTGTCCTCTCCCACCTAGCCCTGACATTCCCAGCTCTAACTCACATGAGGACATATCCTCTTCTTCCAGGAAGTTTCCCAGAGACATGTTTAGACCTCTATGTTCTCACCTCCTCTAGGTTGGTCTGCCTTTCACTGGTGCCAGACTCTGGATTGGTCAGAAATCCCTCTGAGCCCCCAGCAAGACCTTGGATGGGCTTGGGTTGGCAGTAGGAGAGACTTCTCCTGCTCCTTGGAGTTTCCCTTAGTAACCAGGGCTGTCATTTCTGTCCTTGCTCCTGACTGGCTCCTTTACTCTGTCATCCTACCTGGGGGTCTGTGAGTTGGCTTGGCTGGACCTCTAACCTTGGGAGAGTAGAGAGGGTACATTTTCATAAGGGCCCATTGAACACCACCTCCCAGGCATCTTGTGATGTTTTACAGGCGAGGAAGCTGAGGCTCCAAGAGGCAAAGCCACCTGTGTGGGTCACAAAGCTGCTTTCCAACTCCAATCTGTAGCCACATCTCCAGGAAAGCAGGACTTTCCAGGGACAGTTCGTCAAGGCAATTAAATTTCAGGTACTTGGATGAGCCCTTCTTGACTCTTGGAAGGAGTGAAAGAAGCCAAGGGTCAGGGGTGGACATGGAGAAGACCCTCCCTGGGGTTGGCTTGCTTGGGGTGGTCTGATAACACCCTTGTTTGTCACCTTCACAGAGAACAGATTAATCTATCCCATTTTTCTGTTGTGTCACCCTGTGGAGGTCTGGAGACCCCCATGGCTTGGGCTGTTTGCTCACTCACTGCCTCTACCAGTTGCTCCCCACCATGTGGTCTCTCACCATGTGCTGAACTTGGCTGCAAGTCCTTGGCCTTGACAATTTGTCTCTGTGAATATGTGTTCCATGTCCTCCTGGGCCTTGTGGAGGCCTCCTCAGTCTCAGTCAAGGCTCCTGAAATTACTTTCTTGGTGCTGTGAAGGCCAAGGGCTACTTGTCTTCTGTTCCTTTTGGGCTCCTCCTATCCTTGCCTGAACCCCAGGCCATGACATTCCCAGGGAGGTGGCAGTGCAGTGGAATTTCCTTGAGGATGTAGTGTGCTGGAGCTTGCTCTGGCTGGTGACAGCTGACTGTTTCCATGGGTCTTTTCCAACTCCAAGAGTAGTGACATCCTATTAGTAGCTTGGAATCTGTAGAGGTGGGAAAATTTACAACAATTGCCAAGCCTCTAATTCAGAAACACCTCCCTGTTCCCAGTTCAGTAGCCCCTCATAGGCTGAAGGAAGCTGTCCTTTTATGCAGGCCAGGCAACTGCCACCATAGGGCTTGCCACACTCCATGGTCACCCTCAAATCCTTATGGGTCAAGTATAGCACTCTGTCGGAGCACAGGGGGCTGTTGGGGTGGACCCTCTGCATCCTTGACTAGAATGTCCATAGCTGGCTCCAGGCCCGCCACGAAGGGGCCATCATAAGCCAAGACAGGTGTCTCCCAAGAATCCTTGTGTGGACAGGAAGTTGGAAATGCTGGAGGGCCCCACTCTCAATAATGTCTTGCCTTCTAGACTTCCCTGGGGCTTTCACAGAGCATGGACTCAGGGAAGAAGGGGCTTCAGCTGGGGAAAATTAACCTGGGAGTGTCTTAGCTTCTCAGAAACTTACCTCAGGCTCCACAAAATAAGCAAATAACCCACTTAAATAGTAAAGCCTATAGAGGATATTTGAGGCCCAAGAGTGAGCATGACACAGACCATGCATCCATCACCTGTATCTGTAACTAGTTCTGTATCTGTAACTAGGCAGACTGTTTCTGGGAGCCCATCCCTGGGGGGCTTTCAGGGTAGAGGCCCCTGGCTAGGGGGAAGTAAGGTATGTGCTGGCATGTGAGGCCTGTGGGATAGGGTGAACACTCTCTGGCTGCTTTGCCTCCAGTTTTCAGGCCACCCCTGCAGGCCACCCCCAGCCCCCAGCCTTTGAAGCTGCAATAAATATTGATTCAGGCAAATCAATGTGTTTCAGAGGACCTGGGTCGATAGCAAAGTTACAAGGATCAGGGCAAAGTCATACACATGCCTAACTCTTATTGCATCAAGAAAGAGCCAGAAGGAGCTAGAACAGGACTGGCTACATGTCTGGGGTGCCAGTGCCATGGCCAGAGGCTCCCAAGGGGATGGGGTAGAGGAGGGGTTTGGTAGATACTGGTCCCTAAGCTCTCAGCAGGCCACAGGGCTGGCAGACAGTGTTCAGCCACCTATTCCTGCCCTGGGCTGAGCAACCAGCTTTGTTGCTACTCTCCCCACCCTGTCCAGGCACCAGGACCTGAGCAGGTCTTCATGTGATAGCTTTGGGGCCAGGCCAGTGCAGAGGATTCTAACAAGACAGCCTCCCTTGAGGCTCTCTATTAAGCTCCTGCCCTCCTGAGAGGAGCTCACCATTTCCTAAATTGTCTCCTCTATCTCTGCCTCCAGCCATAGCTCACCCTGGCTCTGGAAGCCATAGAGGCAGTATCCTGCCTCCTGCCTCCTCCAAGCACCCACAACTATGAGACAGCTTCTGTCTGCTCAAGGTCACTATGGTTGTTTCCCTTACCTGGCCTGGCCCATCCATTTTTCTAATAGGTTTCCCTGAATTGAGTCCAAATCCCTGAATGCCTGTGGAGTCCCAGAGGACCTTGCCTGCTTTGGTGCTTTTATACCTGCTGCTGCCTCTCCCTGGAACTCATATTCCCTTCTCTTGTCCACCATTCACTGTTGCACACTCCTCCTATCCCATTCTTCCTCTGAGCTTCTCCCCTGCCTGGAACTGCTCTCCCCAGAGTACACAGTTTGGGACTTAGACCCTGAAATGATACCACCCACCCTTTGAATCCACCTAAGGGGGGAAGCTCAGTGGAGTAAGCTCCAGGGACACCAGCTGGGTGGGTGGGTGTCTGGGCTGAGCCATGTCCCCCCTTTCTTAAAATCATTCCCTCCTTCCCTCCCACTTAGTTGGTTCTCCCTCCTTCTATAATCAATTCTCATGGCTCTGAACCATTCTGCTGCACTTCCTCCCATTGAACTTCAAGGCTGGGTCTGGTGTGCTCTAGTGGGGCCACTTTATTTATGAGAATTTGGCAAATGCAGATGTGCTGTTTCCAGCTAATAGCCCCAAATCACTCGTGCCGCCCCATTAGCGGGGAAACCGGCCTGTGTACATTACACACTGCCTAAATAGGAGCCGAGGCAGCGGTTTTATGACCCCATAAAACTTTGGGAGTTTATTGCTATTGAACAAACATGTAATCCGATGCTTCAAGTTCAATATATGTTGCCAGCGGCATACAGAGCTGTCTGAGATTGTGGCTCCCACAGCCGGGCTGATCTGTGGAGACATCCAGGGTCTTTGGAGCTGATTGGTGATTGATCAGATGTAGGACAGAGGTAGGATTTGTGGTGGTCTTGTGGGGGCTGGTCTTTGGCATACTGAAAAACCCAAGGACAGCAAATGGGAGAAGCAGTTGCCTGGGACCAAAGGCAGGGGGTTGGAGAGGGGGTGTTGGATAGAGGCTATAGCAAAGAGAGTGCCTGTTCTCTGGGGAGAGGTGGGCCTTGCATAGCTCCTGGCAGGGGCAGGAAAAGGGACAGACTAGAGAAGCGTTGATGGCTAAGCCTTATCCAATAGAGGCCCTCACCCACCCCTCTATATTTTGGATCATCTCTCAGCCCATCTATTCTCTGGTCAATAATCCTGTCCATCCATCTATCCATCCATCATTTCATCCATCCCTCTACCCACTCTTTCATCCACCCAACCACTCCTCTACCTACCTATCTGCCAATTCTCTCATCAATCTGTGTTAGTCAACTTTGTTACTATAATAAATACCCAAGATAATAAACTTGTAAAGGGAAAAGTTTAATTTTAGCTCACAGTTTTAGAGGTTTCAGTCCATGATGGGATTTTGGACCTGTGATGAGGGAGCACACCATGGTGGCATCATGTGGCAAAACTGCTCACTTCATGGGAGTGAAGTGAGAAAGAGAAAGGGGCTGGGGTTCCACTCTCCCATCCAAGGGCATGTTTCCTCTTAAATGTTCCACTACCTTCCTATAGTGCTTCATTGGGAACCACTCTTTAATATATGGCCAATTGGGGGACATTCCAGATCCTAACTATACCCCTACCCATCCCTCTATTTTCTATCTATCCACCTAGTCACTCATCCATCTGTCTATCTGCCCATCTATGGTGTGTTCCATCCTCCTGTTCACCTGGCCATCCACCCTTCCACTCAGAGCTACTCCTCATCCAGGGACAAAGCTATCCTTTTAGTTCTAGAGATGACCCATGCCTGACTATGTGGCTTACATCACTATACAGAAAATTCTAGCTTTGACCTTGACCAGGGTACCACCAATAATTCCTTTCTCCTGTCTATGTTTCATATAATTATTTTAAATAATGGTGATTCTTAGGGCTAATGGCAGTTTATTTATCTCCACTTAACCTTGTCTGTGCACACACTCTTTCTTCCAAATTCATATGTGACTCTTAGAACTTGTCAGTCCTTTGCATTTGTCTCATCCTGTTGAATTCCATCATAAATAACATAAGCAATTCCCTGTTATTGGCTATTATTGTAGTTGTTTCCATCTTTTTTGCAGTTACAAGTAAAGTGGCCACTGTCTCAAACCAGGTGGCTAGTTCTGTCTCTCTGTATTTTTCAAAAATATTTTTTAGTTGTAGATGGACACAATAGCTTTATTTTTATTTATTTATTTTTATGTGGTGCTGAGGATTGAACCCACTGCTTCACATGTGCTAGGCAAGCATTCTACCACTGAGATACAACCCCAGACCTCCCTCTGAGATTTTCATCAGGACAGGTTCTGAATAGGGCCATTCCTGGGCTGAAAGCGAAACCTTTCATGATCCAGGATATTTCTCTCTCGTGACCTCTAAAATCGGACTCTGATCCATGCCCTCAGAGGAAGAGGGACTTCTGTGGTTCCTGGCCAGAGAAGTTGGGGTGTGTTCACTGTGTGTTGGAGGAGGTTCACATATGGGAAAAGTGGGGGTGGGCCCCCTGCTTTGTGTGTCTCCCATCATTGTCAGGGGTGCAGCCATCTGTGTTGCCTCGTCTGCAGTGTGCTCACGTCCTCCTCGGTGTTTTTGCTTCAGATCAGCTCATGCCATGTTAATGGTATTAAATTTTTTTGTCACGTTAGTGTCAAAAATTTACCCAACTCATTGCTTGCCTTTTAACTTGATGTTTTCTTTGGAGTCACTTGAGAATTTAGCTTCCATACAAAGTGTACTCATTTTTGCTTTTATTCTTAGAAAGTTCTTTCCCACTGGGGATTCAGTAAATATTTGCCTCTGTTTACTTCCTGTTCTTTTCATTTGTTTGAATTATTCTCTGTTAGCACTGCCTTATACCTTACCCCACATTAGTGGGCCCCACATTCTCATCTAGTGGATATCCTGGGTCCTTTCTCCTTCCCTCCCTTCCTTCCCTTCTTCTTTTTTTCCTCCCCTCTTTCCTCCTCTCTCTTTCTTCCCTCCCTTCCTCCTTGCTTCTTTCCTTTCCCCCTCTTTCCCTTGCTCCTTACTTCCCTCCTCTCACTCCTTTCTTCTTCTCCTTCCGTCTTTTCTTCCTTTCTGCATAAACTTTTCTCAGTATCCTTGAGGCTGCAGCTACGGACTGGACTAAGACCTCAGAGAGACTATTCACAGACTCATCAGCACAGTCGTGCAGAGCATAGAAAGTAGACATTCACTTTCCAAGAATGATATGGGACTGAGGGCAGGGAGCTGACTAGCTGCAGGAAAGAGTCATGGGGTGAGCTGGAGACTCCATAATATTCTTGTAGTGACATGGGGTGGGCAGGATTTGGCCAGGAGTGCAAGGGGTGAAGGGTGTTCTGCAGGAGTCACATTTTAGCACTGTGTCAGGTGTCCAGGACACCACGGATGGGGCTAATTAATGTAAGTGAGGGAGAGGTGGCAGAGCTAGGCAGGAGCAGCTGGTCATGGATCTCCTCCCCATCCCCAGAGCAGCCACGGGTCCTACTCAGTGGCCCTTGTTGAAACACAAGATAAAACCTTTCAGATCATTGAAGGGGATAGGAACTGAAACCAGTTTTGAGGGAGGGGTACAACTGGGAATGCTAAAGACCAGGGGGATGAGTATGGTTAGTCATTTGCTTTAGAGAGATTCACCATGGCCTGAACAGAATGGACAGAGGTAGCCAGGGAGGGGATTGAGTGTCTAGGCCTAAATGGCACCAGGCAACAGGATATTGGTGCTCTCTGGGTTGTCTGGCTCCATTCCACTAGCTCCGCTAGACCCTTCCCACCCCAGGGCAATTCTGTCTGCTCGCTTCTCAGGAGGATGTCCTGCTTTTGTCTACATCTATAGGACACGTTTTTGGATAGGTTCCAAATGGTCCTGAGTAGGAGTCATAGCTCTCCTGAAAATGGAAGATGCCAGCCAAACCTCTGCCCATCTTGGAACCTCTGCCCATCCTGTAAAATGGGATGATCAGTCATTGAGGTAATGTGTGTGGCATGCCCCATAAACTTACTTGGTGCATGGGAGGTCCTCCTTAAATAATCCAGAAATGTTTCATCTCAAGGAATTCCTGGGTCCCTTTGTCATTCGAGCTCTGAATTCCCAGCTTCAGTTCCACACTCTGTAGCCCCTCAGTGGCTTTTATGATTGCTCCAGGGGTCCAGTGGATCTCTATGCTTATGCTCTTCCCTATGTTCTCAGGTTGGATCCCCCCACTCTGAGAGCAGCAGGGTCTTTGGGGATTGAGAGAATTAAGGTAATGTAATAAGCTTTTGCACTCTATGAAGCTGGGCACCAATCTGGCTCCTGCAGGGCCAAGGATGTTCTCCGGAAATGCCTCTTTTTGTTGCTTCCTGCTCCCACAGAAAATGTGCCATGCAATGACCCACAATGGCATTTCTTGCCTTCTGAGCAGTGATATGTTGAGGTCTTAGCATCCCCAGATGTCCTTCTGTGTCACAACTTATTTCCTGTGGCAGCATTTCCTGTCACAGTTGGCTTTGGCAGCAATTATGGGGACTATATGTGGGGAGATGGTGGAGGCAGAGCTCAGGAGGGAGACCCTGTTCCTGCCCCTCAGCAATGCTAACAGCTCATTGGAGGTACCCATGGTGGAGGAGGAACCTGAGAGACAACCTCTCTAGGACCTAGTACTTTCACCCCAGCTGATGGCCAGCCAAAGGGTAGACACTGTAAGAGGAGGCATTTCCTAAGGAGGGAGCCAGTAGAATGGAGGCCAGGTCCTGGGGCAGGCAAGCCAGTGTTCCTGGGGACCCTGAAGCACCATTTCTATGGATAAGGACTAAAATGAGGCTGTTGCATGGCTGGAACAAGATGAGAGCCTTTTGGTAATGTATTGGCCCCATTACTGACCACAAACCTGATGATTCATGCTTGACTTGTCATGGAGAGGAAAGAAACTTAGAGCTAGGCTAGAGTCCCATGCATCTGTCAAGTGGTTAGATACTGGCTCAGATGCTAGCTCTGGCTACATTAACAGAGGTTGAGTCCTAGAAGGAGGGAGGAGGGCTGGCTGGGCAAAGAGGTGCTTTGAAGCTTTTGCAGAAGTGGGTACCAGTTGTGGCACTATGACTACTACCTACAAATGGATATGGGCTGAGTGGCAGCCTGGGCTGCTCTCTTGGGAAGAAGGTGAACTTTTTGCAAATCTGGGGTAGTCCAAGTCCCAGGAGCAGAGTTGGGGAACTAGACTCAAGGCAGAGTCTCAAAGAGTTGGATCTGCTGTGACACAGGTCTGGGGTCCCTTAAGGTTACAAGATAGTGAGTCAGGAAGCCCTTAGGAACAGTGCCCTGAGAAAGAGACAGCAAGCGGGGCAGAGTGACCGACTGGAGGAGAGTGGGGAAGCCCTGAGAACCTCTTCCTGGGATAAGTATGTCCCCAGAGCTGGCTTAGCTTCTTTGGTAGAGCAGACATGTCATCATTATGGCTGAAATGCAACACATTAGCTGTGGGGTGGGGCAGGTGCCACATCCAAAGGACTAATGGACAGAGAGAGGAGGGACCATATGACTTCAAAGCTTGTTGAGTTAATTATCAGCCTGTAATAACACTTGACCTGGGCCTGCACCTGGCTCCTATCAACTCATTACTGATAATTGCAGGGACTCAGTGGACCCTTTGCCCTCAGTCATCTTGATCATAGTCCCTGCCCTGTGGTGGCATATGGAATTGGGGGAAGTCTGGAGGGAAATGGGGGCTGGGGAACTAGAGGAAGAGTGATTCAGAACCTCTCTGCTGGGCCTCCAATGGCCTGGAGTCTCCAATAAGTTTGGAGCAGACCCTTGGGGAGAGAATCTGTAAAATGAGCATGGTTCCACAGAGACACTGAGAGTGGATCTCACCTCCTTCTCTGCCCCTCCCTAGTTCACCCCTATTTTTTCTGCCTTGTGATTCTTCCTTTTTTTTTTTTACTCACACTCCACTTCCTACAGGATTGATCACAGATTTGAGACTCAGTCATTCATCAGTCAAAAAATCTCCTGGTTATGCAGGGCTGGGAATTTGTGTGTGTGGGGGGGGAATGACTTGGACCTTCCAAGGCATTAAATTGTTCAATTCATCAGTTTTAATTGGGACAAATGTCTCTCTGGAGGCATGGGTTTACAAATGTCCCACTAGGGTGGCCTGGTAGGGCCCCAACATCTCAGCTACACCTAGGCACTGACATAGCAGTGGTACTCTTGAAAGGTGTGGTTGGAGTGACTAGGATCACCTCCAGGGTCATCCTGGGTATGGCTGAGGTTTGCAGACAGACCCAACTTTTCCCGTGTCCCTTGCTTGCCTTGTTTGTTCCTCAGCTGCCCTGGCCCCTGCAGAATCCTCCATGGTCTCTCTGTGAGCAGAGTTGGGCTCCATGATACCCTGGTAGCAGAGCATAGGAGTCTCCACCTGGCATAGATTTAATTATAGCACCTGAAACCTGACATATGCTAAAGTTGGCCACTGGTCCTATAGAAGTTGGCCTGGGAATGACCTGGTGTCTGCACTTGGCTTCTCTTGCTGTTCTGATGGACTGGTGGACCTCTCTTTGTCATGGGGACTAGCGCACTTTGCTTCATTGCATTTCTCCTGAGTTATGGATTTAATAGTAGAGAAGCCTCATGGGGCCATGTGGGATGCTCTGTGCTGGTTCAGGGTCCTGGCGGGAGAATAGGGATATGGGCCTGTCATTGCCCCAGTGCCCGCCCAATGCCTTGGAAGCAAGAAGAGGGGAGATTTATCTTCCCTGGATTTACAAGGTACTAACCAAGAAAAAGCTGAGAGGCAGAAGCTGAATAATTGATGGCCTGGCTCACTGGGGGATCCGCCAAAGCTGACAAGCTAAGATGTGAGGCAGAGGGGCCTTGTGTGCTGGCCTCACAGGGCTGGGAAACCATCCTGAGGATGGTCAGTATAACAGGAGGACACTAATTCAGGGTACAGGCATCATAGGCATCTTGGGCAAGTGTCAGAGGCCCTAGTACCTGGGTCATGCCAGTGGGGGTCTGGGATACTCAGGATCTGAGCTCAGAGGACTCTAAAGCTAGTTCACCTTCCAGCCCTACTCATGCACTTGTGGGTCCTACCATTTGTCTATCAGCCCCATCAGTCCACAATGACCACCACATTCCTCCATCCACAGGGGCCTGGGTGTGGTCCCCATGGCCTCTGCTCTCAGCTACTTGAATGTTGGGAGATGAGTGGAAGTTAGGGGACGGTGCGGGGGACTGGGATGCCTCCTCAGCCAGCCTTTCCTCAAAGCCTTGGCCTCTGTCATGGGAGCACTTCCACATCTGCCAGGGCATTTGACTTCTCCCCATGTCTCAATCTTCTCTTTCTCCTTAGTCACTCTTCCAGCCAAGATACCACTCTCTGCCCCAGGACACAGAGAGGCCGGGGAGTGGTGGCCCTAGTAGGAGCCAGGTTGAGCCTGTCAGTCAAGCCCTGGGGACAGGTGAGATGCCACTCAGGGCAAACTAGCCATAAAGCCCTGTTCATCCAGGACACTATCCCTTTCTAGCCAGTTTAATTTATATGAAGGGCTGTTGGCCTGGCCTATTCCCATAGGCCCCATACCACATTTTCTTGAGGAAATAATGCTCACAAACTTACCCTCCCTCACAAATCCAGCCAGTGTCTTTACAGTGGAGGGATTTGCTTCTTTTTATGAAATGTAATTTTGCTATCCTCCTTCTGGCTGATTGATCTTCTGAAGGTCACCCAGGTGAATCTTCTAAGGTAGTGCCTAGGGCAGGGGTGGGGAGGCACAGAGGCCTCTCTGGACAGCTACTGGAAGTGGCAGTAGTCACATGGCCCACCTACCAGGCATCCAGGTTCTGCTGCACTGAGAAGACTTCAGTTCCAACGTGCCTCAGTGTCCCTTCCAGTCCCTGCCTGTGTTCAGCATCCATGGATAGGGTCTGGCCTGCAAGACCCTGGCCTCTGAGGCTTTTCTATTTACTAGAATGGATGTGATAATAAGACTCATGTACAAAGCTTCTCACACAGTGGGTCCTGGGCATCTAAGAGGGTCATGGGCTAGAGACCCAGTCACAGTGAGAAGACGAAGTTGCAGGGTCACAGGGTATTCTGAGTCACCCTCTGTTGGTCCATACTCCTCCTGTGAGCTGTCTCAGATGCCCATGACCCTATACTGCTTCCTGGCCCTGTATTGTTGCCTTAGACCCAGTGGCCAGTGGCCTGATCCTGGTCCCCTTCCCATGGCCCCTAGAAGCCCACATGTGAGAAGGTGTTTACTGGGCCATTCAAACTCAGTTGGATCAACCCCTGAGTTTGTTTTCAATTAACACTTGTTTAGTGAAGTTTTTCCTCCCCAAATCTGCCTGCATGCAGGCAGGCACTCTCTTGGCCCAGAGTAATCTGCTGAGCCCTTGCTCAAATATAAGCAGCTTTGCCACTTTCTAAACATGACTAATCCAATTTGGGTTTTTGGGACTGGAGGTGGGCAGTGCCAGGAAGCAGCCAAATCTCTGTCACCCCCAGGTACAAGGAGAAGGAGCTGGGGCTAGGGCTGTCTGGGGGCCTGGAGGGGGCCAAAGGTGGGGTACTGGGCAGCTCTGGCTGGAATCAACTATATTATCCCCTCCCCATCTCACTGGGACCTCCTGCTGTGGAGTGAGAGTAGTGACCAGAGACAGTCTCATCCCCTGTGTTCATCCTGACACAGCTCCTCCCCATCTCTTGGCACTCATACTGTCATTCTGTCTGCCTCCTCTGTACAACAATCAGCATAGTGCATCCCTGTAGCCCTGCCAGAGAGACCAGGCCCAGATTGGGTCCATCCCCCTTCCTGAAGGACCAGCCAGGTCCCAGGAGTGGTGGTGGTGGGGCTACACATCCCTGAGGACCAGGGCAGATCTTCCATAGCTTGAAACCCCAGAACCGCCCCCCGCCTCACAAACAACTTGCTGTCTCTGTGGGAGCTCCCTGTCTCCAGCCCACAGGCCTCTTGCCTCTAAGTTGTACTTAACTGTGGCCTGCAAGGGCCCATGCGCTTGATTTTGCTTGCCGGAGGCAGAAACCGCAAAACAACCCAGAATACGCATTGCTCCCAGTTGACGGATTCAATTCAATTTCACAAATATTGACCCTGAGTCTAATCCACTCGTCCTCCAGCGCCAGCTCATTCCTCTGAGGGGCTCAGCACGGCAGCAGCACATCCTATTTAATCCCATCCGACAATGTTACTAGTTCTTGGTGAGGGAGCTGAGCTCATTTGGGCCCTGGCAGGAAAGGCAGGAGCTGGGGTCTGACCTCTGTGTCCAGGTTGACCAACGACTGCCATGGAAGGGTGTGAGAGGTCATGGGTCCATGTGCTGGCCAGGTTGGGCTGGACCGCAGGGCAAGAACTCCAGCCAGCTTAGGGACTACCATACCTGGTGAACTGGGGGCCGTACCCTTGTCTGAACGCCAAAGTGGGAAGGCTCCTGGGCTCAACCTAGACCCACGTGTAGCTGGGTAAGCCCAACTGTCCAGAGTTCAGGCCCACTAGGCATGACCTAGTCCTGGATAGGGTATCCTGCCAAGCCTCTCCATGTGGCTCCCCTTCAGCAGGAGAGGGCCAGGTACCTGGGACACACAAAAAGATACTTTGTATGTGCTAGGCTGCTTCTGTCCCTTCTGAGTCAATTCCTTTCTGCTATGGGGGCTTCCTTTTCCTTTATCTGGCAGCCTGACTCTACCTCCTGGGGCTTTACCTGGACTCTGTGTGGCTCCAAGGCCTGGGGTGGAGGGTAGGAGTCTGGTGAAGAGACAGGTTGATGGAGGGCAGGGTATCAAGGGCCATGAAGACCAGAGTCCTTGGGGAGCAGTTGGGCACTGGCCATATGGATGCCCCTTATACCTGTGGGGGCCACTGTAAGGGGAGAGTCAAAATTTAATCCACAGGGGGCCCTTAGGCTTTGGTTTCTGTTCAGAGATAGCAAGAACAATCATATCCCACCTTAGCAATTCCCTGGCTAACTGTCCCAGAGGCTTTCCCAGATAGCACCCTTGAAGTTCCCCAGCAGAGGAAGTTCACATGTGCTCCCTCTGGCCATCCTCCCGTCTCAGCCTAGGCTGAGGCTAGGCCCCCACACTTTAGAGAGAGTGAATAGGCTCTAGTGTTCCCTGATAGGTAGAGCCTGGGTCTTAGGAGTGATCTTGGAGTAGGGCAGGACTCCATGTGTGGGAAGAAGTGTGGAGAGTGTTAGCCCTGAGCTGAGGCCCCAAGACAAATCTTTGCCCACCAGATCCTTGCCTTAGCTTTTCTGACTTAGCATCTAGCATCTGCTGCGTAACTGTAGTACCATGGTTAACCCAATACAGGAACATTTATCAGAAATGGAACTGATGGATTAAAGTGGAACCAGGTGAATTGATTTTTCTTCCCCTGGGCACTTAAATGTTGCTCTCCATCAGGCAGTCAAGTCCCAGGGTCGGGTGGTCATGAGACAGAGGCAGGGGTGAAGGGGTTGATATGGTGTGGGGTGAGGTATGGCTGTGTGGACAGACAGAGAGTGATAGGTCAACTATGGACAGTGGTGAAGGACAAGGGGTGGCCATGGTAGGGAGAGAGGGGGAGGCTGTGGGGACAGACACAGGCTTGCTCCAGCCCAGATTCTGGCAAACGGGACTTCATTAGAGAAGTTCTGTCCCATCCAGGGGGATGGGAACTGATAACTGATTCCTCCCCCACCTGCTGTGTGACACCAGGCTAGCCTCAGTGCCCTTGGTATAACCCTGGGGGAGGGGAAGCCCAGTGTTCATTCACTCATTCATTCATGCATGTGACAAACACTGAAGCAAAGGAAAGGTGATGAGCAGCCCCAGGAAACAACATGCAGGGATGGCAGCAATTCAGATAGGACGTGCAGAGAGGTGAGCTGTCTCCTGGGAGGTCTGGTCTCAGCTTGTGCTGAGGTCCTCATTCCCATGTATACTCATATCCACTCTGCAGTGCCCCACCTGGCCTGTCTACCCTTCTCTGCACTGTGGTTTTTATAATAGTCTCTCTTTTTCTGGGAGTGCTAACTAGCCCTGGCCCAGGTATGGACTAGGTTGAGCAGGCTGTTTCAACTTCTGGAACTGTGAATATGGATGGATAGCCCATGGGCATTGCAATATCCTGCCATGGCAGGTGGCATTGGCAGGTGCTAGACAAGGAAGGGCAGGTGAACCAGTGCTAGGCCTGGCCTTCATGTCAGGAGCTGGGGCCAGCCTGATCCAGGGAGGCCAGGAGAGGCCCAGGGTGAGAGTCAAGTCCCCAGAAGGCCTGGAAGGGAATGACCTCTTTGGAAACTGGGAGACGGGTATTTGGGGAGAATGTCTTGCACCCTGGGACCTAGAGGCAAAGGCTAGAACTCTGGCCCCCGGAGAACTTGGGGATTCACTTCAACCTTAGACACCCCGCCAACACACACCACCCCTCCCTGAAAAAATGTGTTGGCACAAATAAAACTCTGAAGTGATGGCTGGGATTTCCAGGCCCAGCCTGATTTCCCTATAGGAAGGTCTGAGTCTGACCAGGAGAGTCGGGGATTCCAGTGGTTGTGAGGGGTGTATCTCAGCCTCACTTTTCCCCTACATTTGACTCCTTAAGGGTGAAGTAAAGCATCAAATGCTTCCCTCTCCTCCAGGCTCAATACCCAGCTACACCATGGGCAAGAATGAGGCATGACCCCTGTGGACCACCTACCCAGAAGTTTTCTGGCAGCCTTTCCTAGCTTTCAGTAGGAGTGCCTAGTCAGATGATGGCTGCTGACCCTTCCTGGCATGGCCCTGATTAATCAGAGGAAAAGTGCTGAGCCAGGAAAACAAAGGGCATCAGAGGGCCAGGCTCCTGCTGTGGCTGCAAGGAGCTATGGGTGGATGGAACACCAGGGAAGAGCAGTCCACAGCCCACCTGAACCAATGGCTAGGAAGTCTGGCCCAACTAGGCCAGACACACACTTGTACTTGTGTACTTGTGACCCCCTACCCTTGCCACTCTGGACTCAGCTCTGCACCTGGGGTAGGCAGCAGGGATGGAGGTGTGTCACTCCTGCATGGCAACTTCTGCAAACCTTATTTTATCCCCTACAAAACAATTGTGGGCCAGGATACCCTCCCGCAGCCCTCAGGAGCCAGGTGGGCTCCTCTCCTAATCCCATATTGCTTTGGGAGTGTGGATGGTTCTCGGGTCCTATCTTCGTACCCCCATATCCTCCCTTCTAAAAATCTGTAGTTTCCTGATGATAGAGGTCTTGTCTCATCCTAGCTATGTATGGGAACCTGGGCTTCAGTCAGGGGGTTGGGGAAGCCCCTAGGGCAGCATTATTCAGATTGCACCCCATGTGTTGAGATGATGGCCAAATTCATGCTTGGTGGGACTCAGCGATCAAGTTGCAGGTGGACTGTGATAGGAGACTCTGGAGGCTGAGAAAACACAGCACAAACTTGGTAAACAAGCCTGTTTGATCTGCACTAATTGCTCTTGACCTCTCAAGTCTAGCCAGGGGCCTGCAGGAGTGGGGATAGGCAGGGATCTCAGGCCTGGGCAGGGGTTGAGGCCTGGATAAAACTGACTAAGGAAGGGGGTATGACCAGCAGAGGACACAGACTGGAGCCATGCCATTGTAGATGGCTTTCCAGATACCCTTTCCCTGTCCTCATGGTACCAGTTGAAAATCCTCATCTGCCCCTTCTCTCTTAAAGACTTGTTCTGAAGTAGGGAGGAGTGTGGAAGCTGTCTATTCCTGCCTCCGCCTGCCCTTCCCTAAGCCTCTGTCCCTTTCCCCTTGTTGCTGCTCAACCCTGCCCCTTCCCTCTTGGCTCCTGCTTCCCCTTCCTTTAACCCCACCCCACCCCTGCCCACCCTGCTCACCCTGGGGACTCAAGCTGAGTAGGCTCTTGTTTGGTGCATGAAGGGGGCTGGGCTGCCCCTGGCTGAGAACAACACCTTCATGGCTAGACCTCTGCCTATGGTTAGAGCCTCCTGGAAGCCAGTCAGCTTGAGCCCCAATAGGTTCATCTTCTATGAAAAGTTTGGCCCTGATGACCCCACAGCTGCTATCACCCTCAAAGTCACATCAAGCTGGCAGTAAAAGGCACAGAGGGCCCCATGGGCTGTGGTTGCAGCTCTCATGACATTGCCAGGAGGGCATATCCTGAAGGTCTCATTGTTCCCTTGTCTGAGCCAGTCTCTCTGCAGACACAACCCCTGATCTTTGGGCAGGGACCCTGCTGACTCTCCCAGACATTGATGAAGGTGGAGTGTCGACTGTGGACACTGATGTACTGAGACTGTCTCACCATCCTGCCTGGCCCACTGAATACTGGCAACTTTGGTGCCACCTGGAGGTCTGTAGTGCTGCCCCAGGCAGCAGGCTTTGTATGCAAATTCTACCCTATGTGCCCAGGGAGGCTTATCTAGAATACCTCTCTATCTGACTCCTAGTGTTGGGGCCCCAGTAATCAACCTTGATCCTGGATGCTAAGCTTGGTTAGCCAGGAGCCAGAGAGTAGGAGAGGAGGCTTCAGAGAGGGGCTTCATAAGGATGGTTATGGTCCCTCCTGCCCATCCACCACCCAGCTTGGTCCCTCACCCAGCTGGATACTGGGCCTGGCTTGCTCCATGAAGCTACTCCTAATGAGGTCATCTCTATATTATGTTTTCCAGACCTTTGGAAATCTCAGGGATCAATTTCATACAGGGAGGGGCCTTCACTCCCACCTCTGTAGTCTTATTTCTGTACTCCCCAGCCTCTCTGGCCCAAGCTCTTTTACTCTGGGATCCTGCCTGTGACCTTTCCAGCTTGGGTCTTATCATCCTCCTTTACCAGTGTTGGACCCTGGACCTAACCAGACCTCAGGCCCTGGGTCCCACTGCTGAATGACTGTCTGCAAGTCCCCTACCTCATGTCCACTCAGAGTCCCAGGGAAAGTTGGTCCAGTTTCTGAAGTGCTGAGCAGGTGGGCAGCTGAACAGACACACTGGCTGCTATTATTCAGCTAATCACCTTACGAAGTCATTCCTCACCTGCTCTTGGTTCTATCTGGGACTTTTGTGGGTAGTGGGGCCAATTTCATGTCATGGGGTTTAGGGGAGGGTCCAGAACACTGGATGGATCCATAGCTGCTGCCTGACACACAGAAGCAACCACAGGCTAGACACAGCCTCTGAATATCAGTGAGGAATCTGTGAAAATGGTCTAAGAAACAGGACAAAATGTGCTTATGTGAGTGAGTCTGTGAATTGTGATGAGTGTGCATGTACAAATGAGCATGTGAGTGCGCAAGGGTGCATGCATGAATATAAGTATGTCAGTGTATGTATGTGTGGGGTGAGCATGCAAAAATGTTTATATATGTGAGCATGTGAATGCATATGAGTGGCACATGTGTGAATGTGTGAGAATGCAAGTATGTCAAGAGTAAGCATGGCTAAATGTACATACATGCCTATGTGAACATGTTAGCATGAGAGTGTGCATGTTTGTGGTGAACTTGCAAGTATGCATGATCATGCAAGTGTGTGAGAGCATGTGTTAATGAATGTGTATGCAAATGAGTGCACACAATTGTGTGTGCAGGTGGTCCCAGTTTTATGCCCACATGGTTTTGGTTCCCTTGGCATTTCCTTTAATAGCAGGGAGGGCTGGAAGTGTTGGCTGAGCTTGCGGGCAGTCTTAAGGACAGGAGCCCTTTGTTCCTCATGCTAGATGATAGCCCAGGAACCAGGTGTCCTCAGGATGGATTCTTTGACCATCCAGTGTTGATGGGGTGCTCACTAACAGCCTGGGAGCTTGGCATGGACTCTGGGGCTGGAGGATACCCCTTACTCACCCCTGATGAGCCTGGCCCCTTTTAAGCCTCTGGGTAGCCCACAGACCTGCAGGGAAAGCACTAACATGGTAGAACTGCCATGGGGGCTCACCAATTGCACCCTGCAGAGGTGGTTACTGTATTGTCCTGCCCCTGTGAACCCTGATCTCCTTTGGCCAATCTCTACTGTTAGCTACAGCATATGGGCACTGTGCTGTGTCCTTGTAAATCTGGAGGTGAGAACAGCTCTCTGAATGGGGGCGTTTCACATGCGCAGCACGTGTTCCTCGCGCCTGTGGGTGTGCAGGGATGTTTGCAGTTATATGAAGATTTCAGACCCAAGGTGCCGAGCTGCAACTGAGCAGTGCTCAGGGAGGGGTGGGAAGGAGGGTCTCAGCCAGGAAAACGGGGTGGCTTTGACCTTCACCTGGAATGATCATTGGCCTCTATGCCAGCCTGACATTGTCTAGGACACAGTAGGCTAAGATTCTGTGAGTGGCTTGCATGTTTGTTTCTGAGCACTCCCTCCTCTCCAGGGCATCCTGGCACAGCACAGTGTGCTGAAGGGCCGTTGTCGCCCCATAGACACCATCACACTCCTCCTAGCAGTAGAAGTCTAGACACACCTTACTTTGTCGTCCACCGCCCCCACCAGTGAGGGTAGCTGCTCTCTCTAATTTGGATAGCCCCCTACACCACACCACACGCCCACCTCCCTCACAGCTATTCCAGCATCTCTGGGCAGGAGTGGGAAGCCGGATACAGCCGGCTCTGTTGCTGTTTTAGGAAAAGAGGGACTTGAGACAGGGAGGGCCCAGCCCGAGTTCCAGCAGGGTTGCCTGGCTGGGGGGCCTGCGCCTTGCCCCTGCGCCCCCAGGTTCTTGGATCCCTGCCTCATGCACGAGGCCCTCTGCCTGGCAGACCCAGGGCCCCCAGCCATTGCCCGCCCCATTGCGGGTGTGATTTCGCAGCAGCGTTCTCCTTGCCAGCTTGTGTCTCACATAGGGGATGTTTCCATTTTTACAGCAAAAAGAAGCTGATTCCAAGTGCCTCAGCCACAGTTGGAGCGCGGCAGCCCCCGGGGAGCTGCTGCCATGTCAGGTGCTTTGGGTGGGGGGAATGGGACAGGCTGCCAGCCATGGCCCTAATTGCTGTCATTCAGGGAGCTGACTCTAGCCTGGGGCAGGCAGGAGAAGGGTCTATAGGGCAGACCAGTCCCTGGGGGCAATTGGGACCTGTGTCTGGGTCTCTTGACAACTCCTTCCCAGATCTGGAGCAGTCCTGATTCCATGTTAGAGAGGTCTGTGATTTTAGGGTAGAGGCTTTGCCTGAGGGACACTTGGGATAGGAAGAGGTGGCAACAGAGGTGGAGACAAATACAGTGTGTAGGTTCAAATTTTGGCACTGCTCCTTCTAGCTTAGGGCTGTTGTGGGGATAGAGGCCACTATCCTCATCTCCATGCCTGGCACAGGGCATGGCTTGTAGGTGGCTCTGCTGCTCTCACCATTTACCTGATTCTGTTCTTTTGCCAAATGCACTTGGGCAACATCCCTGGAGTGGAAGGACACTGTATCTACTGTTATCTCCCTATCTTGCTCAGGGCTGGTCCCCCAGGATGCATGAACCAGATTTTCTTGGAAAGAAATATTTGCTACTCAGAGCACAGAGCAGGTCTGTGAGCTTGACATCCAAAGGTCTCATAAACCAGTGTGAACACAACTCTGCTCCTGAGACTTGGAAAAAAGGACAGAAAGGGCAGCAAACGACATACACACTGCAATTTACAAAGAAAATAATAAAAATTCTAGGAAACAGGAAAAAGATTCAATTTTACCTGTCATCAAAGTTGTACACTTTGAAGGAGTAGGGCTCTGTTTGCCTCATCACATTGGCACTGGGGGGGCGGGGACACTGCAGTCCACAGGGCATCCTACTAGCACTGCAGTCCTATAGGAAAGGGGAGCAAGGACAAGGCCTGCACGGGGGCTCCTGGCCCTCCACGGAGGTGGGACAGATGCTGGATCATGCCTACACCCTATCCTGTGGGCTGCCCACAGGGGTATCTAGAGGCTCCAGAAAGGAGAAGAAATTAAACTGAGGTAAACAGGACCCAGGGTAGGCATGTGCTATGGGGTCAGCATGAGAAGAAACATCCAACTTGATCCCTGAGGGTTCTGCTTCTCCAAGGCTGGTCCCAGGACCCTAGGTACACTGCTGAAGGACTGATGAGGTAGCAACCAGTAAACCTTGGGTTTTGCTTATTAAGACAAGAGGACTGTTGAGGTGGGCACTGCAGGACCAGTGAGTTCCCATACAGAGCAAGGCAGGTGCAAGAGAGTCACACAATAGTGCTGGGTCAAGGTCCCCCTGAGAATCCACTGATGGCTATGGAACCAGGCCTGGGGGGAGCTGGCTACAAGTTTCACCTTACTCACAGAGCAACCATGAGACCTGAGGACATGCTGCCTTCTCTACCTTAGTTTCCTCCTGATACCTGCTCTCTCCAGGTCCAGCTCTGGTGAGACATCCATGTTCCTCACTCACTGCAGCCTCAGTAGGCTACTCCAGGCCCAGAACTCGGTGCTTCAAGGGGTCCAGCCTCCAGGCCTTTGCTGATTTACACACCTATATGCACAAGGTACACCTGTGCCTGCACACCCATATACATGCTTCCCAGCCTGGCCCATACCCAAATCTGTAACTCATACTTGCTTTTTGGGCCTTCCCAGCTCTGGCCAAGGCTCTTCTCTGTCCCTGATCTCAGCCCTGAGGGCTTGGAATTATCCTTAGTCTTATCCCACTGTGGTTCCTGTCCTTCCAGTATGGGTCCCTGATGTGGGGAGGCACTTGTATGCATCTCCCTCTACCCTCTGCTGCATGAAATTGTGAGTAGCCTTCAGAGTGCAGTCTTGCACAGCCTCATCTCTCCATCACAAACTTCTCTGTGCCTCCTTGCACCCCAGCCTCGGCCTCTCCTGGCCCTGTGCCTCTTGAATGCCTCTGGGACCACCCATGTCACTTCTCTGATAAAGTGACTTTCCAGTTGGTACCTGCTAGCTTCACTGCAGCTGCTAAACCCTGCCTGTCACCATAGCAGAGATAGATTTTCCTTGCCTGTTGGGCCCAGAATGGGGAGGCCTCCAGGGAAATTGAGGCTGTACAGCTTAGCTGGTGATCGCTCTCCTCAGTCTGCTAATGTCCTTGGCCTCGGAGACTCTATTCATTCCCCTGACAAATGCATGTGTAGATTGGGCAGGAGTGACCACTCAGTGCTGCTAGGTCTCCTTATGTGATCGGCTGTTCCGTCCAGGGTAAGGGCCCAATTACAGCAGCCTGGGCCCAGCTGATACCTGGGAGGTTCTGCTAGCTTGAGGTAGAAGCCTACTTCCTCATCTCCTGCTGCTGGACTGAGGCCCAAGGTCCCTCATCCCAGGTGAAGAAGGAATTGGACAACAGGGCTGGGACCTAGAAGATGGGAGTCATCTGCCCCTGCTCATCCCTGCACCTGCTGGTAGCATTGCCCTGGTGGTGCCTCATGAACCTCCTTCACTGCCCCTATGAATTTATCCTGGGTAGTGATGGGATTTGGTCATAGGGCTGCCTGTTTCAAAATAGTTTTTATTATTATTCAGCTGTGGGGAGGCTGTCTCCATCAGGATATGACCGCCATAGAAAAAACAGTTTATACTCACAGCTCCTGAGAGAAGGGGACTCCGATGCCATGGGGCCACACCAGAAGTACCAGGACCAGTCAGAAGGAGCAAGGGGGAAATGTGGGGTAAGGAACTAAATCATGGCAGGAATGGGTAAGGCAGTGTGAACAGCCCTAGGATGGACCAATTTGAATGATTTCTGTAGGGTATGGGGCCTAGAAACTATTTCTAGTGATTCTATACCTGGTGCTGAGGTGATTAGGGCAATGGGGTGTGGGGCTGGTGGCCTGTGGTTTGAGAAAGAAGTGGTTGGGGTGTGGGCTCTTGCATTTGAGAGATGTGTTCACAGGGGGGTCCTTTACTGTCTCTGTTTGCTATTACTGAGAGGATCAGCAAAGCTCCAAGATGTCAGAGCATCAGAAATACAGAAAATGAATGGTAAGGTTAATACCACTTCTGTAGGGAAGGTCTAGGATGGAGGAGGATGGCAATGCACCTAGTAGGTGCTGATAGCCCAGCTTCCCTGGCTGTAGGGGAACTTTGTAGCATATTCCTTGCTGACTGTCAGCAGCTAAAATCCCTGAATTGTCTGTGTTGGGTGAGCCACAGCTTCAAGAGGATAGTGCTCCTGCCCCTGTCCTAGGACTGGTCCCTCCTGACTACTGTCTGACTTGTATTTTTCTGGGATTGTAGCCCAGGGCCAACCCAGCCCCTCTACTTATCCTCCACATTTCATAGGGAACTAGGCTGGACAAGCAGGGTATTGCCTGAATCTATCTAGTTCTGACACAAGCCCCAGGGGATTCCATGACAACCTAAGGAGTCCAGGTCCCACCCTCATGGCTGTTCCCCCACAATGTAGGGCTGTGGATGCAGGTGCCCCTTCCATTGGACATGGCCCTCTCCACCCCACCACATGAGGACTGAGCACCAAGACCACTTTTTATTATAAATTTTGTTAGGAAAATTTAAAAATACAAGAAAGTGCACCACTCACAGACACAATATGCTGGTGCAAATAATTTCTCCCATTTCTTGGGCCCCTGGACCCCCAAATGTCTATGACCCCTGGCTGATCAGACTGCTGTGGAGGCAACCCTAACCTATCATGTCTGCAACACCCAGCTCTCTTGTGTTCTGGGGTGTTGGTTGTACTGTTCTGAGTAGAGGAGAAGCTATCCCTTTGGGGAGGGACCATTTGTCAGGGACCTCTCCGACATCAACACTTTTTTGGTGGCTCTTGCTTCCTTCCTCCTATTTGTGTCCTTTTGAGAACATCAGATCTGTCCCATTAATGTCCCCAAGCCTAACATAAACCCAACCTACAGAGATCCCTCAGTATTGCTTGTCCTGTCCACCTCCCTCCTTATATACCCTGACAGGAGCTCCTGCCTGACCTCAGCTTTGGCCTCCAGTGAAGCTATGCTGAGGGCCTTTCATTGCTTTGACCTATCTGAGGGCATCTGTCTTCTAGAAGGGCGATTTGAAACCTTTTCATCACAGCATGACTGATGCCTGGTCTTGCTTCGGTCGTCCAGTTTTATGTGTCCCATTTTACACTCATTTTCCTTCTTGGTTTTTTTTTTCCCTTTTAACTAAAATGATCCATTTATTGAGTTAAAGATTTTGTATTCAGGACATTCACTTGATAGGTGATTCTGCATCATAAATAATATGATGAAATATTTTTGTATAGTTAAAAATATTAAATGGCATATAGACTTGTAATACTGTTTTTTATGGAGGTGGGTGGGTGGGATATTCTGTTTTTCTTTAATTCTGATAAAATATCCATACTATAAAATTTCATTTTAGCCATTTTTAAGGGTCCATTTTGGTGGCATTAAGTACCTTCCCATTGTTGTGCAGTCATTGCAACCATCCATCCATAGAACTTTTTCATCTTCCCAAACTGAAACTTTGTACCTATTAAACAACTCCTCAACTTACCCCAGCCCCCAGCCCCTACTTTCTGTCTACAAATTTAACTACTCTCTGTATGTATGAGATCATACAGCATTTGTCCTTTTGAGACTGGCCTATTTCACCCCTCTGTTGTATACCTTTGGTTGCATGGCATTTTTTCTCTTTATGTTCTGCAGCAGTGGGAGGTAAAGTAGATGTCCTGCTTTTAATTCTGAGGACTTGCTTCTCAGTTTTCAAAAACACACTTTAATCTCTGGCTCTCCAATTATTAAGCATTTGCCACAAATTGAGGAAAGAGACAGAAATGGGGACCTCAGATAATGGGATCCCACCACCCCAGATTGAGATCCTATGCTAATGCTTGTTTTTTTTTTTTTTTTTGACTTCATGTCTGGAAGGTCCTACTCATGGTTCGATGCCCATATATTCTGTGACTGTCCCAGGCTTCCTTGACTACCCTAACACTTGTCAACCCCAGAGAGTTGTTTGGAACCCAAGCAAGTTTTTTGTTTTGTTTTAAGGAACAAGTACAGAACAAACTCAGGTTAACAAATACCAAACACATTAAGCCACCTCATTATGGGACTAAAAATTTTATATTGTACACCATCATCAGGCATGGTGGTGCATGTCTATAATCCCAGAGGCTATGAAGGTTGAGGCAGGAGGATCTGAGTTCAAAGCTAGCCTTAGCAACTTAGCGAGGCCCTGAACAACTCAGTGAGACCCTGACTCTAAATAAAATATAAAAAAGGGCTGGGGATGTGGGTCAATGGTTAAGTGCCCCTGGGTTCAATCCCTCAGTAAAAAAAAATGTACATCTTCATTTGAATCAGAGACAGAGAACAATCAAGAGGGACTTTTCTCTAAATGGTTAATGTCTCATCAAAACAGAGACAGAGAGCCACCAAAGATATCCTCTTTGGAACACCTCCCATCCTGTGGGAACTTTCCTTGCTTGCTTCTAAAAAACTGCTATTGAATTTTCACTTTCAATCTGTATATTTCGTTCTTCAGGTATGTGAGACAAGAACCCTCCTGTGCTCACGCCACCCTATTTCAAAATATTTGCCACTCTCTCATATTTCAGATCCTGGAAGAGACAACTCAGACAATGTCAAGATTAAGTCAAGTTCCTGGGTTCTGCACCCCTTCCACCCACCCTATCACCTGATAAGAGAGGGAATACTGAGTTATTAGAACATTCTTATTAATTCTATAATTGTATGTTCCTTCCATAATTGTATGTTTCTCTGGACCTCAGAGTTCCCTGAGTCGAGGAAAGTATTTCAGGACAGTGTGGATGGGGACCTTATGGGCTCCCAGAATGTCCTTGAAATCAGAGGATTGTACCTTCAGACCCCCTTCCAGGGAAGAAAGAGCTCAGCTTCCTGCTTTGGTTTAAAAGATTTCAAAGAAAGATTTTAATTGGCTTTTTTTTTTTAAGAGAAGAAATACTTTTATTGGTCCAGCCTGGCCCAAGAGCCTGCCCCAACACATCTGGAAGGGTCTGTCTTGGGGTTTTGCTATTCCAATAGCACTGCTGCCCTGCTGAGCTGTCAGTCCCACTTTGCAGAATCTCCAAAATGAGAGTGGCCTGTGAGACATGATTTCATGGGAACTCAAACCTGGGTTCTGTGATTCCAGGTAGAGAAATTGAGACCTAGAGTAGGGAAAGATTTACTGGAGTTCAAAAGCAAGTTGGTGGCATGAATGGTTGCTCTGACAAATGTGGCACCAACTCCTCTGTGAAGCCTTCCTGGGGTGGTCACCACTTGATGTCACATTTGAGAGTGAGATAGAATTTCCCTTTTGTATCTATCCCCGGTATCCAGGACAGGACCCAGGACAAGTGGTTAATGTTCAGTTACTGGATTCAGTCAGCCTATCTAGGTAAGCTCCCAGCCTTATCCCCAAAAGGTTTGTGAAATAAACAGTATGGGTCACAGGCTGTGCTCATCTTTCAGCATAGCAACTCTGCTCTGCCTTCAACCCCAAGATTCTAAGCCATGAAACTGGGGCCAGATGGGCTTCTTCAGCTGTCACTACAACCTACTCTCATGTTTATGGCTCTAGCTGTACCTTTACTTTGTGCCCTAGTGTCACGGAGCCCTCAGCCTATGGGACATGCCAGAACTTCTCTTCCTGCCCATTGAAAGGTATGGTGCTGCCTCATTACAGCCAACGCAACATTGATTTTGTAAATTATGAACATTTGTGTTTATGGAGCCCTGTGTGATTTTGGCATATGTGGCTGATGATTCAGGGGGGCACATGAGGAAAAAGATGAGCCTTATAAATGAAAACTTGCTGAAATGTCCCATTGTGGAGATTTATGCTGATCCTTAAATATTAGAGATTAATTTTTTGAAAACATCTATAAAATAAGAGATTTATACCTAAAACAATACCATATACTGTGACAGGAAAGGATTAGAGTCAATTTATTCATGTATTAGTCAAAAACTCAATTTCATATATTGTGCAGAAAAATTAAAAACCTTTCTGCATTTTATTACAAATTATGCATTCTCCATATATGGAGATAAATAATTGATGGCATTACAAATACTTAATCTAGAAAATATTTATTAGGAACAGACAACTCATATTTTATGTGTTTTGTTGAGAACAATATTGCATACTTTAAAAAATTAATGACGACTTTTTGCATGAGAGAAAAACCCCACTACTCCTAATTCTTTTGTTTAACATCATGTCCAAGCCCAGGAAAAGCAGCTGGGAGGCAGGGCATGGGCATGGGGGCTGGGACATTCGCTCCCTTGACCCTGGCTGTGGATAAACCAGAGGGCCATAAGTGTCATGGCTCCTAATAAGCTCCGAGGCTCTAGACTGGGAAGGTACATTTGGAGAGTGCCAGCAGATTATTTTTATTCTTCAAACTCTCCTTGGTTTGTAATTTTAAAATAAGTGTTTCTGACTTAATCCCTGAAAAAGCACCAAGTAATGAGATTTGTGGACAGATTCTCAGAGCCAGTAAATCAAGGCTCACTGACTTTCAGCCCAGAGAATTTTGGAGCCCATGAATTATCTGGACCCCTAGCTTAGGTCATAGATTCTAGATTTGAAGGAAGATGGGCTTTATGGATGGTATGAATTGAGGCTCTGACAGAGGGGCAGTGGCCTTGTACCCCACAGGCTGCTGAGCCTGCCCTCCAGGAATGGGTGACCCTGCTGTTCTCGTCCCAACTTGTGTTGTCCCTATTATGAGGGAGTTCCGAGCCTTTGCCTGGAACTCATCCTTGCCCTGGGCTCCCACAGTCAGCCCATCTGAGGTCTATGATGAGAGAGGTCAGAGGAAGTAGATAGGGGTCCCAGCACTTCTCAATCACCATGCAACTGTGCTGCAGCTCTGACCTATGGCTAGGCCTCTCCCACTGCCCGCTGCCCCCACTGTGTGCATGGGTTATTGGGCTGCAACTCAGTGGGGCCCTATGGCAGAGCCATGGCAATTCTTCATTGCCCCTATAGCAGCTCGCCCTGGGAAAAACTCTGGATTGAGTAAATAACTGCCATGTTTATTAAAAAATAAATTTTGTGCCTAACGGAAGTGTTGTATCTATACATAGAAAAAATGTTTAAAATAAAGACCAAAACAGTTTTCAAAGGTGCCACAATATTAATTATTCATCTTTCACTAATGAAAACATGCTTTTGCAGGCGGCAGGGCTCCTTTCCTCCACATGTGGGTCTCAGGTCTCCCAGGAAGCCTGGCTTGAGGATAGGTGGTAGAGAAGCAGGGGTGAGGGGCTTCTGTGTGGCAGCCCCCAGGAATCAGGTAGTTGACTATGAGCCTTAGTGTCCCCTGAGTAAAATGGGGATAACAAGGTTCCCATTACAAATACCCTTATGGGTATCTAGTAAGTGTGGGTGCTGAGTCTAGGTAAGGGCCAGGTAGGGGCTGTTTTAGGACTTAGAGCTCAGCAGGGGATGGCTATTTTAGGACTTGGAGCTCAGCAGGGGATCAAAGAGATAGACTGGCTTGGAGTGACTAGTGGGTACTGGTCACTAGGTGGTCACTGATCACTAGGTGGGTACTAGTGACCAGATCACTCCTCTTCCTAGACAGGCCCAGGGAGGAGGGGGCTTGAGGGCCAGACTGTGTGGTAGAGCTACCTTCTGGAGGAGAGAGATGGAGACAAAATCTGGTAACTTGGTTCTGCCAAAATTATTCAATCCAGGGAACATCTGGGTGAACATGCCTCTGAATCAGCCTAGCTGAACAAAGCGGGCTACAACTTCCAAGGAAGGGCAGCCTCATGGCCCAAGACTTTTTCCTGTCCTGCAGAGCTGTTGGCTCACTTCAGTCAATCCCCTCTCTGGGGCTTAGTTTCATGAGGTTCAAGTCTATAGAGATTGCCTGCCCCCTAATCTGTGGCCTTACTAGCTATGCTTCCTCTTGGCAGCCCCAGATCCTGCTTAAGGCCTCATTTTTGTGTCCAGTGAAGAGCTAGTTTGGTTTCTGTCCAGTGTAACAGTCAGGATGAGTGGGATATGACCAAGTAACAAGTAGTCCCAAACCTAAAAGCCTTAATGCAGCAGAAGAGAATTTCAGGCTCACATAATGCTGGTCTTGTTGTCATCCGATGACTCAAAGTCTCTTTGGATGTCCCTAGATTCTGGGCAAGGGGAGAGAGGGAGCCTACCTACCATACCTCACACCTGTCCCACCAATCGGCCAGAACATCCCATTTGGTTGTGTCCCACCAGAACGGGCCAACCCGATGGGCTGTTAGCAGGGACAGCTGTGAGATACTTGAAAAGCGGTGATAGGAACTTCTACCCTCCTCTGCTTCCACCTCCCCAGCAGGCTGCAATTTGCCCACCATGTGCAAAAGGAGAGCCTTGCATTGCATCACTGTCTAACACAGGAGCCAAAACAAAGCTGGGTCCAGGGTCTGTGAACAGAGCTCCTATCTAAGGGATCATGGAACACTTTGCTCCTGCATAGCCTGGGCCAATCCCAGTATGTGGGGATGTGCAGGTTATTTGTTCTTTTGTTCATTCACTCATTCACTCATTCATCCATTCATTCACACTCTTGGGCAACCCTAGGCATACTTTGGCGGGTGGATCTCTTTTAAGAAGGGAGGGTGCTGATTCTATCAGTCATTCTTAGGCTGAGCAAGGGTTCTAGGGAGCCTCTCTGAGCTGTAACTGACAGCTAAAGGCTGGCGGGGCACAGGTGGTATCCAGGGCAACGACTCCCCTGGGTGGAAGATGAGCTGTGCCCTCAGGCAGCAGCAGTAGAGGGGAACCCCAGCAGGGGCCTTTGAAGCCCTTCCAGCCCCTGAGGCAATTAGGGGAGAGGGAAAGGGCCCTAGAGAGGGGCCCATGCAGAGCGGCTCCATCTTTAGCAGACTGCTCTGTCTTGGTCAGCAAAGGATCTAGCCTCCTTATTCAGGGGCCCATAGGGTTGTGGAGTGGTGCCCTTACTTCCACAGTCCATGGGCAGATCTTGACCAGCCACGGTACCCTCCAGGATCTGGGCTCAAGGTTCCTGTACTGGGTGACCCAAAGGCTTGGAAGAAGCCCAGAGGGGCCTGGCCTGTGATTGCCCAGTGTGGCTCGCTTGGAAGGAATAGGGGGAGCAGATCTGGAAGTGGTTGGTCTGATTTTAGCCTGTGAGATGGTGAGGGGAGGAGGCCTGGCTCAATGCCTGGGCTCTCTCTTACCTCCCCTGCCAGTAGGTCTGACCTCGCTGGAAGCGTCCCTCAGCCTGGTATGGATTTCCTGTCTTCAGTGAGGCTGCCGTGCCAGCTGGGCTCAGAAACTGAGAGAATGGCCAGGTCTGGTGATATTTTTTCTGTGCTAGTTGGGGCAAGGGCTGTGTGGACTCCATCATCTCAGAACTTGGGCTCCTTTTGTTGCCTGTCATTCCATGGCTCCTGTTGGTGGCTCCTTACTTGGCTTGGGGGCCCTCAAGCTGTACCTGCCCTATAGTGTGGAAGGCAGTCCAGCTCAGGTTCTATTTTCTGTCCCAGGATAGGACCCTTTGCCCATTCCCCAGGACAAGAAACTGTTGCCCCCAGCATCACCCCCAGGGCCTTTAAGATAGTGTGAATGTGATATAATCTTTGAAGTTGGTCTAGTGAGGCATGCAAATGACCTCACTTAGGAGGCAGTGTAGTGGCAGCAGCCCCAGAGAAGCACATTGGTTGATGGTCACACAGCTGGGCTGGGAGAGGCACACATGCTAGTCCTTGATTTCCCTCACTGGCACTAGGTGGGCTGAGGAAAGGCATGGGGACCCCTGGGTGGGGAAGAGGAAGATATTGGACAGAGGGGGAGCCAGCACCAGAGGCTAATGTGGAGAGAAGGTGGGAATGTGAAGTCAGGAAGACAGAAGCCATAGCATGGTAGGCAGATACATGTATACACATGTGTATACATATGTACATGTGTGCAGCATACTCAAGCACATGTGCACTCAGAGAAACACACCTGCACACACGTGTGCACATGGGCAACATGCTCACAGACATGCTGCACACACATATGACCAGGTCACAGACACACATGCACACAGGCAATACACTTAAATACATGTGTGCTCAGAACATGCTGTGAAGTCTATGGTGAGAACAGCAGGGGCGTCAGGCAGGCAGAGTTGGCTACTGAGTGATAACTGGACCTTGGTAGATGGGCCCGACTCACCTTCTCCAAAGCCAGAGTGGCTGTCAGCCCCTGACTCTGGGGAGGGGTCTCTGAGACCGCCCATGTTTTCCCTGCAGTGGTTTCTGGGAACTGCCAGGACATGATAGTCTCTGTAGTGTAGTCCCTGAAGTTGAGAGTTGTTAGATGTTCCAGGCGGCCTGCAAGACCCCTACATACCCCAGTCCAGCAGCAATGGGATGGGGCAAAAATAGAAAAGGGAAATGTGGGAGACCATGGGGCACAATTTTCATCCTCTTAGTGAAGATGGGCATAAGTACTCCAGGCCTGGCTCAGGGCCTTTGAGGGTCTAAGGGATCCCAGCTCAGGCCTTTGTGGGATCTGTCACTCCCTGGAAAATAAATTTGATCAAATGTCCTGAAGCTGACTGGGATCCAGGCCTGTGGGCTTTCACAGTTGTCTGGGGCCTGGTCCAGGTGTAGGGTCCTATAGCAGGGCATGGGAGCTCCTGGGGCCATAGCCCCCAGCTGCACAGAGAAAAAACTGTTATGTTGTTAAAACAGTTTATTTTGCTCTCTAAGAAACTAGCAGCTGTTTATAGTCAGCATGTGGGAGCTGCCCTGGGGGTGATAGATCCAGCCATTCCTTGCTTTCCAGTGAGGAATGGTCATTTCAGGCCAGGGAAGGAGGGGCTGAGTAGGCCACTAGGTCTGAAGCATGGTCTTTCCAGCCACATCCATATCCCCTTGGCCTCTCTCATGAGAGAGAGGGACTCTGGGCACCTTTCTGGAAGAGTGAAACAGTTTGCAAGATAGAATGGTGCCCTGTGAGACTGTTTCTGGTGACTTCAGAGGGAGGGGATCTGGAGTAAGAATCAGTGCTTGTAGTATGTGGAATGCAAGGAGGATGTCAGGGAAGTTCTGCTGAGAAAGTGGGCTGGGAGCACAGGCTCAGGGGAGGAACCAGCAAGTTCAAGGGCCCTGGAATTGGTGCTGGTAAAAGTAAGGGAACAGTGCCCTGATACCCTTAAACTTATCCAGATCTCTTTATCTCTGTCCTGTGAGCGGCATAAAACTGTCTCTCCTCTCTTCCCCCGGATGCATATTCAGTAGGCACTCAACAAACATTTGCTCAATTTGAAAAATAACAGCCATGGAACAGAGTATTTTGAGGCCCAGGACATGCAAATTTAGGGTTCTCCTGCTGCCCCCTGCATCTCTGAGCTGATCTTTCTGGACGTAGATTAAGGAGCTGCCAGTGTTGGAGCCCATGCATGCAATGGCTCTGAGGATGTGGATAGAGGACAAGGTATCCCCTACCTCAGGACACTCCTGAGATTCAAAACCTCAGGAACAAGGAAGCAGAAGCTGAGCCCAGGCAAATGTGGCTGAGGATCCTCAACCTGACCCCACATCCTCCCTTGTGTACATACATATATAAGAGCTCATGTATGGAGTGTGGTTTGTCCCTTCTCAGGCCCTACCTTCAGTGTTGGGTTGTGAGTGGAGTCCTGTTTCTTGGGGAGCACAGAGGATTTGGCATCTCAGTTCCAAGGCCAGAAAGGGACCAGAAAGAGGACAGCAGTGTGCCCTGTGGTCTCTTGTGGAATAGCTGTCCTCTCTGACTCCCAGATACCTGAGGAATGTTTCCAATGAAAACAACTGGGAAACTTCCTATCCATATCACTGGATGTCCTCCAACAGAACCTAGTCATTTCTGGGTGCTGCTGTCCCACAGTCCTGCAAGGGTCCCATGCTAAGGAAGGGTTTTGTCTCTTTTTTTGTACTGTTGTTGTAGGGCTAGAGCCCTGCACCCTCCCCTATCTCCGGACTCAGCCCCAGGTCAAGCTAGCTCCTCTCCTACAGTCCACAGCTCAAGGAAATGACTGCCTGTTGGGGCCAAGATTCTCCAGAAGGATTTGCAGCATCTTCTAATTCCAACAAGTAAATGTTGAGTAACACATTATGTAGTAATGAAGAGCCATGAGAGGCTTCAAAGTAGGACTGGGCCTCTGGAGTCTCTGCTTCTGGAGTCTTCTGGAAACAGGCCTCTCCAGCCTACCCACTCACTCTGAACTGGCCACAGGAACCTCACAGTTCAGGTTGAGCAGTACTAGGGAGGAGAAGGTCAAGGCTTCAGATCCCAACCCAACCTGAGGGTAGGCTTCCTTGCCTGAGCACCATACTCTGCTTGGGTCAGCCCCAGCCCCAGTCCCCACAGATGAGAGGACTGAAAAGTGGAGTCCTTTGCCCATATTTATCTTCCCAGTGCTGAGATGACAATAAATGCTTCTTCCCAGGTATCTAGAGAGGAAAATAAATGCTAGAACAAGGGACCTTCCTGGGTCTGGCATGTCAGGGAAAATCCACTCTTAGGCAGCTTGGTGCCCACAACAGAAACTAGAGTCCAGGAGCTAGACTCTCCCCATGGGGAGCTGAGCTAGGAGCTGCACCTTGATGAGGATCCCTGTGCTCAGGGTTTCTGGGCTGAGCTGGGTATGTATTGCATGCTGAAGAAGGAGGCCATATGTGAGGAACCAGATGAGAATCAGGCCCCTCAAATGGAAGACCCCAGACTGGGAGACACAGGTGGGAGAAACCTCAGGAGAACAAATCTGTGGAAATCTCTGCCCCAAAAGATGATGGGCTGGCTGACATGGTGGTTCTGTACTTGAATCATCCCTCTGAACAGCATACATACATATGTAAGAGCTCATGTATGGAGTGTGGTTTGTCCCTTCCCAGGCCCTACCTTCAGTGCTGGGCTGTGAGTGGAGTCTTGTTTCTTGGGGAGCATAGAGGATTTGACATCTCAGTTTCAAGGCTCCTGTCCTTGCCAGAATTGCTGTGATTCATTCCTATACCATGTTACAGAAAGGAAAACTGAGGCCTGTGGTCAGTTATCTGCAAACATCACCCCCCCCCCGCCCCCAGCAACAGGTGACCAGCCTTCTCATCTTCCCGTTTTCCTCCTAGGCCTTGTCCTCACCTCTGAGTAGTTTCTCCAGTTACCAAAACCACATTTACTCTTGGTTGTTTTTGCTGAGTTCTCTCCCTTTGAGGAGAAGCACTTTGGGATCTGTGTCCTAAATGTACCCAACATGCAAGTCACCCAGGACACTGGATCAGCCTCAGACCCTGCAGATATGCCAACCTATCCTCTAGAAAAGAAAGCCAGAATCAAGTTTTTAACAAGAACCCAGAGATTCCATGGATTGGGCAGGTTGAGTTTGGGAGGAGTTGGTTTTGGAGGTAGGCTTTGTATTTTCCCGTGGTTCTCAGCAGAGGTTGTGTGGCTGGCTTCAAGGGGATCCTGGGTCGCCTTGTATCTTGCTGCCCAGGCTACTCCCTGCCTGATGCTAACGGCACATGTTAGCTTAGCTTCATACTTTGAGACCTGGAACTAGGCTCCTCAAGTCTCTGAGGAACTGTTGGGCCCTGAACCAAGTCATGGCTTTGAGCAAGTGAGTTTATGCACCCCTACCCCAGGATCTGCACCCTTCTCTGCTTCTGCTGTGGGGCTCACAGAGGTTGGAAGCTATTTCGGCCGCACTGACCTTTCCACTCCTGCCAGCTTCAAGCAGACGGTGCCGACATCAACAGAACAGGTAATAAGGCGCCTGTGTGGCACTGTCAGGGAGATAGCCCAATTAGGAGGGGAAGTGTGGCGGCAGGGTAGGCTCTGCTCAGTACAAAGAGCACTCAGGACTAGCCAGCCAGGAAGGCCACACACAGTCTCAGTCATCAGCCCTTGCACTGTACAGCCCTGTGGTGATAATGCTGGGTGCCAATGTGTCCAGGTGTAGGACCTAACATGCAGAGACCTGCCCTGAAAAGTCATCCAAGGACATCAGAGGCCACCAGAAGTGCCCACTGACACTTTTCCTTTGGGGTCTCAGGGACCAATGGAGGGTTGAGTGCAAATGGAGACCCTAGTGCAGTTCTAGGCTGGGTGCAGGCTCTGGAGTGCCAGAAAGCCATGGCAGGAAAGCCATGTGTCTGGGGCATGGATCTATCTCACAGGGAATTGGGACTAGGATGCTGCACATAACACCCTTCACAGGCCAGGGGTCCCCTGAGTTACAAACCCCAAGTATAGATTTATGTTCTTTTCTTTTCAGATTGATAATGCAAGGGGAGAAGCCATAACTTCCACCTCAAAGACCTGGAGGGAGGGCTATTGCTCTCTGTTTAGAGGGGGACTTCAGGGTAGGCCTTCCTGAATGACTAAGCTCCTCCTTTATGCCATTTCAGGGTAGTTAGAACTAGCTGGAAATTCAGGAAAGTGAGGTAGGGGAGGGACCCTCCTACCTTGCTGTCCCAGGCAGTGCCTGATCTAAGCCCAGGCTCTAGTCTGTCCTGCCTGGGTTGGTTCCTGGGGTCTAAGTGTCTGGAGTATGGATTCCAGGGAGCAGGCTGCAGGACCTGGTAGAAATTAGTTGGGCTATAGGACCTTGTGGATTTTCCTGGTCACCTTCCTTGGGGATCATCACTCATTGGGTTCAGCTTTCCCAGGATTTGGGCTAGGCATGGGATTAGAAGAGTGGTTGGGAGAGTGAATCCCTGCAGGAGATGGAGGCTTCAGAATGTGGCTACCAAAGGCTCCTCTGTGGGTCTAACAGGCGGATGAATGACTGGACCTATAGTCAGCTGCAGAGGGGCTGTGATGGTGGGCACAGGACAAAGGTCAAGTTCCTGAGTATCTGTTGTAGATAGTTGAGGCTGGAAGCCAGAGATACCTTCAACTCACTCAGCCAGTGGCAACTCTCTGGGAAAGCCCCTGGTGGGTGCTAGCCTTCCCTGGATACCAGTCCTCTCCTCATTAAGGTGTTCTCAGTATATATGACAGAACCACATCTAGGGAATTTCCTGCCTAAATTGACAGCTGGTTACCACATCTATCTTAGACTGTACCCTATCCTCGGTCTTCATTTGTCTCCCTGGCAGGCACCAAAGGCAGAGTGCACTCCCAGGTGTGGCTGGCACAGGGTCATGGATATGTTGAAAGCTGAAGGACAAGGGGTCACCCAGATGCCAGGACTCAGTGAGTTCATAGCCATATCCTCTCCTTCCAACTTTCATCACTCTTCCACAGGAGTGGGCCAGGGAACACAGAAATCATGAATTGGAGGGCCCACCAAGGAGGTCCTATGTGGAGAAGGCCCATCTTATTTCCACTGGGCCCAGCCTAGGGAGGGGTCTCATCTTTAACCCCTATCTTGCTGCCATGGACTGTTCCATGAATGCATCCCACCTTACTCCCAATGCAGCATCTTTTCCTTATATATCATTTTTGGACTACCCCACCAGAGAGCACAGCTTAGGTCTTGCTGAAGATGTTTAACTCATGACCTCTGCCAACCCTCAAGTTCCTTGTAGCCTGGGCATTGGATAGCCTTAGGGAGATGAGGGACTGAATAAGGTGGTGAGCTCTTCTCCTCAGTACTTGTTTTTTTTTTTTTTTTTTTTTTTG